>NC_056746.1:553621002-553946002 GCF_019279795.1 Protopterus annectens
TTGACATGTCCATGTTTCTGTCATTGATGTAGCATATTGAGGTGTGGATGTACAGTATGGCTGCAAGAGGGTATTACAATCTGTGATGTGAGCTAAAGCATTGATGGCCATTGCTGCCATTGCATTACATGTTTCTTCTATAACAGCTGTAATAATATGCCTCCTGAGAGCTGTTGGAATGGTTTGATACACTTTTATGTATACTGGTGGTGTATTAGGACATGTGTTGTAGTAGAGCAAATCAATCTTCTACACAGTTCACATTCAACCATCACAGTGACACTTGCAGTATGTCACAGGTGTGCATGTGTGTACCTACCATTATTACATGTTCAGAGACAGACAATATAAATTCATATTGATTAAATGGTCATGTAAGTCTTGTCTCATACACATGTTGTTATACTGTGATATATACAACCAATGTATCACATGTTTTGATTCAATAGCATTGTATATGCAGTTGTGTTGCTATACCCATTGATTACTGAAGTAGTCAGCATCACAGCTGTATGACTATTAGCCTTTGTGTCAGAAAATGTTCTGCATGAGTCACAGACAACTGATTTCTAATGATTTCTTATATAGCATCATGCTACTCAAACACAGCTTGCCCATTTAACACACATAGGCATATGTTGTGCAACTGATGTATGTATGTGACATTGGTAGAGTTGTATGACTATGTGCATAGTACCAGTGTGTGGAATGTGGTGAATGACCAAGGTTATATTTGGAGGTCTTTTCACAAAGCATTTATTCCAATAAATGTGAAATGTTAAGTGGAATATATAACTAAGCACACATCTTTATGTGGATGCCCCCAGATATAACCAACTGGAGCAAACAGACAATCCCCTAGCTGACAGTTTGTTTCACACATCACCCCCATCATCACCACTATCCATCAGCCAAGGTATACCACATGCAAACACTACTCAATTTTTATTTTAAGGCAGACAGCTCAACTGTGCACTCACTAAGGCTAATAATACAGAATCAATGGGCCCTGACAATATCACAGGTTGCCTATAGCGTGACTCATGGACCTACCAGAAACAGTTGGATCCAACCTTCAACACAGGCTCCAGATATCTTATGTTCTTTTAGAAGGGTGTAGATCAACATGCATTCTTCTGACTGGAAGGAACATCACCTGATACATGCATGTATAGCCCCATCATGACTCTCCTCATCTGTGAGGTAGACTGACAAGTCACCATGGACCTTCTCTAAAGGGACACAGGTAATACTCTGACTGTGTATCAAGCACATACGTAATTTGTTGGATACATCATGTCTGTTACATCTGTTCAACATCCTCCACAAGGTCATCAAGGGCATGCATGATGACAAAATTATCATCCTGCGTAACTTGACCTGTCCAAGGCATTTGACACAAATCCACACTGAAGTATTACTGAGAAACCATCATGCACGTCAGAGTGAAATCCCATGAAGTGAAGACATCTCTGATCAACATTAGCAGAAAACTACGTTCTCTCATAAAAACATCCAAGGCAAACTTTGAGAGAAAAATCGCTAAGGACACTAAAGATAACCACAAAGCCTTCTTCAGCTATGTTAGAAACCTAGGTGGAAACCCTCAGATATGCTCAGAGTTGGTTCACAACAACAAACAATACACTGAACCCACAGATATTGCTAACATTCTGGCTGACAGGTTCAGTGCAAATTTTTCACCTCCTTCACCCCCAAAAGAAGAAATACTTATCCCAGCTGAATGTAATCTCCCTGTCATCTCAGATGTCCAAGTGAGAACTGCCCTAAACAAAACAAAATACACAGCATCAATGGGACCTGATGGTATCCCGGGGTGCGTGTTACGTGAACTCCAAGAGGAGCTAAACCCACAAATAAAAATGCTATTTAACCTTAGCCTTACTTCGGGATATGTACCTGAACACTGGTGTACAGCAACAGTGGTCCCACTTCACAAGGGGTGCCTCTACAGACCCTGGAAACTACCGCCCCATAAGCTTGACTAGCCTGGTCTGCAAAGCTATGGAAAGAATCATTATGGAACTCATAAACTGAGACATAGGGGACCTACAGATGCTTGACCCCACCCAGTTCGGCTTTGTAAAGGGCAGATCCTGCCTTTTAAACCTGGTTAACTTTTTCAAAACAGTCACTAGAGCCATTGATGAGGGCAAAGCAGTCCATACAGCATACCTGGACTTGGCTAAGGCCTTCGACACAATACCCCACTCAGGCATCATAGATAAGCTAAACAGCTTAAAAGTAAACCCTTATGTCACTAGATGGGTTGCAAACTGGCTAAAGGACAGAACCCATAAAGTTAAAATCGCTGGAGCAATGTCAGACTCAAAGCCAGTCACAAGTGGTGTCCCACAGGGATCTGTCCTGGGACCCCTCTTGTTCGGCATTTATTTCTCAGATGTTAAAGCAAACATTGGAAGGCTGTGGCTGACAAAGTTTGCAGATGACTGCAAACTAGGCACCATAGTCGATACACCAGCAGATACACACATCCTACAAAAATGCCTCACTGAAATGGACAACTGGTTCCGTAGTCACAGCCTTAAACTAAATGCCAAAAAATGTATAGTCATCCCTTTTGGAAAAAACAAAGTACCCACAAATTATCACATAGACAGCAACCCACTGAATATGGAAAAAGTAATCAGAGACCTAGGGACCCAAGTAGACAGCGACCTCTCATTTGACACCCACATTGCCAAAGTGGTTAGAAAAACATTCTACCTTGCACACCTCATCATGAAGGGTTTCACATCCAGATCCAAGGATGTCATTGTACCCCTATATTCCTCCCTCATCTGACTCATGATTGAGTACAATGCCCCATCTGGTATGTACCTCACCCGGCACTTGCAACAGCTGGAGAGACCACAAAAGTACCTCACCAAAAGGATCAAGGGTCTCCAACATATGTCTTATTCTGCCAGACTAAAGAAACTTCAGCTCTATTCAGTAGCATACCGCCTGCTCAGAGGTGATCTCTGCCTGAAGTACAAGGCCATGTCCAATCAGGGTCTGATGGACATGCTCCACCTCAAAAAATCCAAATCCATCAGGACCATGAGAGCTAAAGACTTAAACCTCAGCACAAGTATGAATAGGACATGCTGGAGGGATAGATTCATAACCCAGAGGCTTCCCATGCTTTGGAACAGGATCCCAGTTCGTATTAGGCAGAGCCCCTCACTGATTCTCTTCAAGAGAAATCTTGATGAGTGGATGGGAGATCGTAAGTTTACCCCAGGAGTCACATCTGTGTCACTGCTAGACAGGGCACAGTAAACTAATTCTATTATATAAGGGGACCTTCACTGTGTCACTACTAGACAGAGGCACAGTATTCTAGATTTATTCTGTACATTTTTGTACCATTTCATGGGGTGGCAAAAGCCACATCACTATGGCTAGGCTTACAAATGCCCCAGGGCAGATAGCCTAGTACTGTACTATGAAACTATGAAACTATAAGTGGCCATAAACACATATATCACCAAGTGAGTAGACCACTGGATCACATATGTGACAGATAAATATGTTGAAGTGTGTGAAGTGACCTATATCAAGAGTCCAGTGATCAGATCCGTACCTCATTATAAAAGCAAATAGACAAGTTAATTATAATATACACAGCACACCCCTATGAGCAGACCAAGTAGTATGTGACCTGTCTACCCAGGTAGAAGGTATGTGGAACGTCCACCAGCATGTGACCACAGTGGCGACTACTCCCTTGTATGTAACACAAGTCCTGAGTATGTGCGGGACATCCATATTAATGGGCATTATAGTTCCATTGTTCTCAGCCCTCATCACACCAATAGCTGAGTACAATGCACCCTTTTTCATATACCTCACAACACATCATCCAGGGATGAGTTACTCAAGTGCACCACATTTGCCAGAATAAACTCATACACATCTTATCAGCTATACCTGTGTATTTTTTTGTTGTTGCATAAACATTAGTGTTTGATGTTGTGGAATTCCCATCAAAGTGTTATACAAGATTCATGTGTGATAAGTGTTCCCTTGAGGATTGTAGGACATGAATGTGGAGTTGTATGTATAGATGAGCAAGTTGTCTGCTGTCATATTAGAGCACCTATATGTGTAGGTAAAGTAGCTTGCAAACACAGTAGTTAATGCTACTGCCACAACACAAGTTTGTCTTGAATAATGTCACAGTGCATATTTCTGACTGTAACACTGTCAAATTGCACTTTATGAAGTATAACATCATTGTATGGTGAGGAGAACATGCTGGGATGAGTGTAGGACATTGATATGGAGGCATATCACTGTGTAAAATTGTCTCAAAAGTGATAGTTGTATGTATAGATATGCAAGTTGCTTGCTGTCAGATTAGAACACCTATATGTGTAGGTAATGTAGCTTGGAGTTGCAAACACAGTAGTTAATGTTACTGCTATACATATATATATATATATATATATATATATATATATATATATATATATATATATATCTTTATAATTAATTTCAGTGTGTGTGGAGGTACATACATATATATATATATATATATATATATATATATATATATATATATGGGTCTACTTCATATGACCTAAATTTCATTTGACTGAAATTCATTTGACTGACACCAAAACACTGAAAGTTCAAAAGACTGAAAACTCATTTGACTGAAACTCATAACACTGACACATTAAAGTAAAAGGTATATGCCCTTTTCCCCTATGTAGCTACTGCCACAGCACAGGTTTGTCTTGAGCAATGTCAGAGTGCATGTTATACAGGATGACATAAGCATTATATGCTACAACAAGTTGTTCAAAGGAGGGTTTGATATAGCTGTGCATTCATGTATCTTTCTAAAATTGTCACCATAGCGATTGTTGAACACACACATAGTTGACTGCACTGAGAACAGAACCCCTACCTGACTATTTACAAAGCACAGTCCATAGCACAAGCACCACAGCACAAGTCTGCCTTTTGTAGTGATGGATATCACTTTATAACTGGTGACATCAGCAGTGTCTGGTGAGAAGAAGATGGAAATAGCAGTGTCCCACATGCTGGTATAAAACGGTCTCTTGAATGTCAACCAACGTAGCAAACACACACGCGCACAGATACACACACACACACACACACACACACACACACACACACACACACACACACACACACACACATTAAACCCCTACCTATTTGCAAAGCACAGTACTGAATGCAAGTGCCACAGCAAAACAGCACAAGTCTGCCTTTTATAGTGTTGAACAACACTTTATAACTGATGACATCAGCAGGGTCTGGTGAGAAAAAGATGGTAATAGTAGTATCCCACATGCTGGTGTAAAATGCTGTCTCAAATGTTTACCAAGTGAACACACACCAGTTAACCACATTGAGATTAAAATCCCTACCTAACTAGGTGTGCTAGCTACAGAACTCAAAACTTAACCCAAGCATGACAGCACAAGTCTGACTTGTAGATTACTATCAAAAAATTTATAGTGAATGACATCATCATTGGATGTTTGAGAGAATATGTTGGGAGGCCTGCATGAAATGGATGGGTACCCATGTATGACTGTCAAAATATTAAAGTTCTGCATGTTACCAGATTTATGAGTGTGCAAAATGTAGTATTTACATACATACATACAAAATATTTCAAGCATGGGCATAAATGCCCTTCTAGTTTGCCAATATGCCAAAATACTTGTTCCCATAATAAGTGTTCAGACTGTTCTTAAAAATATCTAAGCTAGTGCTTACTTTAATGTAATTTGATAGTCTGTTCCATGCATCAGCTACTTTGTCAGAGAACCAATTAGTACACTTCTCATTCCTATAGAATCTTCTGCACAGGTTGTCTGATGATTCTCAAGTACTTTTTGATAACCCCAAACATTCCCAGAGGTATTTGTCCCTAAATGCCCTATATACCTGAATAAGATCTCCTCTTAGATATCTGTAAGAGACACTGTACAAGTTCAGATATCTTAGTCTTTTATAATAACTTAAATTTTCACATCCATGAATGTCCTTGGTATATTGTCACTGTACTCTTTCCAGTTAACTCATGCTTATCTTCTTATAGGGTTTCCATATTATTCCATACTCAAGTTTGGGTCTAATGTAACTAACAAACAATGGCTTCATTATTTTTGATTTCCTAGACTTTATAAATCTTTTTATACAACCTATAGTTCTATAACAATCATTAACCAATTGGTTGATATGATTAGAAAAACTCATAGCTGAATCTACCCATATACCCAGGTCCTTAAGTGAGTCTATAGTTTCAATCACTGTGTGCTGTATTAAATATTCACCTTTCAGTTTATGTTTCCCAAATCTCATATGATTAGCTTTTGATGTATTTATCAGCATATTATTCTCCTGTTCCCAAATGGTCAGTTTAGTCAAGTTATTTTGCAGACATGCCTTATCTTTATCACTTGTAATCAGTTTACCTAATTTCAGGTTGTCTGCATATAGACTGTAGAACACCTCAGATGAAAAAGTTAGGTCTGAAAGATACACTCTAAACAAGTAAGGGCTTAGGACCACGCCCCGTGGGACACCCTGAGTGTAACCAATGATTTCATCTGTCCAGTTGCTGTATGATACTTGCCATGTCCTATTTGTAAGCCATGCAGCTATCCATCTTTTCAAGAGTACGTCAATACCTTGTTGTACTAATTTATTGATCAATGTTTTGTGTATGACCCTGTCAAATGCTGAAGTTGTCTATATATATATATATCATGGCATCATTTTCCATTCATAGTTATTATTATACTGTTATAGAACATCATGTTACAGGTGGTAATAACATATGCATGCTGATATATGGTTTCTAGTCCCAACCTATGCATTTCTGACAATAACTTATCCAATATTACCTTCTCCATTAATTTTCCACAACATGAACGTAGACTTAAGGGTCTGTATGATTCTAGGTTTGTCCTACTCCCCTTTCCATTAAAGACAGGTGTAATAAGCACGTCTCCATTCTTGAGGAATCTCTCCATATTTATATGATCTAGTGAATAAAAGATATAATGGTAGTGTAAGTTCTTGCTGAAGTGTTCTCGTTTGCTGCTGTGTTTCCAATGTGCAGGTATAATTTAAGAGACAGATTTTCAAACTATATGCAAACAGCTGTTCACATTACTACAAGTATTAGACAATCTGCATGTGTATTGTCAGTATAAAGATTTACATGGTATGTGACAAAGCATTTTTATTTATTTCTGTAGTGTAGTTGATATATTTTGGAACAAGTACTGAGAAACCAAGTTTCAAGTGCATGGGTGCAGGTAACACATGATTACAGTGTAAATTTGTGCTCTGTCCTTAAAAAGGGTCTTCCCTTTGGTCGTGTTTTACATGTACTTTAATGGGATGAAAACTAAGTTGGCAGCAAACATAAGCAATGCATGTTAATGTGCACTTTCCATAGCGCACCTTCGAGCACATGTTAATGTGCACTTTCCATAGCGCACCTTCGAGCAGTGGGTTTGTGCAATCAATGGCAAAGTGTTTGCACATGCGAGATTCATATTTAAGGACTCCTACTTGAACTTGAGAAGTACTTATCCATACTGGCTGTGGTAGACACACCTAACAAATACTATGGTGTTCGTAAATAGTTCATATTGGACATGTTGTGTCATAAATTGTGTAACCTTAAAAAAGTATTTATACTGCTTTCTCTGTTTGCACATAGTTAAGCTTCATTGATAAAAATATGAGTTATATTGGTTTGCTTTCCTAAGCACAAGCATGCTAAGTAGGGAGGCACAGCAGTCAGCAGTTTCAATAGCAATGAGTATAGGAAACACACCTGTTGCCTAGCTGGCTGAGTGGCAGCAGGTGTAAGAGCACTGAGTTCTTATTTTGAGCCCAGATGATACAGGGTTTGAATCTAGCTGTATCTAATAATTTTAAATATGTACTCATAATGTAATTAAATAATTCCTTATTCTTCTTTAAGTGTTTCATTAGTACAGCAGGTTTAAGCAGCATTGCACAGCAGTAACCACACCATGCCATAGGATGTGAAGAGCTGCTCACCAACGCTTGGCATTGGTGCACAATGCAAAACTCTGTGCAAACACCGAGGACCACACACATTAAAGTCTGAAATTCATCCAAGGCCAGAAAAGAAAATTATAATTACAGAAACATAATTGTCAGTATACCTTCAGTCACACATTACTTCATATGAGCTCCAGTGCTATATATCTTCTTCTTCTTTTCTCGGTTAGGGGTCACCACAGCAGATCACCTGTCCAATCATAATTGGTAGTGGAGTTTTACTGTGTTAAGTTGCCAGCCTGGCACCTAACCTTCCACAGAAGGCACACACATGCACACACTCACACCTATGGCCAATTTAGAGTGTCCAATCCACATACAGCATATCTTTGGGAGGAAACAAGAGCACCCAGAGGAAACCCACGTGACCACAGGGAGGACATGCAGACTCCACACAGAAGGCACCCCAGCCGAGGATCAAACCGGAGAACTTCTTGCTGTGAGGTGGCAATACTAACCACTGCACCACCATGGTCACCCAGCTCCAATGCTATATATACTAATTGTTATTTATAATAATGTTTACATTGTTTTATATTTTATAAAACTAAGTGGACAAGCATTACTTTGGCTTTGTAATTGTGTAATTATACAAGCATAATCGTATTGATACCCACAGTTACACATGTAATATATTTCTGATACCCTGTGTAAACTCAATGGACACACATAGATATTTATTCCTATGTGGAAGTATTTTTCTACTGATAATTTTTATATTAAGTAAAATGAAACATCAATAAGAAATGTTTGAGCTTAGCTGATTGGAATCCAGGCTCATCTACACACTGAGCTGAGCAGAGGAGGGGCACAGACCACAACTCTGATCTGTGATATATAACAATAAGTATTCTATTTTTTATGCTTATTTTTTACTAATTATTTCTTATTCTAGCTATTTAAATCACTGTTTATTGCATGCTGCATACTTTGTACTGTATTTTATTGCTATAAACTAATCTACATGGTTGTACTAAAATTGTCTGCCTTACAGGGCCTAATAAATAAGGTATTTCACTGTCACACTGTTTGTAAAGCAGTTTTTTTAGCTAGTTTCACTGTGTGAAAGGCATTTAACTGGAAATTTCTCAATTTGTTGAGCATCTGTTTGTTTGTTTGTTTGTTCCAATTTCCTGCCAATGAGTGCATCATATAACTGATTTGTTTGCAATTAAAAGCATTCTCTAGAATCTTCTTTCTCCTTTATCTGTTTAGAACTTTAATTTAGTGGCTCACTGCTGTTTTTCTGCTGTGATAAACATTTCTGTAGTGGTTACTGCCTAAAATAGTGTAGTTAGTAGCTGTAGCACAGCCCAGTTCAGATTTGCTGTATCTGTGGCCTGGTTGTTTGTTTTCAGTCTTTGATCTGAGCACATATTCCAGGCCATCTTGGTTTAGCAGAAGCTTTTCTTCTTCAACTTTAGTGAGAGTAATTGTTGATTGGCTGCTGGCTGGTAGAGGTTGGCTGGTCTAGGGCTTGCAGTAAGCACTCATTGGTTCTTTTGAGCTTTTTTAAGTTGTTTCAGGTTGTACACCCTGGTATTTAAACCCTAACTATGAGAGGATTTCTGTCTATACACAATGAGCTGGGCGGAGGAGGGGCACTGACCACAACTCTGATCTGTGATATATAACAATAAGTATCCTTTTTTTTGCTTATTTTTACTAGTTATTGCTTATTCTAGTCATTTAAAGCATTGTTTATTGTCTACTGCATACTTTTTATTGTATTTTATTGCTATAAACTAATTTGCATGGTTGTACTGAAATTGTCTGCCTTATAGGATCTGATAAAGAAGGGTTTCACTGTTACACTGTTTGTAAAGCTGTTTTTTAGCTAGTTTCACTGTGTGAAAGGTATTAACTGGAAATTATCTCCATTTCTTGAGCATCTGTTTGTTGTAATTTCTTGCCAAGGAGTGTGTCATATAACTGATTGTTTGCAGTTAAAAGCATTCTCTACAGTCTCCTTCCTCCTTTATCTGTTTAAAACATTAATTTAGTGGCTCACTGCTGTTTTTCTGCTGTGATAAACATTTTTGCAGTGTTTTCTACCTAAAATAGTTTCCCACCCTCTCTCCCTATTGGTATTTTGTTATTATACTTGGTGGTTTTGCAGTTGCCCACTCCTACTGTAAATTTGATCTGGGACACTCCTCCCAGTCTAGTGTCATTAGCTCATTCTACCTAATGCAGAGGCAACATTTGAGAAGGCCAGCACACTTAGTTTCTTAACCTTGAATTATCTTCTGTTCCTCCTTTCTCCCTTTCCACTTAAAAAACACTTTGCTCGAATATACCATTGCTAGAATCTCCTTGTGTTTTGACTGAGTGTGCTTTTCAAACAATCTGGAAATATAGAGCTGATAAGTATATTTTTTGGCACTTTTTAACTTTTCAGAGTTCTGCACCATCTTAATTTTTGCTTGACTGAATTATGTATATATTTGCTGGCATTGTTTTCTGATACTCTAAGTGCATCCATCTTTTTTCCTAATTTACTTTTTTCTGCACTTGTTTTTAGTCATTTTTTAATTTAATTGCATTTATTTAAACTGTATGCTACACACTCAAGTCTGCTAGCTTGCACTGCATTTGAATTTTTACTGCTGTTTTAGCTACTTTTCTGTTTAAAAAAGTTCTAAACTTGTTTCCTGCCTTTGCTGTAATGAGTCTAGTCCAGATACATATTTGCTGTATCCAGGACTGTTTGTAAGCTTCTGAGCCCTCCCCAAGCCTGTCTGTGTTGGAGGGAAGCCTTCTAGCTTATCAGTGGGAGTGGTAAGCACTGGGTAGTCTATCTATCACAAGAAGAGTGGTTTCTGGCCAAAATATTGTAGTTTATTGACTGTTTGGGCAGTTTTTCCACCTCTTTAAACTTTCTAATTTAAAAGCCTGCATTTGCATAGGTTTCACTTGTTTAACCTCCGCACTGCAGCACCGAGCTGAAGCAAACTATTACTGGTGCCACTCAGAAAATCTGCTCTTGTGGGGGCGTGGCCAAGGATGAACACAGGATAGCAGCAGATTTCTTCAGCTCCACCAACATAACTACACTGACAGGAAATAATTACTTTAAAATTCAACTAATGTAATAATTTTCTTTCTAAAAACCTTTGGAATACTAGTATCTTGAATAATATCTAAAAAAGAAAGAACATTTTAATAATTTTCCTGTCAGAAATCTTCTTGGAAATTTCTCTTTCATCACCTCTGTTCAGAATGAGTTCCAGTAAGGCTAACAGTCAGGATTCCAGCATCAAGAAAGAGCTTCAGTCTTTACTATTAACTATTCAGCAACTAACAACTAAAATGGACAGACTGGATGTTAAAATTGATAACTTTATAGAAAAAAACACAAAACAAATGGATTTGTTACATCAAGACTTACAACATCAGAAAGCCCAGATTACAGGTATAGAAGAGACTCTTAATGATATGGACAACAGAATTCAGGAAGAAAAAATTAACATTGAATTTTTATTGAAACAGAACACACACCTTCAATCCAAAATAGATGACCTTGAAAACAGATCCAGACGCAATAATATAAGGATTTTTGGACTGCCAGAAAATATAGAAGGTAACAACATTACTTCCTTTTTAAATACTTGGCTTCCCAAAACTTTAGATCTGTCAGAAGCATTTTCTTTTGGTATTGAAAAAGCCCATAGGTCTTTATCTAATTCTAATACAAATAAAAGTATCCTAGATGAGTTATTGTAAGATTTTTATCATCTTATGACAAGGAGATGGTATTAAAGGCTGCATGGGCTAAAGCTCCTATAAAATTAATGAGGCAACTTGACAATGACTATTCTTCCTTGGTAATAACAAAAGAAAAGTTTTTTGCCATTAATAAGAGAGCTTAAGAAAGCACAGTTCAAAACTCATCTTCTATTTCAAAATCTTTTTACCAGATGGCCCTAGAATTTTTAAAGACTTGGACTCTGCTTTGCTGTATATTAAAAAAATAAAATATTAGATAAAATAGAAGATATGGAATGGGCTAGCCCTTCGTTAAAGAGGATGGCAACAGGAACTTCTTGGAAGACTTCAGAGAAGCAAAAAAGACTAAAAAACAAATGACATGTTCTATATTTCTTTGAACTCTTTAATTGCAGTTACTACATTTTCAAGAAAGCCACAAATATCTTAAGGATTTATTCAAAGTTACTTTTTTATGTGCAAAGAACTGATTTTGTTTTATAAATAATCAATCTTTCTAAGGAACAAATAACCTGTTATGAATCAACTTGTTTCTCTTTGTGATAAAGAGACCTAAGGTTAGTAATTTGATACATTTCCTTTCTCTTCTTGTTTTAAATAATGGCATTCTCTTTAAACTATAAATTCAGTGAGAGGTTTGATGGAAAATATGAAATAAGGGGAAAAATAATTTATTAGTTTTTTAAATTATTTATGCTGTTTAAATACTGTTGCTAAATATAATACCATGACTTAATTACTTAATACATGATTTCAAATAATGTCATGATATAATTGCAGTTAACTAGAACTAAAGTAGTTGAAAGTAATATGTCTCATGTTCCACTTTATTAAAACAAACAGCAAGTAATATATCTTTGTAAAAACAAACAGCAAGTAATATATCTTTGTAGATACTCTTTGTAGGTCCTTTTTTTTTTTTTTTTTTTTTTCTCTTTCTCTCTCTCTTATCTATAAAATTATATGCTTCTGATAATACTGATATATGTATGTAATACGATCTGTATGAGAAAATGAAATGGGGCATATAAAAATAAGTTGTGTTTATGTTAAACAACTGTAGGCTTGGTTCCACTGTCATAGAGACTGTAATGACTTGTAAAATGCTTTGAGAAGGTTTTGCACTGTTTAGATTCATTTGTATTATAAAATGAATGTCAGTCACTTGCTTTTACTAAAATTCCCACCAGAATGTTATGGGAGACAATCTGGGATGTGGGTTTCCTCGTGAATAGTGTAAGCTTCAACACTCAGAATACAGAAGCTGAAAGCAGCGATTTTGAACTTTGATGTTTCAGGAAGTAGAACTGCTGTAAATGCGACTTTGTGATGAAAAATGAATTTTATGACACCTAAATGTGAGTTTTTCTTTATAATAACTTACTTATTTAAGATGTAATTTATAAAATATAAAAGTTAAAATTATTTTAAATGACTTAATATGACATAGTAAACTAATGAGATATTTTAGAATCATAGAAGGTAAAACACATGTACACTTGTTTTTGAAAGCTTATATGACTGCAGCACTTTAATGTATATAATTGCTTATGATTTAAACATATGTAATGTTATAAATCATTTGCCTTGACTAACAGACAAGTACATGTATCATCATGATTATATTTTAGAAGAAATTGTCATGTGACATATTTTAAAGCTGCAGTTCAGATATATAAAAAGAGATAAACTTTCATCATGATTTATGTATAACTAGGAATCAACATTGCTGTGCAGTATGTTCTTTTAACTTATGCATGAGAATAAATATTTATTTAATTGGCAATAATAAATATGAGAAGGAAGCTTTTGGTGCAGGTAACTTAAAGTTGTAAGCTTTTTAACTGTATTACTATGGCAGAAAGTGGGAATACCCTATTATAAGTAATGTCTGAACCATAATAGCCTAGGATAATATATGTTATTGAATTCAAATGAACATAAACAAATAATAAGAACTTATTCTTACAAACTTTTATTAAACTACCATATAGATATTCCCCTTTTTCTCTCTCTCTCTCTCTCTCTCTCTCTCTCTCTTCTTTGCTCCCTTTATCAAGATTGTTAGAATGCTATTTTGATTATGAGTGTATTATACAGAATAGATGTACATAGTAATATTAGTTGTTTCTAAATGTTTTATATGCTTATATGAAGCTGTTATAAAAATTGTTTAGCTTTTTTTATAATATATAATCAAGTTAAATGAGGTTAACTTTAGTTAATAATAGTTAGTATTGAATTAATTTGGTGGCAGCTGAAGTACTGCTGCTTAGGATAGGAGTTTTCAACTCAGGCTGGGTGCACTGTTTAATCCAAACATTATTTTCACCTGATTATTGTTGTATGTATATAGTTTTGACATCCACATCACATTTTATAAACTCATTGTCACTACAAATAAAAGTAAAACTTACACAAAATTCCATAAGATTTTCATTAAATACAGCTATAATTAATGGAACACCTAAAGGAGGAGACATAATAATACTTATTTTGTTAATTATTATTCTGATTATATGTTTTATATGTTCATAGAAGTTAAATGGTATCTCTAAAAGGAATTTCTTTAAACATTAATGGATTGAATAACCCATGTAAAAGGGCAAGTTTAATGAGATATATTAATTTGCACAGAGCCAACTTAATATTCCTTCAAGAAACACATCTCCTGAAAAAGGATATAGCTAAATTAGCCACTAATAAATATACAGTCTTGGTTAGCTCAGAACACACACAGAAAAAAAGAGGAGTGGCTATCTTATGGAACAAAAATATACCCATACCTAAAACTATTAAGTCTTATAAAGATGATAAAGGAATGTTTTGTATGGTTACAATACAGATTAATTGGAAAGTATATACATTAATCAATGTATATTGGATACCAGGAATTGGCACTAATACAGTGAAACACCATCTCAATAAGATTATATCATTTTCTATAGGAGATATTATTTTAGCATGTGACTTTAATTGTATCCTACATGAAAAGGATACTACTACTACAGGAAAGAGGAAAATTACATCTAATGCAAAACATTTAAAGGATTTTATTAATTTATATCATTTGAATGATATTAATAATCATATAGATTCTAAATCATTACAATACACTTTTTTTTCTAACAGATATAAAACTTATTCAAGAATATAAAGAGTCTTTATTTCTAACCAAATGGTAACAGACTTAATTAATTCCAAAATCATTTCATGTCCTATATCAGATCATAATTCAATTGTCTTTGAATTCATGGCAAAGAGTACTTATAATGTCCAGATCAAAAGAATACCAGCATACTTAACTCAACTAAAGGACTATAAAGATTATATACTTACAGAGGTGCAACATTTCTTAGACTTAAACACTACACCTGATGTCTCCATTGTTTACATTTGGGATGCTTTAAAATCATATTTGTAAGGACAAAGTATCAGATGGTATAATAATAAAAGGAAATCCTGGGACAAAGAATTACTAGATATTCAAAGCAAATTAGACTCATATAAACATAATAATAAAGAAAATATTATGGACAAAAAAATAATTGAGGAAATAAATAAATTAAATGAGAAATATAAAGAAATTTTAACTCATAAAGTCAAAATAACATTAGAGAAATATAAGTTTTTGTCTTACTCAATAAGTCCCAAATACTTACATAGACTTAAAAATAAAACAAAAAGGCTGAATAAACAAAATCATATTAACGAAATTTTCTCTCCAGGGAAAAAGAAGAGTGTTTCTAGTTTACCAGAAATATTAGATGAATTTAGAAATCACTTTCATAAAATTAATCACAATAACATTAACATGGATTCTAAAGATAAAATAAAGAAATTTATAACTACAAACATGAACAAAAAACTTAATAAACAACAGACTAAATTAATAGATAAAGATATTTCATATACAGAGGTTATTACACAAATAAACAAACTTAAATCAAACAAAGCACCAGGTAATGATGGTATTATACCAGAGATTTATAAAATTCTTCCTAAAAGTACTTACTCATTAATACATAGGGTTTTTATTTCAGCTCAAAATGAGTTAACAACTCCCCCATCCTGGAAATTCACATTTATTTCACCAATTTTAAAACCCAATAAAGACCCAACCAGATGCACTTCATATAGACCTATTTCATTACTTAATGTTGACTATAAAATGTTTATGAGTATTTTTGCTGACAGATTAAAGACAATCATTCCAGGTATAATAGATATAGATCAGACAGGCTTTATTATAAATAGAAATACTTTTGACAATATAAGAAGAACTTTAACATTAATTGATTATGCAAACAGGAAAAAGAAAGACTTAACACTTATTAGTCTTGATATAAGTTCAGCATTTGACTCAGTAAGTTGGGACTACTTGTTTATCTTATTGAAGTGTACAAATTTCTCTGATGCATTTGTGAATCTAATTGAACATCTATATAAAGGAGCATTGGCTTACATTAAGATAGGAAAATATGTCTCACAAAAAATACCCATATTAAAAGGTACAAAACAAGGGTGTACACTCTCCACTATTATTTACTTTAATAATGGAGCCTTGGGCTAATTTGATTAGAAACAGCACTGATATAGTAGGATTTGATATAGATGAAAATACAATATCTAAAATTCAACTTTTTGCAGATGATGTTCTAATTACATCAGCAGGAACTAACTCTTCTATGCAGTCATTATTTGATAAAATGACAGATTTTAAAAATATCTCTGGTTTGATATTTAATGAAGAAAAAACTAAAATATTACCTATATACACACGAAAAAATGTCCTCACTAATGATTTTCACAAATATATACCCAACTCAGGTCAGATAACTTACTTAGGTATAATATTAACTAAAGATATTAAATCTATTATACATAATAATTATAGTAACTGTCTTCATAATATACAAAATCTTTTCAATAGTTGGAACAATATGTTTTTTACCATGGAAGAGAGACTCACAATTATTAAAATGATAATATTCCCTAAGATATTATATTTAATACAATCAATAATACTCCCACCTACAAAAATAATTATTAAGAAATTGAATTCATTAATGTTAAATTTCTTATGGGCACCTAATAGACCTAGGATTGCATTAAAGAAACATACTAATAGCTGGTCTCAAGGGGGCATTTCATTCCCAGACTTTAATTTATATACTATCTCTTCTATTATAAAAGTTATTACTTTGTTAATAGATCAGTCATATGTTGCAAAATGGAAGGATTATTGGGAACTAATGAGCATTCACTTCATGAAAATCTCCTTAATACATAAAAATACTTTTGTAAATAACCCCATGTTATGGTTATTGAAGGAATTTTGTACTTCATCTATTACACCAAATTATCTAGCTAGTTACCCATTAAATATTATTATTAAATATTGTGATTTTATATTTATGCATCCTAAGTATAAGGAATGGAATTTTATCCTATTCCCTATAATGTATACACAAGGTATTCTCTTATCAACCACCTCTGAAAGAATTCTTTTAGTCACAGAGAATGATTTAAAGTATTGGTATCAGTTGCTGTCTGACAACAAAGTAAAAAATTTAGACTTCTTAAAGCAAGAATTTGATTTGAGAGAAACATGTTGGTTAGAAATTCAGACTTTTAGACAACATCTTATTAATAAACTTGATTTAATGTCTTTAACAGTTAAAGAATCTGTCCCAATTCTGATTGATTACTTGATATTAAATTTACAACATAGGGTTTCTGATAAAGGTAAGCTCTCACACATACATAAAATTATTAGAGAAGAAACTCATTACAGTTCAGATACTTATTGGAATTATTTTATTTCTATTAATGGTGAATCACCAAAACAACAAGATAAACAATATATATTGGAATCTGCTTATAAAACTACTTCTTCCATTAATTGGAGACTTTTACATAGATCTTTCTATACACCTTTAATGATGAATAAAATAAATAATAAAGACAACTTATGTAAGAGATGTAATGTAGAAATAAATGCTGATTGGGCACATATGTTTTATGACTGTATACAATTGAAGGAATATTGGATGTTAATCAATGATTTTTTGCAGGCTCTTTTCACAGATAATTTCATTGTCTCTAAATCACTTATATTATTTAACACTCCTGTTCCTAAAAGTGTTAAAAAAGTTAAACTTCCCTTGTTATGGTCTATTCTAGCAGTGGCTAGAAAAATAACCAGAAACTGGATTTCAGATACTCCTCCTTCATTTAATGAATTTAAAAATGTTATGACAGAAGTGTGTCATATGGAATTAATGACAATAAAGTCAAGAACTACTAGAAAAACGTCTTACTATACTATATGGGATACTTTACAAAACCTGTTAAAAAAATCTTAGTTTCATTAGTAAGACATTACAGTTTAATCAATTGATTTGATTTGCAGTGGATGTCTCTGTAAATATTTTGGTTGTTTTATTAAATGTTATCACTATTTACATTTTAATTGCTTGTATAAGATTGTTATGATATTTATTTTGTATGTTAAAAACAATAAACTTGTTTTAAAAAAAAAGAAAATCTGCTCTTCAGTTTTTCCCTTAGATCTTGCTAGTTCTTTCACTCTTGCACTTCAAATAGCCTAATCACTTTGCACTTCAACAGGTTTTGTGTCGGAATTATTATAGCACACCTAAGTACCATCAGCACTAGTCATTCTTCACATAAATAGCTCCAGTACTTAGTAGTTATGACCACCCCTCCTGGCATGATAAAGGGTAGTTTGCTGTGCTTTATTCTATTAACCTGTTGCACTTGGGCATTCTGAGGCAGTGCAGCAGCTGCCTCATGTACACAGACAACCCTCTTCTCTTACCTCCCAACAACTCAGACTTGTGAGAGATGCACTTCTATTACCAAATTGGAAGCTATAGACTCTCCAGCCAAGACCAGACTAGTTGGTCAAGAGGAGAAGGTCAACACCTGCACCACACCACATGGAACACATAGCCCTCCAGAACACCCACTATCACAGCTCTCACATAAAACACAAACCACACACCCACATTCATGGAGGTTCTCAATAGAAATTTACCCAAACAGCAGAGACCTCCAAGAAAGAAATGCACTCACCACCACAACACAGCACAAATCACAGGGCACATAGTTCACCTCTACAGTGTACCCCTCAACCTAAGCCCCTAAGGCTAAACACCTTGTCCAATACACTAATCATAGGTGACTCAATAGTGAGGCACACAAATGTCCCACTCACCAGGTTGAATAAGGAGATGTTAACAGTCAGCTGTCTATCAAGTGCCATAATCTGACACATAACACATGCACTCAGGTTACTCCACAACAAGTACAAGTATAACTTTGTCATTGTCCATGTGGGTGTGAATGACCTGAGCCACACCTCCCTGGACTACATGAAAAGAGACACGGTGGAGCTTTCAGATTATGTGGCCTAGGCGGGTATGGCACTAGCCCTGAGCAGTATCCTATCGTCACCCAGAATGATACCACAGTGCAAACAAAACATGATTGACTTCAACAATCGGCTAAGTTTCTGGTGGCATTCTAAGGGGATCCAGTGTCTGTCTGCTTGGGATGACATAACTGACACACCTCGATGCTTTGCCAAAGATGGTCTGCATATGTTACCCCTGGATTTCTGGGTACTGGCTAAGGCTCTTGCTACCCTTACAGTGCCTTTTTTAGGAGGTGTTCCAAAAACCAAATTACCACTGTAACAGCTATAAACAAATGCATTCTGAGGGTTATGCTGCTCAATGCTAGAAGTCTAAATCTCAAGATGCACTTGCTCGAAGCACTCCACAAAATGGAGAACATCGACATTTGTGCTGTAATGGAGACCTGGTTTAAAGTGGCAAAAAGCACCCCTGGGCTACCAGGCTATAATTCATTCCACACCTTTCAGCCCCAAAACATGGACCGAAGCTCTAAAGGCAGTGGTTTCTCTATATTCATAAAGGATATGCACACCTCCAGACTAGTAGCCCAGCATAACACATCTGAGATACTTCAGGTACAACTAACATTGGGTAAGATGGCGATCCAGGTCATAGCCTGCTATAGGTCCTCAACCATGTCCCTAGACTCTCACTCCATGTTCCTAAGCACCCTGGAATCTATGGAGGTCCAACCCAATGCTTTCTTACTAGGAGACTTCAACTACCTTTCTATCAACTGGGAAAACTACTCAACCACCATACACTGGCCCAACACTTCCTGGAATTCATCAATTCCAATGCCCTGGACCAGCTTACTCTGACTCCCACTAGAGGAAGCAACATCCTTGACCTGGTTATTTCTAACATGGATGACCATCACTCTGCACCAACAGTCAATCCCTCCCTGGTCAGATCCGACAATAAACTAATCACCATGGAAATCCACATCTTACCCACATCCCCCACAAAAGTAACCACCTTGAAAAACTTCTCCAAAGATGACTTTGGACTCCTAAAAACAGAGGTGGCTAACTTCATGGCACCCATGGCAATGGAAAATAGCTACATGACTGCCGAATCATACACCAATACACTGTACAAACATGTACACAAATGCATGGAACTAGCCATACCCAACAGAACCAAGGCGCTCTCCCCCAAAAAACGGAATCCAATTTGGTGGGCACCTGCCGTTAATAAACTCTACAACAGAAGGAAGAAACTGCTGCAGAAAAAGTTGAAGTCCCAAGACTGGAAAAACTCTCTCATTAGCCTCAACAAAAAGTTGAGATCCCTCATCAAATCTTCTAAAGTCAGCTATGAAGGCAGAATTGTGGCAGACACTAAAAACAATCACAAAGTCTTTTATAGCTATATCAAGAACCTCCATGGCAATACCCAGATTTGCTCTGAAATACTGCACAATGGTACCTCCCATACTCAGCCAACATATATTGCCAACATACTGGCCGACAGATTCAGTGCCAACTTTACCCCTCTCTCCCCAACAAAGGACCAATCACAATACTGGAAAAATGCCAGGAACCCAGCATTACTGCAGCACAGGTTAAAGCTGCATTGTCCAAGGCCAAGAATATAGCTTCTATGGGACCCAATAATATCCCAGACTGTGTTCTAAATGAACTGCAAAGCGAACTGGCACTGCATCTGTGTGCTCTGTTCAGTCACAGCCTCACCTCAGGCTTTCTCTCTACCAAATGGTGCCCTGCTACAGTCATCCCTCTCCATAAAGGGGGAGGGACTACAGACCCTGGGAATTATTGGCCCATTAGCCTGATGAGTCTGATATGTAAAGCTATGGAGCACATCATCACAGACCTGATTAACAAAGATATAGGAAATCTCCAAACTCTAGACCCCACACAATTTGGCTGTGTGAAAGGGAGATCATGCCTGTTCAACCTGGTTGACTTCTTTGACTTGGTCACCAGGGCTGTGGATGAAGGTAATGCAGTGCATACAGCCTACTGCAATCTGGCCAAGGCCTTTTATACCATTGCTTACCCAGGAATTATTGATAAATTCAACAAACTAGGCATCAACCCCTATATCACTAGGTGGGTTGCAAACTGGCTCACAGATAAAACACACAGTGTGGAAGTAGTGAACTCCAAGTCAGACTGCCGACCAGTCATGATTGGAGTCCCACAGGGTCCTGTGTCCTCTCCTGTTTAGCATCTACTTCTCAAAAGTTCAGGCCAACACAAAGGGACTCTGGCTGACCAAGTTCAAAGATGACTGCAAGCTGGGAACCATTATTAACTCCCCAAGTGATGCAGACATCCTACAGAAAGGCATCACTGAGACCAATGACGGCTGCTGAAACCATGGCCAAAAAATGCATCATCATCCCCTTAGGTAAAAACTCAGTTCCAACTAATTACCACATCAATGGGAGCCCACTGAACACTGAAGGCATTATAAGAGATCTGGGGACGCAGGTTGACAGCAACCTTTGCTTCGATCACCACATTCCCACTGTAGTCAAAAAGTCCTTCTATGTGGCACATCTCAATATCAAGGGCTTTGCATCCAGGAAGAAGGAGATCATCATCTCTCTCTACTCTTCCCTCATTAAACCAATTATCAAGTATAATTCCCCATTTGGCATGTACCTCACTAGACACCTGCAACAGCTGGATAAGTCAAAGAAGTACCTCACGAACAGGATCATAGTTATTAAACACATGTCCTACATGGACAGACTCAAAAGACTCCAGCTATTCTCTGTCTCATATCACCTACTTAGAGGTGATCTCTGCTTGACTTACAAAGTCATGTCTGACCCAGCTCTGTTGGAAATGCTAAAGAAATTCCAATCCCTCTGCGCCACATGTTCTAGAAACCTCAATGTCATTACCACAATCAACAGAACATGCTAGAGGGACAGGTTTCTCACCTAGACACTGCCCATGCTCTGGAAATAAACTTCCCATACATGTCAAGCAGAGCACCTCATTGACACTCTTCAAGAGAAATCTTGATGAGTGGATGGGTAATAGAACGTTCACCCCAGGGATCACTCCAGTGATTCTACTTGATAGAGGCACTGGGAAATAACATTGGGTGGCACGATGCCAGGGCACTTCTATGAGCTAGGCTTGTAAAGGCTCCAGGGCCATTAGCCTAGTACACACCTATGAACCTATGAACCAAAGGAACAACTATTTAACAGCTGTATATTTTCACAATTGTTACTCTGTATGTGTGCTGACTGCCGTGAAATGCCGCTTAGTTTTTTTGCACTCTGGCAAATCATACAGGATACAACATAACTGTTTTGAAATTGTCTACTGTCTGCTTATTGTCTGCTTGTGTTCTGGACTTGTAGATGCTGTGGAAGATTGCTGACCATCATGCAACTCCACTTACTGGGTTTGTGCAATGGTAAGAAAAAATGCAACAATGTATCTTTTTTAAAATTCACTAGTGTCTGCTTCCTGTGTGGGCCATTAGACCATGTTTGCATGAAAGTATGTGATGCACAAATGTGACAAGCAGAGCTACACATTCATTACCATTTAATGACAAATGTGGGACTTGAACCATGATCTACAGATACTACACACTGTGTGGTTCATTATGTTTACCAAGTGTGCTATGCACACACTTAACTGACTGCTGTAATTTATGCAGTCTTTATCATACAAATAAGTTAACATTTAATTTTAATGTCTTTATCAGTTTCACCATATTGTACTAAACCTCACACTGTGCAAATATTAATATTATTAAAAATATATAAAACACATTTTAACACACATTAAAGATTTCTACATAACTCTGGAGTTGAACTGTCAGACTACCGAACCTACAAAACACATTAAGGGTGTCTTGTTTCTTTTTGCCATAGAAACAGATTTGCAACAAGAATGAAAATCATTGTGCATAAAAGCAAGTCCCATTTCCACCACAGGATTATAAAGACATATAACACTTGTACAGTCTCAGTTGTTTCTACATGTATTTCTTACATATTTATTGCAATGAATGACCACACAACCATTTATGAATATTGCTTGTACCAGTGCAATGTCTTCTCTTTATATTGTGTTCATTCTTTTATGTGTGCTGCACTCTTACACATGCAGTCTATAGGGCATTTTATATGCCTGCCCTTAAAATGGTGTACATGCATTTGCACAAACGACCGATGTCCGAATGCGAACATGTCGAATGCAGAACCCCAGGACTGTAGAATGTCAAATCTGCATATGTTGAACCTGAGATTACCAAATGCCGGCCAGGCTACTTTTCCCCCCTCTCCACCCATGGTAGAGCTTGTTGTGGCAGTTGTGTGATCAGGAATTTCAAATTCGACATTGTGTGTGACATTATGAGCATTCGCGTGTACGAGATTCGACAATTAGGTTTGGAATTATGACGGATCAACCTTCAGTTGTTTGCACAAATGCATGCAAATCCCTTAAAATCTATGACAATATTACATGACAGTAAAATACATTTTTCATTAAAAGAAGTAGAGTTTTGCAGTAAGTGCACTCAAATGAAAAATGCATGCTGTTCACTTCCATTTCAAAGCTTCCTCCAATTATTCTGATGATGTGAGGTATTGCCAGCTATGTCAGAAGAAGTAGGGCAGTGGATGTATAACATATGCCAGCATAGCTAGCTGGAGTTTTATAAAAAATATATGTCATTTGTATATCAAACTGGTTTGTACAAATTCTTGCATTGAAAATGTATTTGTAAAGCTGCATCTGTTAAAACTGTACCTCCAGTGGGTTTTGCTGGAAAGAACAGAAATACACCTCTATGTCAGATGTATTGTAACTGTGAAATGAATATTTTGTAACTGAGGTTATTCTCAGTCCAGATAACTTTGAAAAATAGTGTGAAATTAAATTACCTAGTTTAGGCCATAAAGATTCTATCTTACAGTTCTGATTGCAGCCAGAGATGAAATGTCTGCAAAAGCCAAGACTAGGAAGCCCACTGTATTGTCCTTAGGGGTAAACTAACTGCTACCCTGGAAGGGTGGAAGTTTTGAAATGTTTTTTAGCTTCCAGATGCTATAACATATCTCAGCAAAGCTCTATCTGTGTGTATGGTAACACATATGTGCTAAAGTCTGTTTCAGTTTGTAGCAAAGGGGGTAGTGTGGGAACCAGAATCAGATGTATGTGATGTCATTCTATAATCAAGCACTGAAATGATGTTTTAATAATAGATGAGGCAGAAGTCACAGAGCAATCAGTTTTTGAAACCTGGCAAAAAAAGAAGGACCACTCACCTACTTCATCTTGCCTTGCTTTAGTAAGTAACCAGGGAATAGTAATTCTTTGGATCAGTCAGAAAAATATAGTGAGAATAGTTAAGCACAGTTTTCCGTATCTGTATGAATCTATCCATCTATTTTATTTTTAATATTTCCTGTGATGAAACTCCGGTGTTTATTGCAAATAGAAATTTAGTATTTTCATGTTATTTTATTATTTATTATGAAAATATATTTAAACTTTCCATTGTGGCTGGTGTTTTAGAGAATATATTAACCTTTGAGAGTGCTTATATTTATTTGGTGGCACTGTGGCCCCTTCTGAAAGCCTTGGCACATTGGTCAAACACTACCATTTGTATTAGTATTCATTTTACTCAGTATAATTGACTACCCTTGAAAGACCTTTAGAGTAGTGGGCTTTGGGGTGTTCTGGTGGCAGTACATACCTTATAGTCTGGGCAAAGGGAGTATAATTAGGAAATCTGTGCCAGCCTTTCCAGGTGTGTATGTGTGTGTGTGTGTTTGTGTGTGTGTGTGTGTGTGTGTGTGTGTGTGTGTGTGTGTGTGTGTGTGTGTGTGTGTGTGTGTGTATGTGTGCATGCACATGTGTGTGTGTTTGTGTGTGTGTGTGTGTGTGTGTGTGTGTGTGTGTGTGTGTGTGTGTGTGTGTGTGTGTGAAAATCAAATCTTAAAGAGTGTGTGCGTGTGTGTCAGCTTCTTGGAGCAGGGACACAGAGCACTGGTTTCACAGAGAGGATGGTGGAGGACTTGGCTTGTAGCACTCAGCTGAGGACTCACTTCTACAGCTGTGTCAGTGTGGAGCCTTATGTGGGGCCTGGATAGAGAGAGCGAAACCCAACCCCAGGATGGTATTGTGTTCTCTGTGTGTTCTTAAGGGAAATCATGCTTGGTGCAGATATCTGCATCTGAAAATACTGTTTGTATCTATTTTTGGTGTCAGTAGTGAGGATTCAGGTTCCTTGATTACTGGCCCAGAGCAGGGATGTCGCAATTACTTAACACTTTGTAAATGTATCCTGGCTGAAACACCCACTGCAGGTAGGGAGTCTGAATTGTGTAATCCTTCTCCCTCTCACTAACCTTTCACAGTGACAATCCATTAGCAACAACACTGAGGTAGTGCCTACACTATGTTAACATCTGCTACATCAATCCAAAAGTTTGGGATTCAGCAATTCTAATGAGTTCACACCTCATTTGTATCTTCACTGTCCTCAAAGGCATGAGTCTACACCATAACAAGGTAACAGTGTAGCTAGGGAACTTTAAGGTGAGAGGACTTGTGTATTTGCAGAACACAGAGAACTGAGATTCCTTTAAATGTATTTGCACAAAAGGCTTCTGCTGCTGCTGAGTTATCCTTGTATTTTTCTGGTACATGCTGTATCTGTTCACATGTTACAAAGAAAACTGTTATGTATATGCATTAGGGGATTAAAATGTTATCTGTATGTACTTCTTATAATTCACTCTTGGCATGGACGTTTTTGCCATGCATTGAGTTTCACAGATAGACTGCCTTAATAACTATCATTGCAAGTGTTATTGTTAAAAATGGTTACCTTACAGTCTTTTCTATCTTATTCCATGACAATGTAAAGTGCTATACTGTCAATGACACAGGGACGTAATGCTTCTAAGATGGCCCATAGACACCTCAAGGGGAGTGATGGGTACATTGAGAGATATCTAGCCATTGTATACAACTGACTTTTGTGTTGTAAATGTGTACACATTTTGTGAAAATTGTATGGAAAGCCTTTATATCAAGTGAAGTATGTGTTATTCCATGGTCTCAGTGGACCGTGTAGGTATTATCTTTATAATATAATCACTTTATATTCTATCATAAATATAACCATTCATAACACAAGTAAACAACAATTCAGGAAAGTCTAGCACTTTTTATCAAGTATTTCTGAAAGCTGGGAAACATGTATTCATTATACAGGCAATAAAAACATTTTGTCAAGGCTTATGCAATTTGCCAACCTCATCGCATAAGTACAAGTTGCAATTGTACTGAGCAATTCACTCTGTACTCCTCACAATCCCTTTACTTAATTATTTCAACTGCAAGGTGAAAGAGCCATTAAAAAGGGAAAAAAACTTTACTCCATCAAAAACAACTTGCACTTACATGTCACAATTGAATTTAGGGAGAAAACACTAATAGGATTTTTTTTTTGATAGTCTGTGAGTCAGTGATCTAGGATATAACTAAATATGTTATATTTGTAAAAATGCTGATGTTACAGTGATGCTCCTGCACTGGCCCAGTAATCAAGGAGCCTCAATCCTCACCACTGGAAACAGTGGGGAATGTACACACTGGGAGGATGAAATGTACACACACAGTAAAGTGTAATTTCCCTTAAGAGCACACAGAGATCACAGTCAGTCTGGGGCTGGTTTCTTCCTCTTTCTCCTGATCTCCATTAAGACTCTCCACTAGCACAGCTTTAGAGTTGAGATCTCAGCTGAGTGGCCAAGCCAAAGCCTCCAGAACCCTTTCTGTCCAACAAGTGCTTTGTGTCTTTGCCCAAGTAGGTGACACACACATACTTTAAGATTTGATTTATATACAAATGCACACATATACACACACACCTGGGAAAGACTGGCACAGGTTTACTAGCTATGCCCCTTTCTGCCCAGACTATAAGGTAGTTCCATCTGCCACCAGCCAACTCTTTATCAGCTACACTAAGGCCCTTAACAAAGGGTGTCCAAGCTTACTGTAATGTTACTAATAATACAAATGGTGGTCTGACCAAAAGCAAGGCTATTTAGGAGTGGCCTATGCCACCATATAGATATGCAAGTAGTGCTGGTTTCTACTGTTAAAACACATACATTTGCACAAGTATATAGTTTATATACATTTCTGTTCTTTTCTAGTAGGGTACAGTGTGAACACATCCTTGAAGCTCAGTACTGTACAAACCCTGTTCAACATGCACTGCTGTACCTGTAGTTTAATATACACATAACCTATAGTTCTAATACATTTGTAAGACAAGCATATGAATCATGTTGATATTCGCAAATGACATATGATTATTTACAATATTCCAGATAGCTGTGCTAGCAGTATTTCCCTTTTGTCACAGTTATAATGCTAAAGCACTGCTTAAATCTGTGGCACAACATAGATTCAATGTAAAGAAGTACAAAAGCCAAATTAAGACATAAATGTGAGAGAGACACTGAAAACAAAAAAGAAAAAATATTTACAGCAAAAAAAAAAAAAAAAAACTAAGTATATTTATATTAAAGTTTAATGCCTTGTGTCCTAATGGGTTAAATTCTAATTGTATTTGGAAAGTGTTCCTGGATGGTTTTATTTAATTGATTTTAATTATGTCATTTTAATTGTGATGTCCTTTGGTGTGTATTTAAGTGGTTTGTGAGTATTGTGTGATAGCCTCCCTTGAAGGCTTTTTGCCAAGGCACCAGGGGAAATAAATTATGGTGGAACCTGGTTGTTAGTTCAATATTTAAAAGTAAGTGGACAATAATGTGGTGGCTTTATCACAAGCAGAGACACATTATGTGATGGCATTGTTGACCTTCTTAATGATGATCTGACTCAGTGACGTTGCCCAGGAAGCAGAAAAGTGTCCCTCTACCAAATTTTTTAATGCAACATGAAGTATTTCCAAGAAATGCCCTGAAAGGCTCTGAGAGATGATGATGATCCCTCTTCATGCTGCAGGACAGCACTTAACAAGATCCACTAACCTGGAATATTAATTTATCTCTTCATGAAATCTTCTAGTAAGTCATTCAATAACTCATTTGAGAGGAAGAACTTACCCAGAAGGTTACAATATGAGAACAGGTCGTAGAAGAAACCCAGAAGGTTACAATATGAGAGCAGGTCACAGAAGGTGGCACTATTACACAATGGGAAACCTGATGATGGATTCCAAAGCTAATGTGCACAGAAATAAAGCAGAAAACTGAAATAATAAACACACTAAGTAAAAAGTGGCACAAGTAGCATTAATGAAAAACGACAAAAAATCAACACAGTAGAATAAATGCATACATTATTTCAATTAAGGCAGCAGCAAGACTAGAAAATGTGAAACTGCTGTATTACTCATGGGAGTGTATACTGAGCATATGCAATATTTCTAGGTATAACCAACACCTGCCAAGTGCAATTCATTTATAATTTCCATCATTTACACTACACATGAATACCTGCAGTGTTTTCAGTCTGAAGACATAGTCTGACTACCTTTGTATGACATCAGCTTTTTGAAACCATCCTATTAAACAAGGGAAATGTTCATCTCATGGTGAAACACTTGAAGTTTATAAAAGCAAGCTGTTGTGACATTTCAGGCAAAAACTCTACAATATTCAGGCAGATGTGTGAATTAATTACTTACACGTGAAGCACTGATAAAAGTCACAGCAGCATGCACACCTGCGTTGTTAATGAGGTCATATCACGCTGCATAAACACCTTCCCCTATGTTGTCAGTATTTCACCTTTGCATTATTCAATGCTCCTTTTTGTATGATTGTATTAATATAAAATACCAGAGCAAAAACATTATAAGATTAATTATAATCACAGAGAATTATTTCACACTAGAATTTGCCATGACTGTAATATTTAAATGCATTAAAACTCATGTTGTATAGTGCTTGGTTTAAACGTATTAAAAGTCATACTATCTTACAGTCATACTCTGGTAAAGCCATTAAATTATATTTGACATAATATCTGTCTGACATCCAGTTGTTGATTTCTTAAAAACTCATCTTGAAAGCCTGTTTGAAGAGCTTGTAGTAAACCAATAAACACTATTTGTTTTTAAAAATATGTCATACTGAACAATGAAAGCAATCATGTAGAATTACATTTCACACTGCCCCTGTCACTAGCAAAGAGCTTATGTGAGTTTCTATAAATGAATAAACTGATGTGCTCAAGTCAGAATTCTAATAACATGACAACATGAAAAAGCAATCTGACATGGGAAGGCAGATTGAATAAGCAGATTCCTCAATAGCTGTTTGCGGATTTAATGAATAAAGCTGTCACGTTTCTGGGCCATACTCAAACATTTTCTATGATGGTGAAAATAGCAGAAACAACAATAAAGGTACAAAAAAGCACTTCATGACTTCCTCTGTACAAATTATAAAATTAAAGCAACAATTTAGAAAAAGTCTAATATACAAATGTGGCCAACAAGTTAATTTTAAGTATTATTTAATGACAAGCTTATTATATAATTTTAGGCTTAAACATAGCCTGTATAAGCCTCTAGGAATACAGTGTCAAGGACCTTTAATACAGAATCTCTGAATGTTCATCTCATTTTCCTGCTATTGATGCTGACAATGAACTTGAGAACCAAGCTTGGAATAAGGTAGCCTATGTATTGTGAACTGGGCTACTGACACAAAAATGACAGCATTGATTAAATCATACTTCATAATTATTCACAATATCAGATAATACTGTACTGTACTGCTGCACATAACAACAAAACCAACCTTGTCCTGGAATGTGCAGCTATGTATATAGGAAAGTGAAAGGGTTACAACTAATTCTTCTTAGAGTAAGGCATCCAAACCCACCAGCATAGTTTTATATGGTGATGTGAAAAGGAAGAGGAATACAATGCGTGTGTGATATCATCAAAGCTTAAAAATTTGAATATTTAGGAAATATATGGAATCAGAGAAAAAGCAGGACAGCAAACAACTCCATATAAGGCAAAATGAAGCATAAGCATCTGCCCTAAAGCAAAGATCTTAAACTGAGGCTAGGATAGTTATTCATTCAAGTAGGAAAGACAAAAGATATATAAAACAGGGAAAAAGCAGGGCTAATGAAACTTAGTAAAATAGGTGGGGGTGGCAGAAAAAGTTAGTAAGAAAAAGCTGCTAATGTCTTTGCCACATAGAAGGTTTGCTCACCAAAAACTATGACAGGGTGACCTGTTTCATTGTAGAGTTATTTGAGAATCTGGCGGGGGTGCTTATAAAAATGATAATACCAGTAAGTAAATATTTTAACATATCACAATGAGAAGAAGGAGGCTGTTACTCCGGAAGTATTTGTAACCAGAGCAGTGACCTTCAAAGAAGGCAGTGAGACTTATTTGATGGTTTTAAGAAGCTGACTCGGCAAAACTAGAGTTCTGAAATTTAAACATGTACAAAGTACATATAGTTTTAAATAAATATCTTGATTATTTTAAATTATATCTCTCTAGCTTTGTACATAGTAATTTTAATTATGTGATTAGCACTTATTAATCCATTCTGAATTTTAAATATGGGCAGTGCATTACATTTATTTCTAAATTAATATCTTGTGATTATTTTAAGTCATAGCACTCCAGTTTCCTGCATATCAATTTTAATAATATGATTAGCACATATTGATCTTTATGTGCTTTCCATGCTGTATAACAGAAGTGACTAGATCAATTACTTGAACAGAATATTTTTAATTCCTAAATTTCAACATATATTTTGGTTTTCTGAAGGTAGTTTTATCAGTATGAACTCACCCCCCACCAACATAGAACAAACTTAAGTTTTAGGATAACAAAAGGAGTGAGAGGGTACATCTCCCCACATTGGAAGAGTTTGTCCTCCACAATTAGCATTTGTTTTAAAAGTGCATAAATTGTCACTGTGACTTCACTCACTGCAATGTTTTAAGACTTGTCTTTTATGTAACTAATACGTCCTATAAGAAACCATGCCACATGTTAACCACGTGTGGTCTTCAATCTGCATGTTCAGACCAGTGAGTACTCACTTATAAATATATGACTATATCACGTTCTTGTAATCTGACCATTGGGCTGGTAAATGATAGTATTGCAGATATGCAAGACATTTCTAACACACAGCGCCAAACCTGGTTTCAAAATTTAACTAAGAAAAGATTAACTTGGAGCAGAGTGTTGAAAATACATTTGTGTTCAGTCGTTACACATATGTATCTTGAAGCAATATACCACTGACACCTGGTTGTCAATATACTAATTATTTTCATTTTTTCAAACAGGGAGCCTCCCCTCCACACTAGACACTCTCTAGTTGTTTTATTGACTATGATTCTGACTGAGGGTGGCAAATGCATACTGACTAGATTAAATATTGTCAATGTAACCCATCTTCAAGGCAAAGAGAGCTAAAGCCCCTGGCTGTGACCCAGATGATTGGAATTCAGCTAGTGGATCAGGCACTGGAAGAACTGCATGGGAAGGAACCAAATGAATGGGGTAAATAGCATACCAATAGTTGTGAAGCAGGAGAAAACTAAAAATATGTATAGCTCCTCAAGGCTTAAATGGATCAAAATAAAACATTATATAATTCGGTAAACTAAGGAAGCTGTTATAGCTGTGCTTGATGTTACAATTTTATCTGTCCTTGATGCTAAATAAGAGTTATGGCAAATTAAGCTAGATTAAACTTTTTCCGAGTTGTACACATTTATCTCACAGACAGGTTATGATTTCAAAGGATACCATCTGGAATATCTTTGGCTCAAGAAGTGTCTAAGATCTAAGTCTGACATGGAACCATCACACAAAAGAAATGTGTCATCAACAAATCTTCTAAAAATTTTAAATGCTGTAAAAAGGCATGTTGACCTAAGACAAATTAGTCCTCCCAGTTAGCCATCACAAGGTTGGTGTAGCTATTAGCACAAAAAGTGCCCATAGCTATGTTAACCTCCTGTAAATAAATACAGTCCTTAAACATAAATGCATTGTTCTCAAGAACAAGATCTAAAAGCGCACATATCAAAAATATCAAATCATTAGAATAACCACTATACTTGTGCAAAAAGAGCCTAACAGCTTCTACCTCCTCCATATTCGGGATCACTGTAAAAAGTGTGTTAACATCCAATGTTAAAAATACATAATTGGAGACATCATAATTAGAATTAAAGTCAAACAAATTCTCAAGGAAATGTTGAGTATCTTTTGTGAGATGGTTCCATGTCAGACTTAGATTTATTTATTACATGCCTTGATTCGACTACTACTACCTCAGGTTTACTAAACATGCAGATATGAATCATATTGAATTTTTAGATGTACATCTCTATAAGGGCGGGAGAGGTATGTTAGAGACCTCTATTTTTAGGAAATCATGTAGAAGAAACACCATGTTGCATCGTACCAGTATGCATCCTGGGTATAATTTTAGGAATATTGCTATGAGTCAGACTTTTAGAGTTTCCAGACTTCGTACGAATGATGAATGTTTTTATCAAGCATTTAGTACATTTAGACATGAACTACTTAGATCAAGGTTACTCCAAACGGGACTTTGATTCAGTAGATAGGCTAATAAGAAATGCTAGGAAGAATTTGGCTAGACCTTATTTTTCTAATGTTAACAATCCACATACCAAGAAGAAAGTAACATATGATAGACAGATTAGACCGGTCATTATGTTTACTAGCAATGTGGGCAAGGGTATGTGATGTTACACAAAAGAATTAGCCAGATCTTACATCTGATGATAAAGTATTTGATGTAATTGGGGAGACACCTAAATTCTGTTTTAAGAATAGTTTGTCCCTCAAAATACAGCTTTACTATGATAACAGTAGGAGATTTGGGTTACAGTCAGAGAGAAAGGGGACATTTGCTTGCCGTGGTTGTGCAGCATGTTCTTGTATTTCTATACCTAGAACTTTTGTTCATCCTTTAACTGGCTATATGTTTAACCTTAGATTATACACAAGCTGCTCCATTCAGAATATAGTATATCTTGCTGCATGTAACCAATGTTGCTGTTTTTTTTATGTGGGCAAGACTTGCAGGTCCTTGAGGGAAAGTCTGTTAGAACATGTAGGGTACATTAGGAATAAGGACATTACTCGTGCCCTATATAGGTATATTAATGTTTTTAATGATCATTCTTTTAGGTTTTTAGTGTTACAATGTTTATATAAAAATAATAGAGGGGGTGATATTAATAATAAGATAGAGAAGGCTGAAACCAGATGGATTACTTTTTGCAAGGACATACGTTTCCAGGGATAAATGGTTATGTGCCTTTAAACCCCCTATTGAAAGAACATAAATTGTTTTACTAATTAGCTGATTGATTGTGTTATATATACTGCTTTTGTAGTGCTATGTATTTTGTCTGATGAAGTGCCTAGTGTTGGACACGAAAGTGCTTACCTTTTATTAAAACTGCTTTTATTTAGCTGTGTGTGGTCCTTGGTTTATATATTTTTATTTTGTTGATGCTCAGTTTTGTTTCTTATACCGGACCTTTACTGCCTGTGAGATCAGCATTTGAATTTTTGAGTTTACATATGACTATGTTGGACACCACTAGTGTTATAATGGCACATGGCTCTAACACCATCCACAAGCATGGGTGAATCACCCTGCTGGACAGCAGTGTCAAAGTGGATATCTCCATCCTTTCAAATCACATTCTCCAGCAGCCTACAGGCAATATGATTTGCATATCCTGGTCAGATGCATCCAGAATTCTGAAAATCATCCTCATAGGAATATAGAAACATAGTAACATACTAGACAAGTAATTACAGGAACCATAAGATGCCTAACCATATGCACCTTTAAGCAGACAAACTTAAATGTTCTTTATATTCTTTTCAAGCACTTAATGGTGCTCACCTCCCAAATCGAGCAAGACAGTACATGACAATCCTGGTGCAAATTTGTCTATTCATCCAGTCATTAGGACTAACTTTAAAATTAGCTAGAGCAGTACATTGTTTGACTTGCTATGGTAACTTATTCCATATATTAGGAAGTTGTTGAGTTAGGAACCTATCTCTCCAGCAGTCTTGTTTATTTGTTGGTGCCATTTAGTTCCAGAATGTGGTTGCCTATAGAGACACTGGTATTTCAAAGAAGGAAGAGGTCAAATAGGACTGCATCCTTAATGGCTAGAAATGTGAGACACAGGTCATTTTGCAGCATCCTGTAGCCTATATGAGTATAAGGAGAGTGCTGCTAATCTAACAGGGTAGTTGAAGAATTTAATTTTATTGGCTAGAAATCAAAGGGTCCTTTCCAAAAGAGTGATATGCTTGGATTTGTACATACCAAAGGGGCACTGAATTTAATCATGGGTAGGATAAGGGAAGAGTATAGTGGTAAGATGACTGCTTTGGGTCTTGAAGATATTCCCTTGGAAATTAACTGGGCCAGACAGATGGATTTCCTGACTGGAATGGAAATATGATGAACAAATGAGACTAAGTTAACAACATATTTACCTAGGGCTCTTACAACCATATCTATCTGAAGAGGAGTACCATTTATAAGAAAAGAGGTGGGAGCAACCTTTATGCCAAAAGTTGCTATGCTGCACTTTTTTAATTTAGTTTGACACCATCAATGAAACACTATGCATGTGCATATTCCAGCCCTTGCCAGAGTTGTTGAGTAGATGAATGGACAATAGTAATAGTTTCCAGTTTGCAGTCATCAGCAAACTTGATCAACCATACTTCTGTGATATTGACTTGGATGTTGAAAATTAAATTACAAATAGGAGAGGGCCCATCCATAATGGATCCCTGTGGCACCCCGCTAGTCACAAATGTGCATTCAGAGAGGAAATCATCAAGTTTCACAACCTGAGATCTGTTGGATAGCCAATTTGTAATACAAGAGTATGAGTCTGTGTTAAGTTTGTGTAATTTATCAATAATACCAGCATGGGAAATAGTGTCAAAAGCCTTGGCCAGGTCAAGATAAACAGTGTTCAGCGAAAGACCACTATCCGTATCCCCTGTAATCTTTTCAAATACACTTACCAGGTTCAGGAGACAGGATTTGCCCTTTATATAACCAAACTGACTGAGATCTAGATCAGTTAAGTTGCCTATATTTGCATAAATGAGTTCTGCTATGATACATTCCATGGCTTTGGATATAAGGTTAGTGAGGCCGATGGGTGCACAATTACCTGAGTCTGTAGAGGGGCTACTCTTGTAGGGACATCACAGTGGCTGTTTTGCAGGCATCAGAAACAAAATCTGTCAATAGGCTAAGGCTGAACAGTTTAAACAGAGGTGCAGATAGTGCACACTTGGCACTGATGAGAATGCAGCCTGATGTGTTGTCTGGGCCTATGGAGAGTATTACTTTAAGCCTTTGACAGACATTCTAAGACTTGTTTTAAAATAATTACAGGTTGAAACTAAATTCTTATGGATAGTGGGGGCTGCAATTTGGGCAGAAGGGGGTAAAGTCAGCACTAAATCTGTCTTCTAATATAGTAGCTATATCCTTGGTGTCAGATTGGGTGATATTATGGATGAGCTCAGTGTAGTGTTGGACATTGTTCCTTAATTTTCGGGCATAACAAGAAAAAAATATATAGTTTCCTTTGGAACATGTAGCTACGTTAAATTCATACACTGTTTTACATTTCCTGATAGTATTTTTAAGTTCCATGTTGGCATGTTTCAGTGTAGTCTTGAGATGGGAACTTCTTGCAACTTTCCATTCTGTTCATTCTTTTGTTGTACATATGAGAGTTTCGCTAGAGAGGTGACTTTTCTATGCATTTGTTCAGGTGCTGGTAATAGAGAGGAATGCAGCAGTCCTCTCTCTTGAGTCCATTTACAATGGGTTGTTGGGCATTTTGCACAGGTCTAGTACAAGCTGAAGTAGGTTTGCTTGGAGAAGACCCTAAAGATGGTCTCATTTGTTAATGGGATGATACCAGTAGGCCTGTCAGAGAAGATGACTGATTTATAATGAGAAGTAACTAGGGATAAGGAGATACAGGATGTGGTGCAGGTGGGGGATAGGTGGGTAAGGACCAGTTCAAGGATATTAGCACTTCTAGGGGGCAGTTTTACAATTGCTCCAGAGCATTAGTATTAATGTATGCTGCAACATGTTGGAGAATATGTCATGTTCCCAGACAACACCATCAGTGATGAGCTACCATGCAATGTTTCTGGCATGGCAGGTACACCAGTGTTGTTTGATGGAACAGACTACATCTATATAGTAATTTGTGTCACACTAGGTGCTGAAATGGCAGAGTATATGCAGAGAAAGTGGTTGTAAACCATCATTATTCAGATTAGATGTGACACTGATGCTATCATCAGTAGATTCGGTGTGACACATGCTGTCATCAGTAATGTGCCATGACATTACCACTGCAGTACCATTGGTACACCATTACATCCATATATTTAAAAGTAAATTTTTACTATGTATCTCAAACTGTCTTCATCTAGTATTTAGTCACCACATTTATTTATTTATTTATTTATATTTGTTTACCAGGGTAGTGCACTGATCAATACTGACCAATTTCAAGCTTACCCTGGGTGAGAAAAATAACATTTTACAAACAAAAACTGCAGAAATGTAACCAATGACAGAATAGTTCCAACTAATTACATAGACATTCTAGTGAGCAAGCACAGTGCAATTTGCAGTCAAGCAGAGTGTAAAGTACAAGATATGCATTAGTTTCTAAAGTGCTTCAATCTTCAGTGAATCTTGAGAGATGAAAAGAAACTTGGAAGGAAACTGAACAGTCTACCTCAAATAAACTAAAAAAAAAAAAAACTGGGAGATCATCTCACAAATGGAAGAAATGCATTTGCTGTAGGGATATTGTATAGCAACTGAAATAATTATGTCGCTGATCTGGCTCTGTTGACGCATTGCACTCTAACTCTGTATATATTGATCATATATATTGTTTGTAGCTATCTCTTAAGATTACTTTGACTTCCATGCAATCATTTATTTACTTCTTGACAACCATTGCCTTGTAATGTATAATGCTGGTACATCCATTTGGCTTATTTTGCATGATACATTTGTTCTGCATGTTATCTGTTCAATGAGCCCAGGTTGTAGCTGAAAAGAGTCAGTGTGACTAGCCCACCCACCCAATAAACAAACAGTAAATAAATGAATAGCTACATGCCTATAACAACATCACCTCATATCATATCTCATGTCCTTAAACAAAAGTTCATATTCGTCTTTGCATTCCAATCCACTTCTTGAGTACATTTAAAAGTTCAAATTTAATATTTATGGCTTTCATTATGTAAGGTAGTTTCTGAATTGTGTACATATGACATACTGCGTTCGAACTCACACTAATACAGCAGTACAACAAAACATGAGCCCTACAGGTATGCAATTACAAGATGAGAATGCTGTCATATCATTCTCAGTAACATCAAACAAAACATGGCAAACTAAGGAGAAAGCAAGCCTACTTAAGAAACAGTGTCATGTGCACCTCATTACTACTGCGGTTAGCGCTGCTTAACACTGTTAGCTTTTAGCTGCAGTCTGCATTCTGTAACCTTTAAACACAGATAACTGACTGTCATCAACACCTACAGGGTATGCAGTCATAATCTGTTAACATGGGATGTTTGGATTCAGAGGGAGATTTGGATTACCAGGAATTATTATATTTATTTAGACTGAATTGAAAACAAGGTCAGTCTTTTAATCCTTCTATAGGAGAATGCAGTACATATCTGTTACTGAAGACATACTTACATAATTGATTAATATATTATACATTGTAATTACTATTAGAACAACTTCTTCTGGGCACAGCAAACAGATGCTTACAGCCTGACTGCAGTTTAAATCAAGGTATGTTCATTATTTTCTTTTTAATGTCATGAAACACCCTGCACAAGGAACAGGAAAATACACCAAGCATATCACCATAAGTGTCCACCAGAAAACACTGCCATTTTGTGGCTAAACATATTATTACATATACCTGAAATATATTATACACACATAGTAGTTGTTGCTACGTGTATGTCTAACACCCCTACTCAACAATTACTACTTAAGTCAACCCCGTTTGTGATCGACTATACAAAACTTGTTTACTGTGAGTGGCTTTGTCATAGCATCAGCAATCATTTTATCAGTTTCACAATATGAAAGCACAATCACTTTTTTGTTCAACCGAGTCACGAATGTAATGGTGTCTGACATCGAAATGCTTGGTTCTTGCATCAATTTTCTCACTGCTTCCAAGTTTAATGTATCCCTCATATAAGACTGTAGGCTGGGACATAGGTTCTCCAACTTCTTCAAGTAACTGATGCAACAAAATAGCTTCTTGACTGGCATAGGCAGCAGAAATATATTCTGTCTTTGTAGAAGACAATGTCACTGAGATCTGTTTCTTGCTGAACCAGGATATGACTGTTTGCTAATATCAACAAGTAACCACTTGTCTATTTGCATGTGTTGAGGTCACCTGCCTAATCAGAGTCCACATATCCTGTGAGGTTTAAGTCACCAATTGCTGACAACTTTAAACTGAAGTCTTCTGTGCCTTTGAGATACTTCATAACTTTTTTTTATTGAATTCCAGTCTCTTTGACATGGTTTACTTACACTCCTGTAGAGAAGTGACATAGTAGCTGCAACGTGTGGAAGTATAGTGTTTGCTATGTACAGAAATGCCCCCATGGCTTGTCAATGCTGCTCATTAGATGATAGAAGATTTTCCTCTCCTTCCAAATTTGGATAAGCTATGTCCATGGGTGTGCTTGCTCCTTTAGCCACAGCTATGTTGAGCTGTTGAAGAATTTAATCGATTGTTGCACTCTGGTTCAACTGAAAACTGCCATCCTCCTCACGCCGTATGTTAATTTGTAGGTAGTATGTTACCCCACCAAGATCTTTAGTCTCAAAGTGCTGATTGAGTACTGTCATTAACCTTGCAATTTTGCCATTTCTTTTGTAAGCAATAATCAAGTCATCCATGTAGACTAACAGATACAACCATTCAGCATTTATACATTTAGAGTATAGGCACGGCTCGGCTTTGCTTCATATGAATCATTCATCTATCAGAACTTTGTTTACTTTTGAGTTCCATGCTGGAGCCGCTTGTTTAAGACCATGAAGGAATTTTTGCAGTTTGCAATCAAGATGCTCTTCTCCACTTTTCACATATCCTTCTGGCTATGACATATATAGTTCCTCTTCTATATATCCATTAAGAAAAGCTGTCTTGATATCATGATGATTCACAATCATTTTCTGTAAAGCTGCCACTGTCGTCAGTGTTCTGAAAGTACTTTGACAATGGGAGCAAAAGTAGTATCATAGTCTTCACCACATATTTGGAGTATCCTTTTGCAACTAATCTTGCCTTGTACCTACAGACTTTCCCTTCAGAGTCACATTTCACTTTAAAAACACATTTACATCCAATTACATGTTTACCTTGCGGTAGCTCTGGAAGTGTCCATGTCTGGAGTTCATTGAATGATGTCATCGCTTCATCAGCAGCTCTAAAACACATTTGCTTCTTAAGTGGTGGTAGTTTTTGCATCTCTTCCCATGAATCTGGCTCAGCCTGAACTGCTGTACAAGCTCTATAAAACAAACATTTAGGTTGAATACCTTTATTGCTTCTTGCTGATTTCCTAACTGAAGTCATTTGTGGTTCAGCATCTTCTTTATCAGTTTTTGAATTGCCTGAATTAATTTCTATTTCTGTGTAGTTTTGTTCCTGCTTTTCTTGTGACGTGGATATGGATTTTTCCTCAGATGGAACAGTCTGTGTCATTTCCTGAAACTTTCAACACACAAATCTTTTATCAGGAATCATAATCTGCTGACTATTTCCTTGTTTATGTCTGGATGTAGAATTCTGTATCCTTTTTGAGACTCACTGTAACCCACAAGTACACTTTCCTTTGCACATGGATCCCATTTTGTACATTTTTCCTTTTGGTTTCTTGATATTCCACAATTCATATGGAGATTTCTCTCTTGTCTTTCCTGGCAAGAAATTTTGGAGATAGCATGCAGTCACGATACCCTCTCTCCAGTATGTACCTGGCATATCAGCACCGAAAAGCATGCTTCTTCCACTTTCGCAGAGAGTCTGATTCATTATCTCTGCAACCCCCTTTTGTTCTAGGTTATATGGCACAGTGGTCTGGAACATAATTCCATGTTTTTTGAGAATGGCATTTGTTGTGCCACTTGTATATTCAGACCAGTTGGAAAAGGCTTTCTCATCATTTTTCCCTTAACGCAGCTGGTACATTTCATTGTTTGATCATACTGGCTAATTTTTACACCACTTGCATAGTTACTCTCAGCTATTTTCTTTGTTGTGTCAGGACTTCTCTGCCCAAGATGTCTGCCCCAAGTGAGGATGCAGTTTGAATGCTTTTCCTCTTTGGCTATATTAATCATTTTACTACAGTTCAGCTGATACAGTTCATCTGTGATTTTGGCCATTGCGAGTAAGCAATCTGTTTTTGTGATGACACAATTGTCACCTTGGAAACTCGTTACATTGCCTTGGTTTGTAAGCTTCTTCACTGACAATAGGTTACTTTCAAGATCAGGTGCATACAGAACATTTCTCACATGTGTCTTTCTGGTGATATTCTGAGAGATAGGGCAGTAAATAAAAATGTCTCTGATTCCTTCTGACTTTATTAATTCCCCTTATCTGTGGTGATTTTTTTTTCTGTTTTGCTTTAATCTAGTTGAGTGAAGACATTTGTGTCATTAGTTATGTGACCTGCAACTCCTGAGTCAACACACTATGCCTGCACAGATAAAGTGCCACATTTGGACTCAAATGCATACTCAGTGTTCGAAGTGAAGTCTGACTCTTCCTTGACATTCTTAGCTTCTTGTGATTTAGCTTGTCTTTGCATTCTAGCTTTCCAGATTCTGCAATCTGCCTTTAAGTGTCCTGTTTTTTTACACACACATTATTTACATGTTTCTAGCTGCATATCACTGTTTTTATTTCTGATTTTCATCTTTAAAGCAGCCTATGTACTGGACATACTTTCAATGTTTATGATTTCTGTCTTCCGCTTATATTCATCTACAAACTTGTCTTTAACATAAATCCCCAAATGAAGAAAGCAAACGACTCCAAGCCACAAGTTAGGTAAAGTTAGCACTTTTGTTTACTTAATTTAGCAAACTTCTTCAGACAAATAAGTTAAAAGAACAAATCACTTAAATAGGAAACCATCAATAACATCATCAGATATGTCTACAATCCCCCCACATTTAAAGCTAAATACCCAACTGTGTATAAAAAGTATACATTTACATATAAAAACATAATATGCAAAAAACAAAAAAATAAAAAAGATAAATAAAAAAAAAAAAACCCAGAAAAAATACAAAAAACATACTCTAATGTTAGTTCATCATCTGGACGTGCATCAAGTGCTGCAACAAGTGTCTCATAATGTTCAGGTAGACCACTAAGTAAAAGTGCTGAAATGTGAAATTCTTTTATATCCTCCCCAGTTTCTCTTAGCTTTTGAACTATTTCTAAGGTATGCCTTATATAATCCTGCATATCCTGGTCTTTTATCAGCTTGCTCTGATACAGTTTTCTAATTAAATTGAGCTTCATGTACCTTTTGCAGTTCCTCCCACATTTCTTTAGCGGTTTGACTGTTGCATATATGTATCATTTGATCATCATCTATGTAAAGGGAGATCTTGGTCAGAGCTTTTTGATTCTTTTCTCTCCACTGATCCATGGGTTCTGCCAGTCTGACTTCATTTACACATTTCCATGTACCTTCTCTTATTAGAAGCATCTTCATCTTGAATTTACAAGACTAGTAGTTCTGGTTCATCAGATTCGCTACTGAAAGCTTTGCTGAAGAAGTATCAGTAGCCATCTTTACTGTTTTTCTCATTACTTTATCTGCCACTGTATCTTGCACTTGTTTGTTGTAGCTGGCTGTATCTCTGTATCTGGGTGTCAGGGTGTCTAGGTGTCTGAGCCCATAACTTGTTAGAAAAACTTCTTCTAGGCACAGCAAGTAGATGCTTACAGCCTGATTGCAGTCAAAAATGAGGTACATTTATTTATTTTTTTTCTTTTTAATGTCATGAAACACACTGCACAAGGAACAGGACATTACATCAACCATACTACCATAATTGTCCACCAGAAAACACTGCCATTTTGTGGCTAGACATATTATTACATATGACTGAAATATTTTATATACACACATAGTAGTTGTTGCTATATATCGTATCAAGGATACCACTGAATTTCTTAACATTGTTAAAGATTCTCAATTAGAATCTTCATGGTGGCTCTGTACATTCGACGTGGCTTCGTTATATGCTAGCATCCCTCATGATTTAGGAATTCTTGTAGTTTCATATTGGCTATACAAATCCAACTTTTATTCCACAGGTTTCAACAATTTTCTGATTAAGTTAACAGAAATTGTGTTACGTAAAAACATCTTTTATTACCACGGAAAGGCCTATTGGCAAATCAAGGGAACGGCAATGGGGGCCTCGTTTACACCCATATATGCAGATCTTTTTATGGGTTATTATGAGGCTACATTTATATATGATGTTCAGCACAACATATATATACAACATCTAGATATCTGGCGCAGGTATCTAGATGATTGTTGGATGGTGTGGCGTGGGGATAGGGTGAGTTATCTGAGTTTGTATCTTATTTGAATAACAATTCTTTTGGTATCAAATTCACTACCAATATTGAGCAGGAAAATATTGTGTTTCTGGATGTAATGGTAACTAGGCTTTCAGCTAATACCCTAGCCACTTCAATTCATCGAAAATTTCCAGAATACAATACTTTGTTACATGCTCAGAGTTGCCACCCATGCCATATCATCCGCAATATTCTAAAATCTCAATTTATGAGGATCAGAAGGATCTGCTCTTATGAACAAGAATATTCCAATTTCAGTCTTGATTTGTCCAGACGATTTATTAATCGTGGTTATAATGTACACAACCTTTTTACAACCATGGAGGAAACAAATAAGTTAACACGTACAGAATTATTGGAATACAAACCATGGGATAGAGCACCTCCTGAGCAACAATCCAATCAACCTTTGAGGTTAGTAACTACTTATGGGACAAATACTAATCGGTTTACAGACATCATCAATCAGCATTGGGGTATTTTGTTATCACATGACATTCTGAATCAGATTTTACCTGATCAATGTTCATTTTCCTATCACCGGGGATGAAATATGAACTCATATTTCACTAATTTTAAGAGATACATTCCTACCATACCACAACAAACGACTTTATTTGGGGACATATTAATGGGCTGTTTTCCATGTGGCCATTGTTCCGCTTGTCAGCATTTATTAAAAACAACTGAGTTTACAAGTAGGAATACTTCTCAAGTCTTTAACATCAGGATTTTTGGAAATTGCAGTTCAGATTGGGTTGTTTATTTAGCAACGTGCACTTGTTCTGCTTTTTATATTGGACAGACATCTAGGCCAGTCAAATTCAGAACAGGTGAGCACATGAGTGCTATTAGGAACAAACGTATAACTAATGCACTGTTTAAACATACTACTGAACACCCATCTGCTACATTTAAATTTGTCATCATAGACAGGATAATTTTACATAGAAATTTCAAAGCAGGATGGCACAAGAAACTTAATGATATGGAAAATAAGTGGATTATTAAATTGGGGGGGGTCTGTTTAGACCTGGATTAAATGTATCAGAACAGCAATGATGAGATAATTTAACAATACAACTATGTATTTTTTCATTGGATATAATGCATTTCCCATAGATATATAGATATATTCATATCTTAGCATATATTTATAATATGTATGCATAATATGTTTTTTCTAAAATTCATTATATGTATACATAATTTGGATGATTGTATTCTGATGAACAGGAGATATATATGAACAATATTTTAATTTACATACTTATATATCTCCCATATAAGTGTAGTACATATATATATATATATATATATATATATATATATATATATATAAATATATATATATACTTATGTTATATTGTTTTTTATTCTTCCATTTGGAACTGCAGATTTTTGATTTGGTGGTTAATATGCATGTCCCTTTAAGAGTTGGGATATAAATTGTGTCAAACATGGCGGAGACCTTTTTCATTTTGAGCATTGACAAAGGTTTGCTTTGGTAATGGTTTACTACCATTACTTTGGATTAATGGCTTGATAATAAAATTGTGTTGGAGCAATCCTTTACGTGCTGGTCCATTTTGTTCGTAGATTTGGTTGTTTTGGGAGTACTCTTGACTGAACTTTGTTGCTATATATGTCTAACAATTACCATTAACCCAGACCCTTGCAATAGCCAGTACGTGCTCAAGCCTCAGTAAAAAGCAACAGTTCTTTTCATAACATTAGTTCTCAATTTTCACAGTGTGACACCTGGTTAAAGAAAGTTTGAATTAGCATGTAATTTATCTGCTGGCAGACCCAACCAGCTTGTGCACAGATATGTGTCATTTTAGTGTGAGATTCAATTCAGCATTTAATCAAGACTACTTTTCTTCCTGTTACGGACTTATACATAATACTCTGATAATACAATTTCCCATGGTTCTCTGCTTGTCTGCCAATGTCAAATTTATAAGGAGTTGCTAGTTATGTAGATACTAGAATATTTTAAGGTTTGGAAGAAATGATCGGTATGACTGTTAAATGCAATCTTCTACCTGGCCTAACTGCATTAGCATTGTGTGTACTTCTGTGATTCATGTATGGGATTTTTTTCAAAACATACTTCTTTTTGTTTCTTTGGATCTCATATGTATGTCTTAGATGTATGTTGGTAAGCTGCTTTCTGTATTACAAGGTATAGGGTTTGATTCTTTCCATATCCATTTGCTTACTGTGTGACTCTAGTTTGAGCAAGTCACAACCAGACAGTGATCCTGAGTTACCCCTCAAAAGGGGACAACTGTGTTCAATGTGATTACCTGGTCAACAGATTAATTAAAAACATACTTAATGGCTATACAAGGCTACCCATCTATCATTGTGAAATAAGAGAATTACAGAAACACACACAATGCTAATTCAGTTAGGGCACATTGATGATTGCATTTAAAAGTCATATCAATCGTTATTCTAAACCTTAAAACATTCTTGCATCTGTATAACCAGCAACTGCTTGATTGGTGTGAATATGACATTGGGCAGGCAAACATATACTAGGTAGAACCACGTTAAGTGCTGAGTACAAGTCCAAAACAGGAAGAAAACTAGTCCTGATTAAATGCTGAGCTGAATCTCGCACTAAAGTGCCAGACCACTGTATACAAGCTGGTTAGGTTTGCCAGCAGAAAATGTTACTTGCTAATTCAAACTTTCTTTTTAAACTGGTATTAATGGAGCAGTTCACTTGGCCAAATGTTAATTTGATCAACCAAGTGAACTGTGCTCTACTTTTTCCAAATGTATGTTTTAATGTTTTGCATTTTATTGAAAGAGATAAGTTAGTAAGTGTTAGGGGTGGGAGTGTGTTTGCGAGCAGGTATTTGCAAATGAAGTTAGATTAAGGGCTAGATATAGGGATATATATAGCTGTGTGCATTTGTATTTAGCTGTGTGCATTTATGATGTGTGTTTAACTCATTCACACCTCTAGCAGCCATACCCACATCCTTGCATTCCAAAGCATTTTCTGAGAAATCAACTTAAAAGGTATAATACAAAAACTGTAAATATTTTATACACAGTAAAAACTATTACAATGGTACAAACAGAAGCATTATCAGTAAAAAGTCTTCTTTTCATTGATAATACTCAGCACATGTCTTTATAACAACGCTATAATATATTATTATGTATTCAAACCCAGACTGATAGTTTTTCTTTATAGGTTCATAGATAGGTACTAGGCTATCGGCCCAAATACAAGCCCAAAAAGGTTTTGCCACCCAACAAAATTATTTTCCTGTGCCACTGTCGAGCAGAGCTGCAGAGGTGATCCCCTGGGTGAATTTCCTTTTTTATCCCCTGGGTGAATTTCCTATTTCCTATCCAATCATCAAGATTTTTCTTGAAGAGTGCTAATGAGGAGCTTTGTTTGATATAGATAGATAGGTAGTTTATTCCAGAGTATGGGAGGTCTCTGGGACAGGAATCTATCCCTCCAGCATGTTCTGTTTATTGTGGTGACAAGATTTAGGTCTCGTAGCTCAGAGGGATTGGGATTTCTTTAAGTGGAGCATGTCCAACAGCTCTGGGTTTGACATAGCTTTGTATGTTAGGCAGAGACAACCTCTGAAGCTGGAGGAGCATCTGTTTGAGGCCGGTAATCCTCTTTGTGAGGTATTTCTGCAGCCTTTCCAGTTGTTGTAGATGTCTTGTGAGGTACATACCAATGTATGTTTCATGAACAAATTGTCACATCTTGAAAACTGGAAAAACATGGGTGTATTTTGTCAACTTACTGTAGTTAGCCAGCGAAAAACTTTCACATAACAACAGAAAATGTTCCTTTTGAAATGAATGATTACTAAGATATTTACATAAATAAGAAGAATTATGATTATTTATATAATTAATTCCTATAACCATGAATACTTCTCAAGATGTGCAATATATATTGCAGATATCAGTCATAGTTTTCTTCAATATCATCTAAGGTTTCATCTGATGCCATGTAACAGTTTGTAAGTCACCCCATTTTAAAACTATTAAATATGGAACTGTTTCATAATTCCATAGTTACTAGTAAATAAGTACCCATTTTCCAGTGTAGAGTACTGTAATTGCATATTGACAGTGTATTTTTCTTTTTCCCACCAGGGCATTTCACTCATGCCACTCAATAACATGAAGGCCTCTCAGTTATGAAAATATGAATGCAAATATGAATAATAGAGGGAATCAGTGGTTAATTTTCCCCTCCAGACATCAGAGATTAACAGTCTTAGTATAATCTTGTTAATCATACCTTGCACCTTCCAATACTGCCTATTAATAATTGCTGACTCACTTTGGAAAGAAAGATAGGGCCAATAAATATCTGGATGCCATAAGGGGCTATGAGTGTCAACTGGAAGGATACAAAAAAGGCATTTTGACTTGAATGAACTACTGTCTGTGCCTGCCTCATGTTCATAGGTTCATAGGTTCACATTAGGCTTATAACCACCAAGGTCTTTACAGGATTAGCCATGCAACCCAACCCAGTTTTGTAGGATTATAGGGGCATGTTAGTTGGAGATTAATTCACTTATTGTTGACCTCTGTTCTTCAGAGACATGGAGGCTAGACCAGAGGTGAATTTGCAATTTCCAATCCAGTGATCAGTTTCTTTTGAAGAGGTTCAGGGATGAACTCTGCATCATGTAGATGGGGAGGTTATTCCATAGCACTGGGATCCTTTGAGACACATATCATTTCATCCAACAGATTCTATTTATGTTACAGATAAAGTTCAGGTACTTGGATCTAGTGTTTCTGGTGTTGTCTGTCTTGTGGATGTGCAAGAGATCCATCAGAGCTGGATCCAAGGATGCTGTATATGCTAGGCATAGATCTCCTCAGTAACCTATAGAAGACTGAGTATAGAGACAGGACTTTAAGGCAATCTGTGTTGGACTGGGTATTCATACCTGGATTTTCCTGATGAGGAACTTTGAATTGTGTTCAAACTGTTGCAAGTGCCTGGCGAGGTACATCTCAAAGGGGGCATTGTACTCATTGATGACACTGAGAAGGGCTGAGTAGAGGGGCACTGTTACTTCCTTGGACATAGATGCAAAACCCTTGCTTATGAGTTGAGCAACATAAATGATTTTCATACTATTTTGGCTATGTGTTGGTCGAATGCCAGATTACTGTCTACATCTGTTCCCTTCCCTAACTAGCGAGTCAACTTTTATGCGTGTTTTATCAATTAAGTAATTAGCTAGGGTTGACACTTTCCCAAAGTACACTATAATGCATTTCTTTACACTGCGTTTTAATCTGTGGCTTTCTCACCTGTGATTTGTTATTGTTAGACTTTCATGTAGGATGTTGGTGTCATGGAGTGATTTATGATAGCTCTCAATTTACAGACTTCTGTGAACTTGGTGAGCCAGAGGCCTCTGACATTAGCCTTGACTTCTGAGAAGTAGATGCCAAATAGGAGTGGGCCCAACAGAGAGCCCTGGTGTACACCAGCAAGTTATGTAAGAATTTATACCTAGCTCGGAGAGTTTATCAGCAACACCTGAGTAGGTTATTGTATCAAACACCTTGGCAGGGTCAAGATAGGTGGTATGCACAGTCTTCCTCTCATTCATAGCCATGGTGACTCTCCTGAAAAAGTCTGTCAAGTTAAGTAAGCAAGACTTCCTTTAACAAAGCCAATGTGGAATGGATCCAGTGTCTGTAGGATGCCAATGTCCTTGTTGATCATTTCCATGTTAATTCATTCCATACTTTTGCATATTAGACTTGTCAGACTAATGGATCTGTAGTTCCTGGGGTTAGTTGATGGTCTACGCTTATGCAGAGGGATGACTGTTGCAGCCCTCCATTCACCTAGCAGGTAACTTGTTTTGAGGATGTAGGCGAAGAGTGCCTGAATTGGTCCCACTAGGTCATGTTTTGGGCTATTTAGAAGACAATTGGGGATATAGCCATGGCCCATTGAAGCAGTGTTTTGGGGCTTAGCCAGCACTTCCAGTACCTGCACCCTGTTGATATTTAGTGTGGGGGGGTATTATAGAAGGGATTTCACAGAGGGTAGTAGAGTGGAGTCAGTGGTGAAGTTAGAGCTAAATTTATCAACCAGTAGATTTGCTATGTCACCCTGGTCACTGAAGATTGTGCCATTTACCACCAGTTCTGCACACTGCTGAGTATTACCTTTAAGATCCCTAACACAGCTGAAGAAGGTCTTGTGATTGTCCTTAGCCTGGGAGGCTATCCTGACTTTGTAATTAGCTTTGTTGGACTTTATTAGACCTCTTAGTTTCTGGTTTAGTTGAATCAGAAAGCTCATTTCTCTATGAGAGTTGCTCTTTCTGATTTTGGCCATGATGATTTTTTCCTTTTGTTGTATAGCCTGTTAAGGTAAGGATTCCATCAGAGTGGTTTATTTTTGGTGTTATATCTGGGCTTACTTCTGGTGGTTATGGCAACCTCTATGCAGCCATTGACATGTAGTGCACTGTTAGAGTTTTTTTTGAAGGTAAGGCAAAGCCCCCCTGTACCACCTTAATCAAGTGTGTACCCCAAACCCACCCTGTCCCTAACTACTACCTTGTATCTTACAATCAGAAAAAAAACATTCCTTAACAATAGCACTATTCAGAGAAAACTGGCCTGATGGTGGTCTTAGTTTTTGTGTGTGTGTGTGTGTGTGTGTGTGTGTGTGTGTGTGTGTGTGTGTGCGTGTGTGTGTGCGTGTGTGTGTGTGTGTGTGTGTGTGTGTGTGTGTGTGTGTGTGTGTGTGTGTGTGCACATTTGATCCCTGTGGTTGTGGTTGTCATTTAAAATGGGTCACTTTGACTGACATATCTAACCACAAAATGCATATGTATATAAACATGTGAATAAACAATTACAAGAACTCAGGCAATGTCTTCTTTCCACCCTTGAAACTAGGAAGAATAATTAATATTTTTTCTACAAAGGGAACAACTCTGATGTACTTAGAGCAATGCAATTCCAAGTTATGAAAGACTTTATTTTTCTGGGGCAGAGGAGTTGGCTCTGTGTTCAGCAATTTAGCTGATGACGTGCCCTCTTACCACTTCTTTAGTCAACTACAGCTTGCCTTATAACATGGGCTTAACACTTTCTATATAAAATATAGGTCTACCATTTTCCCATATATCTTGACAACAACAAATAGATGCCAAAGCATGCTATTTATTTGTTAATTATGCATGTGAACTGGTCCTTGTCATTTACTAATGAAAAACTGTGAGCATAGATACAAATTCACAATTTTGGGTAGTCAGTCAGTTAGCATTTTGTTGGGAGGAAGGCATAAACTGGATTATTTGTAGAAAAAAATATGTATGTGGACATGAGTACATGCAAACACCACACAGGCAGTGCCTGGAATTCAAGATTAAACCCTGAGCTCTAGAGATATGAAGTATCTCCAATCACAACTGTAGAGCAGAGCAATCCACATACATGAAATCCCTCATCCCAAACTACTACAACTGTACTTGTTTAAGACCACTTAATCTGTCCTTTGTGGTACACCCTGCTATTAAATCAGGTATATTTAAATATTTTTGATACTGCAATATTAATCTGTCCTTTGTGGGATACGCTGATATTAAATCAGGTGTATTTAAACATTTTTGATACTGCAGCATTAATCTGCCCTTTGTGGTATACACCGACATTAAATCAGATATATTTAAACAATTAAATCAGGTATATTTAAACATTTTTGATACTGCAGCATTAATCTGTCCTTTGCGGTATACTCTGATATTAAATCAGGTCTATTTAAACATTTTTGATACTGCAGCATTAATGTGTCCTTTGTGGTATACGCCAATATTAAATCAAATATATTTAAATGTTTTGATACTGCAGCACATTTCCCCATATTTTTAAACCTTGATCTTCATCTTGATTTGTCTTATGTGGCAAAATCTGGTATTAAATCAGATGTGTAAATGCTCTATAGTGATACAGCAAAATTAAACTAAAGAAAAAAAAATGTAGGTTTATGCCTTTTTAAAGATAAACATATTTAGTGAAAAGCAAACATTTCTAGTGATCTGTTATACACTAGAAGTGGAGGAATAAAAGCACTGTTTCTAGTTATAGCATGCAGTGAATACACTAACCTTACTGAGCATTACTCAAAATTTCAGACTTTTTAAATAAATGTTCTATCGAGTAAATCCCTTTTTAATTCCTCCTAGAACATTCATAATTAAGCAACTTACAAAATCCAGATTTACGCCATGTCAGTCCCTCATGTGCTCATGCATGCACACAGACACAAACACTCATACAAACATACACTTTTCAATAAATGTGCATCCACTATTACCATAAATGAAAACAGCTGCAGAATCAACAACAGTCAATCCTCAAATATGTCACATGCTAAGTACTACTGAAAAAAGTATTAAAGGGTCATTTCTAAACACCACTTTAAAATACAGCAGTTGACTACACACATTAATTTTCCTACATAGTCACAAATGAAGCACTGTCCCTACCCATTATACCAGAAATCCAGGATATATCATATTCATGATCATAGCAGATTCATGCCAATAGCAAGTTAGCATTTGTATATGCCCAATACTTACACACGTCCAGCAGAAAAAATACAGAAAAAAAAATTAGCAGTATGTATGTATGTATGTATATATGTATGTATGTATATATGTATGTATGTATGTATGTATGTATGTATGTATTTATTATCCCAAATGGACCAGCTTCGGGACATGAATTTAAGTTACAATGAAAATAATGAAATAATTGTAAAAAGTGTACCAACCTATGAACCTATGAACAATTATTTTTAAAAAATTACCACCATTTACTAAGTGATACAACAACAAGAAATGCAGTATCTGTATATATTGTTTCCTGGTTATTTTTGATGAAAACACTAATTTCAAGCTGGAAAGCTGTGATGCCAGTCTGTAAATGGAGCCACCTGTACTGAGCCAGAAGATACTGCAAACCTCCTGGCTAATAAATTCAGCTCCAACTTTACTCCCCTCTCCCCATCAGCCTTCCCTCAGGAAATATCATAAATATAACTCCCCTACTATCACTAGGGAACAGGTCCTTAATGCTGTGTCTAAGACCAACAACACTGCATCAATGGGCCCAGATAATATCCCAGGATGCCTTCTAAATAGCATGAAACATGACCTATCAGGGTCTCTGGAATTACTATTTAACTGTAGCCTCCAAACAGGTTTCGTGCTTCATGAATGGAGAAAGGCAACAGTCATCCCTCTGCACAAAGGTAGACCATCAACAGACCCTGGAAACTACAGACCCATAAGTTTCACTAGTCTTATATGTAAATCCATGGAAAGAATTATCATGGAGGTGATCAATAGAGGAATAGTAAACCTCCATACACTGTACCCAACCCAGTTTGGTTTTGTAAAGGGCAGATCATGCCCTCTCAACCTGCTGGATTTCTTTGAGAAGGTCACCAAAGCAATGGATGAGGGCAAAATCATTCACACTGCCTACCTTGACCTGGCCAAGACATTTGACACAATAGCCCACTCGGGCGTTGTTGACAAACTCAAGAGTTTAGATACAAACCCATATGTCACCCAGTCGATAGCCAACTGGCTCACAGACAGGACCCAGGAAGTTAGAAATGGGGAGTCAACCTCTACAGAGAGGCCAGTCGCAAGTGGAATCCCACAGGGATCAGTTTTTGGACCGTTTCTTTTTGGCATTTACTTCTCAGAAGTCAAGGCCAATGTCAGTGGTCTCTGGCTGACTACATTTGCAGATGATTGCAAATTAGGAGCTGTCATTAAATCTCACACTGACACAAATATTCTCCAGGAGGGGCTGACACAGACAAACAACTGGTGGCAGAGTCATGGACTAAAACTAAATCCCAAGAAATGCATAATAGTATCCTTTGGGAAGTCATCCATCCCTGGTAACTATCATATTGGCACACATAGGTAGTAATCTAGCCTTTGATCACCACATGTCTACAGTGGTGAGGAAATCATTCTATGTTGTGCAATTTATAAATAAAGGTATGGAATCTAAGTCCAAAGAAGTCATTGTTCCACTGTATTCAGCATTTTTCAGACATATCATTGAGTACAATGCCCCTTTTGCAATGCACATAACCAGGCACATCCAAGAATTGGGCATCCACAGAGGTTCCTTACTAAGAGAATACAGGGCATAAGTAATATGTCCTATGCAGACTGCCTCAAGTCCCTATCCCTGTATTACATCTCCTACAGGCTTTTGAGGACAGATCTATGCCTAGCATACAGGGCATTGTCAGACCCCACTCTGATGGACCTCTTGCATATCCACAAAACAAACAGTACCTGAATTACCAGTTCTAAAGAATTAAACCTTGCCTGTGATATAAATATGACCTGCTGGAGAGATAGGTATGTGTCCCAGAAACTTCCTCATCTATGGAACAGGCTCCCCATCCATGTGAAGTAGAGTTCCTCCCTAATCCAATTCAAGTGCAACTTGGACAATTGGATAGGAAACTGGAAATTCATCCCTGGTTTGGCACCTATGTCTCTGATGCAAACAGGTAACCTGTAAATGCTTCATCTCCCAGGCCTATGCTTACACTTATCAAGGGTATCAGAGCTCATCATAGATTTGGGATGCATGACTAGGCTTAAAAAGGCCCTTGTGGTCATTAGCCTAGTAAACACCTATGAAGCTAATGCACCAGATAAACAACACAAACACCAGTCTTAATTTTCATGGTGTATGAGAACTAAGTGCTAAATGTAAAAAATAAATAAGTAAACAGAAGTATATCATTTTCCAGTCAAACAAGTTTAATAAGGATGGACTGGTAGACACTGAGGAGATTAATAGTATTGAATCTCTGTCAAATAAAGTCAGATGAACCACACCATAATTACCAACCTTTTCCGGTAAAGATCCAACAAAGGGTTCACTACATTTCACAATGTTCCATGTGTTTGACACTGTAGTTTGCTTACAATTCCCTCCAGGTAGTGCTAGTCCCATATATCCAACACCACAGAAGTTATCAGTAATGTGGTACTCCCCTAAGGCCAAATATATTATCCAACTATTTATGTTATCTGAATATAAATTGCTTAATGTAAGCCAATCAGACTTACTTAGGTAGAATTCTGCTAGACCTCTTAGACCAAGATCATTTTCCCTCCTTCACTGTCTGCACCCAATGCTGTAACCCTGTTATGGCCCATTTATGCAGTCTTTGGACTGCAGCCTTAACAAGGTACTGGAAACAACTTACTAAAGGAGTCCTTACACATGTTTATACCATCTACTGTGCAGAAGTGGAAAGAGGAGAACTTGTCTCAGTCTACATCCAGAAAATACACACATAAAGTCTGGTAAAGCAGTATGATGCACTAGAGCTTCTTCATGTTCAAATAACCATTAGAAAGGCCCCCTACCCTATATTAGCTAAATGCTGCACTCCCTCTATGACACAAGAATGCCACAATGTATGTCTACAGCAATTAGAATCAGTCAGTATTAAACCCAATACCATTTTCCTAGGTGATCTAAACTATCCAACTATAGACTGGGAAACCTACACCACCACTAGTGCACATGAATAGAGATTCCTGGACTTTGTCAATACAAATTCCCTGGAACAATTAGTCAGAGTACTCACCAGGGGCAATAGCATCTTTGATTTTGTCCTTGTTGATATGGTAACATTTTGCACCATCCCTTGCATATCTTTATCATTTTGTTAGGTCTGGCCATAAAATAGTCTCCTTCAAAATAAAATTGAAACCAAAAATTCCTTCCCCAAGGTACCTTTAGAAATTTATTTAAGACAAACTATCTACTCCTAAGTGATACATTGGCAAACTTCAAATCCTCACCACATCCAGTTAACTCCGCTGAATATGAGGAAACATACACCATCAGACTATACCAGCATTTAAACAGCTGCATAGATGTAGCCATACCCTGTAGGAAAAAGTGCAGGACAAACCCCAGAAACTAACCAATATGGTGGAACGATAATATCAACAAACTTTACAATAAAAGGAAAAGACATTCACCAAATGTAAGAAGAGTAATTCCAAGAATGTTAAAGCCTTTGTAACTGAAATAAACAAAACAACTCAGGAGCTTAATAAAGTCCAGCAAAGGCAAGTTTGAGGCTAAAATAACTACCAAAGCCAAAGACAATCACAAAGGCTGTTTTAGTTATGTTCGTAATCTCAAAAGCACAATGCAGCAATGCACTGAGCTGATTGTGAACAATGTTACCTATACTCAGGCTGAAGATATAGAGAACATACTGGCCAGTTTTACCCCTCTGTTCCCTGTATATCCCTCAGGATATATGGGAAAATGTCTCACCTCCAGCTAACACACAAGACCAATCCCTAAAAGTGCTATCAAAAGCTAAAAATACTACACTGCAAGGTCCTGACAATATCCTTCATGCATCTTAATTAGTCTGAAGCATGAATTAGCCTCACTCCTAACAACACTGTTCAATCTCAGCCTCCATACAGGTTTTGTACCAATTGAACAGAGAACAGCTGCAGTCATTCCCCTGCATAAGGAAAGGCCTTCTACACACCCAGGCAATTAGACGACTGCAAACTGGGCGCCATAGTGGAAAGTGCATCAGACACGGATATCCTTCAGAAGGGACTCAAAGGTAACCCCAAGCTACCATATAGGTGGCAATCCACTGGATGTATCTCACCCGACATCTGCAAACCTATGAACCTATGAACCTATGAACCTATTAGTGTTGACCAGCCTCGTATGCAAAGCCATAGAAAGTCTTATCTAGGAACTAATCAATTAAGATACATGGAACTTTCAATCATTGGACTGGTATCAGTTTGGATTCAGGGGCAGGCTATCTTATTCAACCTGGCAGACTTTTATGAAAAGGCCACCAAACCAACTGATGAATGCAAAAATGGTACACGCTGCATACCTCAACCTGACCAAAGATTTTGACACAATTCCCCGCTGAAGCATAATAGAAAAGCTAAATGGCTGTGACTTCCTGTGTAACCCACTGGAAAGGCTCACAGATAGGATGTAGAAAATAAAAAGAGGGGAAGTTACCTTCACTAAGAGACCAGTCACCAGTGGAGTCTCCCAGGGTTCTGTGATGGGACCTTTCCTATTTGGCAATGCCAAAGAGCTATGTCTGACTAAGTCTGCAGGTGGCTACAAGCTAGAAGCAGTCACTGAATCATCAAATGACTTAGCCAATACTGGAGGAATGTTTGTCCCAAATACATAACTGGTGCCAAAATCAGGGATTGAAACTAAATGGCAAGAAATGCATTAACATATCCTTGGGGAAGTAATCTATCCCAGGGAACTACCACATTGGCAAAACACCCCTAAGAGATGACCCAGTTGTTCAGGATTTGCAAAACTTATGTACACAATGACCTAACATTTCATCAACATGTGTTGATTCTTTTAAGCAAGTCCTACATTGCACACCTTATAAACAAATAAATTACTTGAAGATCTAGGAAATTCAGTGTTCCCATTACTCATCCCTCATTATGCCAGTCATTGAGTATAATGCCCCCTTTGGCATGTATCTCCCCAGACACATGCAACAACTGGAGAAACCACAGTAATACCTTATTAAAATGACAGAAGACCTGAAAAATATGTGCTACATGGACAAGTTCAATGTCCTGTTACTGTACTCAGTATGCTACAGACTTCTAAAAGGTGACCTCTGACTAGCATACAAGGCATCTTCAAATCCAGTACCAATGGATTTACTGCACAGCAACAAGTCAAAGGGGTCTAAACCTCTTTTGCAACATCAACAGAATGATTTAGAGGGGCAGGTATATCTCACAGTGAATACAGCTGCTCTGGAACAGACTCCCCATCCACATAAAACAAAGTTCATCCCTGTCCATATTCAAGTGCAACTTGGATCCATGGATGTGAAACAGAAAATATACCCCAGGACTACACACTTTGCTACTAATGAAGTAGAGAGGTAGCTCCTAAATGCTTCATCGCATACATGGGTCCCCTCAAATTATCTATGGTATGATCCCAGTTATTCTTAGTCGTGGAAATACATAATTATCAACCATGATGGGTGAGACAGTCTCTAACCATATGGAATAGGCTAATTTAAACACAAAAAGGAAACTGGCAAGGCTTAAAATTGCCCACAAGAGCAGCTAGCCTAGTACTTACCTATGAACCTATTAACAATAAGTTGATCCACTTTAAGGGTGATTTATTAAAATATCTCCATACATCAGACAATAGTTACCTAATAAAGGGGTGGCAAATTTTTCAGTTCATTCTGGATGTGTCTTCTAGAATTCAGGATCTAATTGACTATTTTTTCCTAAAACTAGCAACAGTATCCATTATCCAGTCCACAGCTGTAAAACCTGTTTCATCAGTTTTGCAGGTCGCGCTATGCAGAGCTTCTGTTTTGAGACCTGGATGCCTCCCTTGCTCTTGCACATCTAGCCATTACTTCACTTGTTGCCCCAGGAAATAGTGATTTTCAGTAGTGCCTGAACGGAGCTTAGATTTGATTGAGTATAGTTTTTTTTTCTGGGGAGTGGGGGATGTGCCAGGTAGATAACTAGCAAGTAGGCAGCATTTGAACCATTGTTTGCCTTTTTATAACTAACCCTGTATGTGACTTTCTGCAGTACCCCACAATTTGGACTGTATCTTTTACATTTTTGACACTAGCACTTAATGCCACAGCCACACCCAAGTATCACAAGCTGCCTTTTGGCTACTCATCAGGAAGAGTGAGTGCTACTCTTACTTGTGGGAACACCTGATGCAGAAAAACCTGTGACCGTGTCACATTAAATTTCCAAGTGGATAGTCTACTGAACTTCTACAATAATGTCAACGATGCTTTGCTTTAATGGTCAAGGAAAGGCAATTAATATATCATCTCTGAATAAATTTCCAGATGAGCATATATCAGCTTCAAAACCAGCTTTCCAGTGTGAAAGAAGGGGACAATATAAGCAGGTAAATGGCTTCATAGCTAACGTGAACAGAAGCAGAAGTAGCAAAAGGGTTATCCCTGCCTGATGCTGCACAGAAAAAAATAAGCAAATTGATGATTATTTTGGACCAAATGATTTTATAAGGGTGATGTTTCACAAGACCATCTACTGGGTGATGCAGGCTATGCACTGGAGCGGTAGCTCAAGACACCCTTCAGAAATGCACATTCACCCACAGAAGAAGGGTACAATAATGCCGATGCTCAAACTAGCACCATCATAGAGCATGTGTTTCACATGCTGAAGTCAGTGTTCCGCTGTCTAGTCACATCAAGGGGCTGCTCTGCAGTAAGACTCAAGCACCTGTGGAGAAATTCTCTCAGTCTGTGCCATGTTGCACAATATCATCTTGAGGAAACAGCTGTAACAGGGACAACAAGGGCTAGGACCACACATTATTGTAATGCAGGCAGGGAGAGCATCTCCCGCACATACAGACAAGGAATGAGGGGGCTTCCAGCTACAGAGTAGCCTGCGGATGTAGGCACGCACAATATGGTCTTACCTGGGCTAAGAAGAAAAGGATAGCACACAAACTCACCACCTAAGACTTAAAGGTCAGCACACACACACACACACACACACACACACACACACACACACACACACACACACACACACACACACACACACACACACACACACGCACTAACTAAGAGGCAAGTGATAGCACACTCACCAGCAAAGGAATAAACATAACAATCTAAGCACATGCAAAGATTAAAAGTGATGCCATCTGATGTCCACAAACATTACTTACACATGTAATTGTTGTGCATGGATAGCATCAGACAGAGACAGACCCAAAGCACAAGTCTCCTAACTGGAGTAATGTTAAGGTAAGTGTGAAATCCACTGTAAATGAACAAATGTGTAGAAAAATAAACTATCTGCATACTGTCCATCTTGTATCTATCCACTTTGTGCATCACACAAATATGCAACCCTAAATCAAACAGAAATGTGCAAAGCCCATGGCACAGTTATCATTTTCACAGTGGGAATGGGGAGTGCAGTGGGCCAAGGGTGATACCAAAGACACTTGAATGTCAGCCCTCACCCAGCAGATATGTCATCACAGACATTGCCTGATACAGTGTGTCACTCATCCTAATCAATGAGTAACCTAGATGGTTGAGGTAGTCCCACAATAGCAAATGATAACACAATCCTGTGAAGTAACCATAATTACATGGATAGCACAGCAAGAACTCCCATAAGTGTAGTGTAGCAGCAATGAAATTTTAAAATTGCATACATCGCAAATATTCTTTCCATTGCATATTGAAATGCATTTAAAATAATCAGTGTGTGTACAGGACAAACATAATATATGAAATACTGCAGTGATTTGTAGAACAATCTCCTCCAAGTAACTAGAAGAAATGTTCTATCTGTATCTAATCAGACTCCCCTCCTTCCACTTCCGTAACTACACCATTACTTTTTTATAGTGTAGATGTAGCTCTCTGTGCACTGTGAATATGCAAATGAGGTGTGAAATCATTAGCATTCCTGAATCTCAAAAACATCACTTGGTGTAGGAGATGGAAACATTGTGTCAGTAGAAACACAATTGCATGCACATGCCTTAGTACTGCTGGGAGGAGCAATAACAATTGTTAGCTGCTAATGCCTTGCAACTGTTTCTGATTGTTGTGGCTACACCAACAAATGCTGCTCAAGTGACTGACTTCAATCAAGACATGTTCAAGCAAATGAGAAAGTATCATTCTCTATTCCTGTGCTGGTGGCAAAGAAGGATAAAAAACACAACTGAGTGTGTGTTGTTATTGAACTGAGGTGAGGGTTCAGTTCTAGATAGTGTGGTGTCTAACAGACTCAATGCATATTTCTAAGCAAGTAATTGGGTTGTTCTACACACAGATCTTGGAAACTTCACAATCCTGCCTTTTCATTTTTATTATCCTAGACGTGTTACTATTGACAATTGTCTATTACTTTTTTTTTCTTTTTTCTTTTTTTGTGTTCCTCATTTGTGTGCATTTAGGCAGAGCACACTGTTGACTGGCAGCATTTCTAGGCAGTGAATGTGAGTCCACTGCCCAAGGTACAAACTGAGAAATGTAACTGGGCTTGCCAACAATTTTGCATTTGTCATTCGCATAGGTGCACTTTGAAACATCACTCTGGACAGCAGTAAGACAAACATTGTTGTGTGGAATATAAATTGTTACATATGTTCTTTTGCGAAGTTACTTGGCTTGGTATCCAGAGTCTACTACTCAGGTGGAGGGCAGGCTAGAAATGGTGTATGAATTGTGGTGAGAGAGAGGCTTCAGAAGGCAGTAAGGGATATGATCAAAATTAATGACAGATTCATGGCAGTCAGACTCCAGTGTTATGATAGGGCAGTATTCATAATCCCAGCCTATGCCCCTCAGCAAGGTTGTGATAGTGAGGAAAAGAGTGCATTCAGGCAGCAGTTGCAGGACCTACTATATAAAGCAGGGCAACATGAATTGGTGTTGATAATGGTTGACTTGAATGCACATATCAGGGCAGACAGAACAAGATATGAAGACTGCCTGGGTCCATATGGGTGGGGCAACAGGAATAAAGAAAGAGAAGCGATTCTAGACTTCTGTCTGGCAAATGGCTTGATAGTAGCCAACACATGGTTCAGAAAGAGAGATTGCCACAAGATCACATACAAGAGTAGTCAACATACACCTCAGGTAGACTTCCTCCTAGTAAGGAAAAGGCACTGGGGCAGAATCCATAATTGCAAAGTCATTCCCAGTGAAACAGTCAGCCCACAGCATAAACCACTAGTTGCCCCAATCAGCTGCAAGCAGTGGTCAGAGAAGGCTCTAAGGTCAACAGAGATCAGGCTGAAGACCTGGAAGTTGACTGGAGAGAAAGTACAACAGTTCAAGGAATTACTCAGGGCTCTAACACCCCAAGAAAAGGAGGAAATAGGTGGAGCTGAAGAAGAATGACAGCGCCTAAAAACAGCATGTGTTAGGATTACAGAAAAGATATGTGGCTGAGCCAGGTATGGGAATAAGGTATATAAGGAAAGCTGGTGGTGGGATGTAGAAGTCCAGGAAGTCATCAAAAGAAAATAGGAGTGTAGGAAGAAGTGGGAGACAGAAAAGACTGACCAGGCTAGGAAAGACTACTGGTTGGCTAACAAAGAAGCTAAGAAAGTTGTAATAGCAAAGAATAAGGCATCGGAGGCACTGTACCAACTTCTGGAAAGTGACTCAGTAAGGGGCACAAAGAAATTATATTAGGTTGCAAGGCAAAGACAGAAAGATAAAGAAGAGAGTCAGACATCCTTCATAAGGGATGCCAGCAACAACCTGCTCACCAGCCCAGAGGACATCAAAGGCAGATGAAAGGAGTATTTCCAGCAGCTTCTGAATGAAGAAAACCCCACAGAAGCTGTTCTGCCCCAGAAACACCCTATGATGAGAGAAGAGGAGGAGCCCACCCTAGAAGAAGGAAGAGCAGCACTAAGGAAGAAGTCAGGGAAAGCAGCAGGCTCAGATGAGGTCACATCAGATATGATAAAGATGCTGGGTGAGATAGGGGAGAAATGGCTCCTGAGGGTACTATTAGCAGGGTGGAGAGAAATGTGTATCCAAGATGACTGGAGAATAACCATACTCATGCCAGTATACAAGAACAAAGGGGACATCCACAACTGTGGGCAGTACAGAGGCATCAAACTCCTACCACATTGCATGAAAGTTCTGGAGAGGGTGATTAATAAACGGATATGCAGAGTAATAGAAAGTAAGATGGGAGATGAGCAGTTTGGATTCAGATCAGGATGCAACACAATTGACCTGATGTCTGCATTGAGACAGATATTTGAGAAGAAGCTAGATATGAGGAGATAGTCCAACTGGGCATTCCTAGACTTGGAGAAAGCATATGACAAGGTCCCAAGAAAGCTGATCTGGGCAGTACTCCAGTGGTTTGAAGTCCCAGAAACATTGGTAGAATTAATGCAGGCTATGTACAAGGACCCAATGACTCAAGTAGGAACAGTGTTCGGCCTCACAGAGGGGTTCCCAGTGGGTGTGGGTGTACAGCAGGGTTCAGGTCTGAGCCCACTGCTGTTCCTACTGGTGATGGACTACATTAGCAAACAGGTTGGGGGGGATGGATCAACAAAGCTGCTGTATGCATATGATGTGGCAGTACAAGCAGACTCTGAGCTAGAACTTCAGCAAAGGATAGGAGAATGGAATGCAAATCTGAAAGCACATGGGATGAAAGTATGCACAGAAAAGACAGTGGTAATGGCAGCAAATTTGGGAAATCAGAAGAAGCTGAAAATAGAGATAGAAGGGAAGATTGTGGAACAGGTAAACAGCTTCAAGTATCTGAGAGGAGTAGTTGAAGAGAAGGGAAATCTGAATGAAGAGGTCAAATCTAGAATCAGAGGGGCTGCAGCCAACTGGCATAGAGTATCAGGGGTAGTCTATGACAGAAGAATGCCAAAGAAGTTTAAAAGTAAGGTGTACAAGACAGTGGTGAGACCAGTACTACTGTATGGTACAGAAACCTGGGCAGTAAATCAGAACAGTTGAAGAAGTTAGAGGTGATGGAAATGAAGTGCCTGAGAAAGGTGATAGGATGTACACTGTGGGACAGAAAAAGAAATGAGGACATAAGAGCAGAAGCCAAAGTAGCTCCAATTGCAGAAAAGATCAAAGGTAACAGATTACAGTGGTTTGGGCAGACGTGTAGAAAAGCAGAAGACAATCTGGTGAGGAAGATTTGGGACAGACAAGAAGAAAGTAAGAGGAAGAGAGGACATCCAGCAAAGAGGTGGATGGACTGTGTGAAGGAAGATCTGCGACAGGCATGAGTATTGAAGAAGGCAGGAGTGTGGCACTGAATCAAGATAGTTGGCGACAGTTAACACAATACCCCAACCACATGTAGAAAAAATGGGAAGAAGGGGGCTGATGATAATGACATATGTTCTTTTGCCTGTGTAATGTCAGCACTGCTTAGCAGAGTGCAAATAGGATTCACAGCTGAAGGTACCTGAACCATTTCCTTACTGCAGTCTTCATTAGCGCGAGCAGTTTTGGCATCCCTGTATGGCGCTTCTAAGGTATAAGTGATGTGCATTTGCTGTATACCTGTTTCTGTGACAGAAGCTATAAATACAGTGACTTTGGACTGCTCAACACAGTTTTTCTGGACTAAAAATCCATACAGTGTAAAGGAACTGCAGAAATTATTACTCCAGATGTAGGAGTCACTGTTATTATAATGTTATATATTTTTCTGTTTCTTGCCTTCTGCATTTGCTCACTGTTGTGCAATCAAGCTTACCTGCTTAAGGAAAAAAATGTTATTTGATAGGCTTCTGCAGCACAAGCAGGCTTAGCGATGGTGTACAGCCATTAGCACTCTGGATAGTACTTAGAGAAAATCCACCTCGTAACCTACCTTTCTCTATGGCACAAGGTATAAGCTCAATACTTTTAAATTAAAATATTACAGAGGTGAGCTAGTGCTCAAATCCAGATAGTACTTTTATTTTTTTAAACAGCGTGTCAGAATACAAACTTTGTATGTAACATTACATACAAATGGCTATCATGATTACTCTTATTGTAAGAAATGTTTCATTAATGCTTTGATAGATAATTTTTTTAAGCAGCATATTTCAGAAATTATTTACTTATGAAATACAGCTGAATGTGCGTGCAATTGTTTAAGCAGGATAACTATAATATTGAATTAAAAATGTACCTGCATATCTGTGATGGGCAGAATACTGAAGTAAAAAACACTTCTGTCCCCACATAGCTGAACTCTGTGTTTAGGACTGTACATGTATCGAAGTATCTACGTATCTTACCACAACCTGTATTAGTCAGCTCATGAAAGTCTAGCCATCTGACATACATTTACAAACAGTAATAATGCCTCTTTTATGGGAATGCTTTTCACATGACTTGTTAAAGTCACACACATACAGGTCTATCTGAAGTGCATATCCATCCATACTGAATGAAGTGTGTATGTAATAAACATGATTGTAAAGGAGTTCTCCTGTAGCACTGATACAAAATCACCTTGTTTGAAATGTATACTTTTTGTATTTCTTAGGTTTGATTCCTACATTGGTCAACTAACTACCATGTCTGACACCATCATTGCTGTTTGATAAAGTACCTTCTGCCTTGCGTACAAGTGCCTCTTTCTGCTTACCACCACGCATATGGAGTTGGCATGCTTGCATAGCTGGCTTTAGGCACCAGCGAACCCTGCGGTCGCTGGGGCCCCCCTGTTTCTGGGGGGCCCCCAACCATAGCAAGTTATCTTACCTTGATATTTTATAACATGTCTGACAAACCAACAAAAGCTAGTACATCAGTCAAACCAGGTGGGTAATAATGCTTATTTATATCTCCTGTAAAATTCAACAATGTCTTTGGCTATAGTAACAGTGTTTTATCAATCAAGAGCCTTCACAAATCCATTAAATATTTTACCACTAACATAGTGCCCATGGTTTAGTTAAACTTTGCTGCTGGACATGCTCTACACTAAAACTATCCTTCACTGTGTGGGGCCCCATAAAAGCTGCTGCTGGTTGGAAAAAATGAAGAGAAAAAAATGTATTAATTTCCTGATTATTCTCTTTAAGCTGAACAGGGCTGTGATATAACCCTGTTAGGATAAAGTTGATAATGGCCTCTGATCTCAACTGCACCCATTCTAAAACCAGCAGATGTGTGTACAGAAAGCTGCTGTAGGTTATATGTGGTGTTATTCCTCACAGTCAAATCTTCATGAGGTCATTAAAGGATGCGTTTGGGCTGAGGACAGTGTGGTCATTGTTTCTTTTATTTTTCTTACATACGTCAGAGGTGTACAAAGAAGGTTACTACAAATTGTGTAGGTGCAACAAAGTAGAATTTGTTACTATAATCGTTATTTTTTCACTTTCCTCACAATCACACTTAGAATACATATACAGGTAGCTGCCTCTGACAGTTTGGGTTAAGGAGTGAGGAGGCATATTATGTATATGTATATCAGCAGTCCCTTGAAATACATGACTGTGGTAATTTGAACCTCTACCTTCATCACAGTCTAACACCAGAGGGATGCAAAAGCAGTCTTTTTTGGGGGATTGGGAGACAGGCAGTTCCCAGACAGGATAACGAATAATACTGCTGATATTTCCAATAATGTTGAATGACAGTACTGCTTTAAAAGATCTGCCTGCAGCTTTGGGGGTGATGACATCATCAGTGAGAGGGGCCGTCACTCCCACAATGGATTCTGAATGCACACCACCGCCAAACCAGTTACCTTCCTGTACAGAACGCATGGAGAATGGGAGGTCCGACAGCAGAGACAGATTCAAGAGGAATGGAGCAACTTAGTGGTTAATTTATCAAGGTACATTTTAACTTTTATGGACAGTGAGCTCTTGAATAGAGATTTGAATTACATTCCTGCTCAGATCAGCAACATTTCTGAGATTTTGAAAGACTTTCACGCCTGCCCTAACTCCTATAGCTGAATGTTTTTTAAGGGTTTGTGAAGATGATTTATATAAATATTAGAACTCACTAAAATTATTTATGTAGTACACCAAGAGTTTTCATTGAGAAACCTAGGACACCATATATCAAAGGCTTGCCGAAAATACATAAAGGCATATATCCACCACCTATGAGGCCCATAGTAGTGTGGTGGGAAGGGTCACAGAAACATTATCAGTCTTTATAGAGAAAAAACTGAGACCATTAGTTAGTGAGACCACATCTATTTTAAAAGACACTTATGAGTTGCTAGAATGTATAACTGAATATTACCACACAAATATGGAGGGACTACTGTTTGTGACCTTGGATGGGACATCATAAATAAGAGTGAGAAGTTCAACTCCAGTGAAGAGGGATTGTTATGTGCTATTATGGAACTTGTTTTAACCAACAATGTTTTCAAATTTAGAGACCAACTGTATTTACAACAGTGGGGGTATCCTATATAACCCCTGTTGTCTGGCAATTTAGTTATGCTGTATTGGGAGCAGAAACATTTGTTTGGATGATGTTCTTTTATATTGGCATGGGAGCACATCTGAGCTTTTACTCTTTATAGAACAGTTAGAATCTACTACCGACTTTTCCCAGGCTTAATGTATGTATATGTCCCACAGAGCATTTTATTCTTTTTTAGATGGTTATATAAGAACATGAACCATAAGATTGAGACAACCATTTTTTTAGAAAGAATGTTGGAAACACCCCCAGATATGTGTTCTATAGCATATTGAAAAGCCAATTTATCAGGACAAAGAGGTTATGTCACAATAGTGTTGTTGATTAACAATAAGGATTTCTTCTTGCTAGAGCAATGTTTTCTGGATAGAGGCTATGACAAAGAAAAGGTTAGGAAGGTTAAGAATCAGGTTTTATGCAATGAACAGACTACTTTCATTGGCAAACAAAACCCTTTGCATCACATTAAAGAGATCATTCTCAGCAATTGGCATATACTCTTGACTGATCAACAGCTTGCAACAATAGTGGGTTCCACACCATCATACACATTTCGCAACAGTAAGAATCTCAGCAGGCTCTACCCATAGCATCGACAATATCAATGATATACATACAATCATAAGAATGTAAAGTCTGAGATGGAGATACTGATTTTAATGGTTGTGCATACAGATATATTACACTTCTTCTTCACATGATATTTCATATTTGACACTGAGCACTTGATTACATTCAGTTTTATTATTAAGCAAGCTATATATATATTTATTAATATATATATATATTCTCACACTTGCCTACTTTGTAACAAGAGTAACAGTATCTGCCAATTGCGGCTTGCTTAATTGAATGATTTTTTAATCACATGCTTAAAATTAGATTTAAGTTAATTGATTGCTTTGAACTTTAAAGTTGTCTGTCGTGAGGATTCGAAGAGAAGCGTGTCTTGGGTACACGAAAGGAGTCATTTATCTGTTCATATTTATCCATTTATTGTAGTAGTCGACTTCCAGTGCAAGAATATTGTAGCAAAGGGTCAGTCTGTGCATACTACTCTAAAAAAGTTTGCAGCATGAACTAAAAGGCTTGCTAGGAAGCGTGGCAATGACAGTGATATATAGACTGGGAAGTGCCTAGGGGGCTAGCCCCATCTGCTGGAGGCCCCCAAAATGCTAACACCAGCCCTGCATGCTTATGCATGTTTGTGCACTAGCCATTAAATGTGAGATTGGAATTTTGCACCAATTCATCCTTAGAGTTGCTGCTTGACTTCTGCAGGCATGACTGGTGAAGGAGAAGATGGTGCTAAATTTAGAGCACAGAGGTGGGGTGTGGAGGAATCCAAGATTTTTGTGGCACACCATATGAAGTGCTACAGCTTTTGGCTACTGCAGTCGGACTACATTAGGTCTCAGTATAAGACTGAGGCTTGGAACAGAGCAGCCAAGGCTGTCTTCCTTGCAACTGGCATCCCACACATTGGAGAGAATTGTTGTCACCACTATAGTGACCTTAAATGGTGGAAGAAGGATGTCCTTATCTAATAGGAGGATGAGTTTAGGACTGCTGCCATCCCACAGGTGTGTAAGTATATTGATTTGTCTGTATTAAATGATAGATAATATGGTTCCCAAGCAAGACTGTTATTCAGTGTGCATTCATGTCTATTCCTGTCTTCTTCTTTTTTGTACAGCTGCTGAAGACATTGTCACAAACCATAAGTTGCACCAAGAGAGGTTAACTCAACTCAAAGAGGCATAGGGTACGTATGCATCAGGTCTTAATGTAAGTCTAATAACTATTGTAACTGTATGAAGTATTTCAATACTATAATAAATGTTAGTATTTATAATATCATAGTAGGGCAATTGATTAATGGTTCAACAGAGTAAGACCTTCCCATCATACCTGGATGTGGCAAAGGTGTATAGACTGGATAATCATAACTTTCTTTTCTGAAATTATGCAGTCATGTGATATGCCCTGGATCTAATTCTCTATCTATTTTGTCTCACCTCGACCATTTCTCATTTTTTTTGGAGCTGGATATTTTACATGGCTTAAAAATATTCTGCTGTCATAGTTTTCTGCTTACAAAAACTGACATGCAGCACAAAGAGGAAGACTGACCACTGAAGACTGGCCCGCTATTCCTCCACAGGTTGCAGTACTGATATCCAGCACTTCAGCATCCTAAGCTATCAGCGTTGCCTCCACAACACCTGCCCTATATGCTCCCATCTGCATCAGGTAGCCCTACCCTAGCAGCTGGTGCACTTGTACCCTTCAGGAATAGTATTGGTGGAGGTGGTGATTTTATTATCTTCCAAGAGCTGACAAGGATGGTGAATGGTATTATGGAAAGGAGCCTCACTGCTCGAATTGGCCATGTCAAAAAGGTGCTTTGTCACATTGTCAAGATGATGCCACACCAAGCACTAACACAGGAAAATGAGACGGTAGACAGTGATGATAGTTCTGAGGTTGAGAACTAGAGTCTCACTGTTCTCAGGCTTGATGTGGGTGTGCCTTTGATGACCCCTACTTTTTGCAATCATGGAGTAACCCAGCCTTTTCTGTCCATCACCATACTTGTCTGTCTAGTTTGTACTGTATGTCTGCACCTGCTTCCTCACCTCACTTTCCTACCTGACCCTTACATTTCTAAGCACCTTCCCCAACAGTCATCTCTCTTTGAAAAAAGACATTTTAAAAAATGGGCACATGTCCCACAAAAAAAAAAATAATGACATAGCTCTCCATTTCACCTATGTGTTTTCTTGGCACACTTGATTTGGTACAATTAGATGTGCAACATTATTCTATTGTTGTCACTTATCCTTGGTGAGCTTGCAGTACAAAATCAGCAACTTCTGAGTGCATGTGTACAATTACATTGTGAAGAAGTTAATAGATTTGATTCTCTTCCACTACCTTCCTGCATATTCCTCATTTCTTTCCCGTGTCGTCCCTTCTGCTTGACCTCACCTCCATTTCTCCACTTTCCCATCGACCTTTTTGCACACATTTAATCTGGTCAAAAAATATAATCAGACACAGCACACATGGCCAGAAATGGCCTATAGGAAAGCCTTCACTTATTTTGCCTCAGCATTTGCATGGGCATTGGCATCCCACACCAATACCAAGTGACGGTGAATGGCTCTTCATGATCTTCTGGATGTAACAAAGTGCAACTTCCTCTTTGGAGTGTTATCATTAATCACGTATCTGAAGTTTGCTTTCTGGCCACAACACCAATGGTTCAAATCCAGTTGTATGTCAAATTATTTCTTACAGTGATGTTATACATCTATGATATGTCTATGATATGTTTAATGCCATATACCTTAATTTTAAACCAGTAACCTCCCATGAACAGATTTTGAATACCATTGCATAAAAGCATTTGGAACCACATTCATGCCCATAAGGGAATTATTAGACCACCCTTATTCTACCCAAGTCATCATCAGTTTTTGCCTGTCCTACAGCTTCCTCGTCTCATGTTATGGCCTTTTCTGTCTGCCATTACTTTGCTGAAGAATAAAGCCTACATTTTCCATTGGCTAAATAGGGTATCAATGTCCCTTAAATTGTGTGATTTTGAGATATGTGAAGTTGAATTTCCTCGGTGGGGATTAGAAATAATAATCAACTCTGTAAACTTAATTTTTCATCTTGACAACAGTTCATATCCAGCATTAGGTGAACCTGGTACTGTCTGTTTTTATAAGTGTCTTTCCAGTGAATGAGTTGCCTGTGTATGTCTCTATGCCCCTTCTGTTTTATCAGTTGTAGTGCTCAGCAGTTGTGTGAGGTCTGGCAATGAGCAACTGTAGTTTGTGTGTCTGCCTTACATATCATTGTACACACAGTTAACTTATCATTTCCCTTGAATCATATCTCATTTGTAGGTATAAAAGATTATTTCAGTAGCTATTATATAAACAATTTTGCCAAGCAACATCTTTATAATAGTCATTCCTAAGTATTCTTAAAGTCATGATAAAAATATTAATAAAGTAATCACATTCTGACACTCTTCATAAAATCATCTGCATACTGCAGCCAAACCCTGCTTCATCTCTGCTTTTTGCTTTAGCTCAATGAGTTTGCACCTTGTGCCACAGAGAAAGCCAGGATGACAGGTGGATTTTATCCACTAAATACTCTCCAGAGTGTTAATGGATGTGAATTGCTGCTAAGCCTGTTTGCACTATTGAATGCATACTGAATGTAGTGTTTCACTGTTTTCTTCAGCAGAGAACTCTGCTTCGCAGAGTACTGTCACACAAATGAGGACAGGAAGAACATTTCCTTTTTGAATTGGGCTTTGAAGCTAACATGAAAAGGTATAATACAACATGTGGAGCACCACTGAACACTATTAAACGCTGGTACTTCACAGTCCCATTTCAACACATCAAAGTATCATCACACATGCTAACACTTTTGCCAACTTCCATGCAAATACATTTTTCAGCATTGTGCTTTAGGAAATGACATGGAACAAAAATAAGTGTTGCTAATAGGATCATATTACTTAATTACATGGAAATTGTGCAATGTACATAATAAAATACATAATAAAAGGATTGGGAGGGTGGCCTAATGGGTAAGGTGTTTGCCTTACAAACACAAGGTGCAGAGTTTGAGTCTCACAAGAAGGGATAATTGGCTAGGCTTAAAATGGCTCGCAAGGGCAGTTAGCTTAGTACTAATCCATGAACCTACACATTTGAAATGCAGTGAACTGCGTGGCTAATTAACCCCTTCATTCTAGACATTTTTCTGCACTGCAGCAATGACACAAATGATATACAATTACATACATCCTTGACATGCAAAAAAATCATCATTTTTTTATCCCTTATGCATTGGAACACACCATAGCTACTATCAGTACCATTCATTAAGGTTTACATTATATCATCATAACCTGATGATCCATGAATGATGATCCATGAATGATTCATTGTCCATGCTGTGTTTCACAAGTATGTTTGAGTCATATACATGACAAGTAGGTACATGTTGCTGTCAGTTCTGCAGTGCACATTAATGACAGCATAGCAGTATGTATGCATGTATGTATGTATTATTGACCATAACACTGACATTACTCTGTCATATCAAAAAATATGGATTTGCACATAACATTCAACATCATGGTATCTTCTCTGATACACTATGAGATACTGATCCTATCTACACTGCACTGTCAAACTATAAAGTCAGAATTCTACAGAGGTGCTTACATTAAGTACTGTGACCTCTATGTCGCATAGCTAGATAGGAAGTTCTAATCTCACAGCAGTCAATGTATGTGTGTATGAAGTTGTGAAGATACAATCTTAACTACCACTGTCCATAAAATAACAGTGGCCTGGTAAAGTGCACTCTCACACTATGAGAGTCAGACTTCAGTGATGGCACTTGCATTAAGTAGTGTGTTCTCTACATTGCATAGCTGGATAGGTAGAAGGTTTTAATCTCACAGCAGTCAAGTTGTGTACCTGTGTGTCTAGAGTTGTGTAAATCTTACCTTAACTACTTCTGACCTTAATAAAATAGTAGCCTGGAGTAAATTTCACACTGCAGGGTAAGTCCACATCCATGTGTCAGACACTTCTCCCAAAATCATCTTCTCAGAAACACAATGCTGATGTCATCCTCTATAAAGTGCACTCTGACACTGTCAAATTCAGACTTCTGTGGTGGTGCATACATTAAGTACTGTGTCTTCTAGATAGGTTGGGAGTTCTAATCTCTCAACCATTAACTTGTTGTGTGATGGTAGGTTCATTGCATCACTGGAGGATTAATTCAGTAAATGTGCTGATTTGACTCACACTCACGAGAAACCTTTACATGTTTAGATCAATCCCACATCCCAATTTCACTTTGTCCCCAAGTGCATACTGTCTGCAACATACTGATGAGGACATCATTTCAATAGTATACCTTCACACCACTAAAGTCAGACCTCTCCTGTAGTGCATGCATATAATACACTTGTGTGTAAATTGTGTCATTCGATAGACAGGGAGTTTGAATACAGTAATGAGACTCTTGTGTGTGTGTGTGTGTGTGTGTGTGTGTGTGTGTGTGTGTGTGTGTGTGTGTGTGTGTGTGTGTGTGTGTGTGTGTGTGTGTGAGTGTGTGTGTGTGTGTGTGTGTGTGAATGTAAATGGATGCTGGAGTGTGTCACACCTCTTTGTACTGACATTTAGAATTCCAAGTAAGCAGATAAAAATGATGAAATGATGCTGAATGGAGATCCAACGATATATATAGATATAATATCAAAATTTATTGAATGCTTTTGTCCCTGCAAGGAGACTTTATTGCTTATTCTGATGAAGCCTCCTTGCAGGGACAAAAGCCCTAAATAAATAACTAAATAAATTTTGATATTATATCCTTTGTTGGACCTCTGTCCAGCATTATTTCACAGTGGTTAACATTTAGTATTTCACATGTTGAAGTCAGTTTTGCAAACACATCTGCTTTGCATGACACTGTTGATGTCATCCTTTCAAAGATGCAGTATGGCTCGCATGCAGTCATATTTCTCCTGTGGTATGTGCATATAGTACACTTGTGTGTAGGCTGTTTCAGTAATAGGTAGGGAGTTTGAATACAGGAATGACTGTCATCTGTGGTTGTGTGTATCTTCTTCTTACTGTGCAGAACAGGCTACAAATACCTATATGAGGTATTCCTATACAGTGTGCTTGTTCATAGGTTCATAGGTTCATATGTTTATACTAGGCTATCTGCCCTAAGGCATTTATAAGCCTAGCCCAAAGTTTTGTGGCTTACGCCACACCTTATATGAAAAAATACTGTGCCCATTAGTTTGTTGTGCCTCTGTCCAGCAGTAACACAGAGATGATTCCTGGGGTAAACCTACGATCTCCCATCCACAGGTCAAGATTTCTCTTGAACAGAGCCAGTGAGGTGCTCTGCCTCACATGGACCGGGATTTTATTCCACAGCATAGGGAGTCTCTGAGTGATAAATCTATCCCTCCAGCACGTCCTATTTATATCCGTGCTAAGGTTTAAGTCGCTTGCTCTAGTGGTTTTGGTGGATTTGAATTTTTTGAGGTGGAGCATGTCCATTAATTCCGGGTTGGACATGGCCTTGTATGTCAGGCACATGTCACCTCTGAGCAGACGGTATGCGACTGAATAGAGCTGGAGTTTCTTCAATCTGGCAGCATATGACAGATTTTGGAGTCCCTTTATCCTTTGGGTGAGGAACTTTTGGGGTCTCTCCAATTGCTGCAGATGTCAGGTGAGATACATCCCGAATGATGCATTGTACTCGATCATTGGTCTGATAAGTGAAGAGTACAGGGGAACAATGACCTCACTAGATCTGGATGTGAATCCCTTCATGATCAGGTGGGCAATGTAGAAGGTCTTTCTAACCACTTTAGCAACGTGAGTGTCAAAAGAAAGGCCACTGTCAACCTGGGTCCCCAGGTCCCTGATAACCTCTTCTGTGCTTAGTGGATTGCCACCTATATGGTAGCTTGGGGTTACCTTGTTTTTCCTGAAGAGTATGACTAAACATTTTTTGGCGTTTAACTTCAGGCCATGGCTCTGGCACCAGCTATCTGTTTCCGTGAGTCCCTTCTGAAGGATATCCATGTCTGATGCACTTTCCATTATGGCGCCCAGTTTGCAGTCGTCTGCAAACTTTGTCAGCCAAAGTCCTCCCATGTTGGCCTGTACTTCTGAGAAGTAGATGCCGAACAATAGGGGGCCAAGGACCGAGACCTGTGGGACACCACTTGTGACCGGCTTGGAGTCTGACATAGCGCCAGCAACTCTAACCCTGTGGCTTCTGTCCTTAAGCCAGTTTGCAACCCATCTTGTGACATATGGGTTTACATTTAAGCTGGTAAGTTTTTCTACAATACCCGAGTGGGGTATTGTGTCGAAAGCCTTTGCAAGGTCAAGGTAGGCTGTATGGACTGCCTTTCCTCATCAATGGCCTTGGTGACTGTTTCAAGAAGTCGACCAAGTTCAAAAGGCATGATCTGCCCTTGACGGCCAAACTGAGTCGGGTCCAATGTCTGCAAGTCCCCTATATCTTTGTTTATGAGCTCCGTTATGATCCTCTCCATAGCTTTGCAGACTAGACTTGTTAAGCTTATGGGCGGTAATTACTAGGGTCCGTGAGGCAACGCCTTTGTGGAGTGGGACCACAGTTGCCGTCGCCACTCCTTGGGCACGATCCTGTGGTAAGGCTGAGATTAAACAGCTGCCTTATGTGGGTTTAATTCCTCATTTAGCTCGTGTAGCACACAGCCGGGGACACCATCTGGTCCCATTGATGCTGTGTTTTTAGCTTTAGAGAGAGCAGCTTTCACCTGCGCATTTGAGATGTCTGGGAGGCTACACTCTGCTGGGATAGTTATCTCTCCTTTAGGGGGGGAGAGGGGGGTGAAGTTTGCACTGAATCTGTCTGCCAGTATGTTGGCAATGTCTGTGGGTTCAGTGATTTTTGTATCATTTTGTACTAATTCTGAGCATATCTGGGAGTTTCCACCCAGGTTCCTAACATAGCTCAAAAAGGCCTTATGATTGTCCTTTGAATCCATGGCAATTTTTCTCTCAAAATTGGCCTTAGTTGATTTTATGAGTGCTCGTATTTTTTTACTAATAATGATCAGGTGTCACTTCCCTTTTATGGATTTTGTTCTATCATGTAATAGCTTTCTCCTCTTATTGTAAAGTTTGTTAATGGCTGGGGTCCACCAGACTGGACATTTGCCCTTTGTGGAAACAGTCTTGGTTTTATTTGGGATTGCCTGATCCATGCAGTCCTGGAGGTGTTCATAGAAGGCATTTGTAAGGGCTTCCGCAGCTTGGGTTGTGGTTTCCACTGGCTCAGGGGCCTTGAAGGATACCAAACCAGTCTTGAGTAGTGTGAAGTTTGCTTTAGAGAAGTCCTTCACTGTGGTCTTTTTTGTTTGGGGTGGGGGCGGGATGTGGATTTCCAGTGAGATTAGTTTATGATCAGATCTCACCAATGAGGGATATACTTCCGGTGTGCTGTGCAACCACTTTTTAGCAGAAGAAGGAAGGTAATACACAATGGTGCTGTCATCCATTGAAATGTGTAGTGTCAAAATCATCAAACAAAACTGTAGTTGCCCTTGTGTTTCGGCAAACCTTCATTAGCTTGTGATGTTAGTTATATAGTTAAAATCTCAATGTCACTGTTTACCTATTGTTAACAGTGCTGTCACCCACATGTGCTATATTCAGGTGTGAGTGCTGTTTCTTGTTACAAGAGTTTAGTCTACATTTCCTTTGGAAAGGCTATATTTAATACTGACCCTGTCATTTGAATATATTGTCATTCAATCACAGGTATAATGAAACACCTCCTCAAGACTGAGGACATGAGACAAAGTAATGCATGTTGTTGCTTGAGAAAGGCATGTGTTCCAATATGGAATTATATCCACATTGGACAAAATTGCTGTTCTACCATCACAGTGGCAACAGCAGGGGGCTACAGGTGTATCTCGGTATACCTAGCATCAGGCAATGTTATCTGACATACAGCAAGATTCTTTCAAAGTGATTAGAAGAACGCATATTCCTTGATTTATACACATGATGCACTGCTTTCACATAACTACACATATGACAATTGTTGATGCACTTATACCATAGTGCATTAATTCCCCAGGATTCAATAAAGCTTACACGGAGCCTGCACGGAATATAGCAACTGAGAGATCCAGTAAACAGGCCTGGGGACGTGCATGAGCCTGGCAGCACTATTCCCACATGGACAAAACTGAATAATGCTAATTGCCTCATTTGCCAGTGAAAGCCATGCAAATTAGGTAAATTAGCAATTCAGTAAAGAGACAGGCATCCATGCAGAAATAGTGTGAGTGGCAGAAATGTATTCGGCTAGTAACCAAGTACATTTCTGCAAAAATGAAAATCAAGGCATGGAAGCTCTAAGTAAAACATATATTAGAATCCTTAGGCATGCCAATGGTCAAAAATATGGCCATTGGCATTAAAAAGTGTTTCAAAATTATAAAATTAAAAGTTTTTTGGGGGCTGATTTCGGCTAGGGCAGTGGTGCGCAAATGGGATCATGCCGAAAATAAAAAAAAAAATGTGAAAAGTCAATTTTAAGTGAAATCTGCATTTTATCATTATAGTTTATGGCATGTAGAATCAAAACAAGAACAGGTAACACTGGCTGCTAAGGAGGAAGGCTATGGTAAAGTGGGGTAACGAGGGAATAAGGCAGTGGGGTATGCAAATGAGCAGATTTTACTGAATCACTAAATGGGAGACCATTCCCTGGCTGCACCTAACTGTGTAGGAGCTATAAGGGAGTGATGTAAGCAGGAGAAGCAGCTGATGTGAAAAGGGTGTGTGTCATGCTTGATGTAAGCACATTGGAGTACTACAGCTCCTATTTGAGCTTAGATAAGCACAGCTAAGCAAGGGTGTGTGTTTGAGGCTGTATTTACTTATTCCATGAAATGAGGAGTATGTTTGCATCCAGGGGAGGGCCATTTCTTCTCTAAACTGCTTACCTTAGCTAAACGGGTTTGCGTGGCGCATACTGGGTCTTAAACAAACAAAAAAATAAAAACCCAGAAATAGCAGAACTGTTTACATTTGGGCAGCGGGTTTGTTTGGCATGCCTCTGGGCTTAAAAGGGGAGGAAATGGGAAGGGAGAAAAAAAAGTAAATAGAATACAGCCACTCAAGTACAAATAATATAGCTGGCAGGTGGAATGTATCATAGTCAGCCAATGACACAGGTAGCATCTGCAGCACAACAGTGTAAACTATGCAAACACTTTTCAGTCTGTTTTTTCCCACAAACTCTGCACCATAGGTGTACACACTCTGGGGAAGTTTAACTGACAAAACTAAGAAAATGTTAGGGGCTGCTGTCGCCTTGATACATTAACATGTGCTAGAGTCTGAGGACAGTGATGAGGATAATGCTGACATCTGCCACAGACTGAGGAGGAGCAGAAGATTGTTCAAACCCAAGGTAACCTATCAGGGGCTACATGATCTGGAGATAGTAGAGCACTACAGGGTGGACAGGGACATACTTCAGCAACTCACTGAGCTGTGCCATTTTCACCTCAGACCCAGACCCAACAGAGGGGAACCCATCCCAGTGGATACCAAGATATGTGTAGCCTTAAGAATACTAGTTACAAGTACTTTCCAAAGACCTACTGGGGATATCCTGGAGGTCTCACAGGAATCTGCATCCAGGATACTCCACCAGTTCCTGGATGCCATGCTACCACATGCTGGTGAGCACATTTACTTCCCAAGCACCCATGAGGAGAGGACCAGCAATATGTGACTCTACCACCATATAGCAGACTACCTGGAGGTACTGGGTGCCACAGACTGCACGCACATCCACATCAAAGCACCACTTGGTGACCAGGGTAGAGTCTACATAAACTGCAAGGTTTTTCATTCCATCAGAAATACCTCACAAAGAAGATTACTGGCCTCAAACAGATGCCCTACACAGACCATCTCAAAAAACTCCAGCTTTACTCCGTCGCATATCGCCTACTCAGAGGTGATCTCTGCCTAACATACAAAGCTATGTCAAACCCAGAGCTGTTGGATATGCTCCACTTAAAGAAATCCCAATCCCTCTGAGCTACATGCTCTAGGGACCTAAACCTTGTCACCACATTAAACAGAACATGCCGGAGGGATAGATTCCTGTCCCAGAGACTTCCCATACTCTGGAATAAACTACCTATCTATATCAAACAAAGCTCCTCATTAGCACTCTTCTAGAAAAATCTTAATGATTGGATGGGAAATAGGAAATTCACCCCAGGGATCACCTCTGTGGCTCTGCTCGACAGTGGCACAGGAAAATAATTTTCTTGGGTGGCAAAAGCCAGGGTACCTTTTTGGCTGGGCTTGTATAGGCCCCAGCGCCAATAGCCTAGTACCTACCTATGAACCTATGACCCTAATCACCTGCTAGGTTGTGTGCAATGCCCAGGACATTATCATGAATGTCTGTGCTGGCAGCCCTGGAAGCTATCACAACTCCCACATCTGGCATTCCTCACAGCTGTACCAGGGATTTGCCAGAAGGGACATTCCATATGGCCATCTGGTGAGGGATGCTGGCTATGCACTGGAGCCGTGGATGGTGACACCCATCAGAAATGCACACACACCCACTCAAGAATGCCATAATGAGGCACACACATAGACAAGGATCATTATAGAGCATGTGTTTGGGATGCTTAAGTCAGTGTTCCATTGTCTTGACATATCTGGTGGAGCACTGCAGTACTCTCTAGCAAGATGTGTACACATGTTCATAGTATGTGCCATGCTACACAATATGATCCTACAGAAACAGCTGCAGCAGGAACAGCAAGGGGAAGGGCCATACAGCCCTCCACCATTGCCAAGGTCCCCACATACACAAAGGGACTCAGAGGAGGAAGTCCCTGAGCCTGTTCCTGTAGGCAGATGGAGGCATGCCCAGTATGCCCAGGCCTTGGCAAAGAGGCAATGCATAGCACACACACGGACACTGTAGGGACCAGGGACTGACACCTCTCTCTGACTTGCACACACAGTAAAATGGATGCCACGCACATCACACTACCTGTAGCTTACCATGTATAGGCAGTGTATTGCATGCATCAGCAGAGTCAGCCCTCACCCACCGTCCCTACAACTGCTGCAGGCACAAGGTAAGTCAGTCTTCTAAACAAAAAATGAATGGAGTAGTATGTTCTGGTAACAAATCTATGGTATCACTGCATGCATGCAAGGGAATGGAGCGGCCCACTGGGGTAGCCGCAGACAACTGAAAGCTATGTGGGACATGAAGAAATGTATGCCGAATACTGGTTTCCCCACACTATGCAGTATTATCCCAGGTGAAAATCTCACTGCAGTATATAAAGGGTGGTAAGTAAGGGGGAGTCATAGGTCACATGCATGGATGTCAATGTGGGGATCCCATACTCACCCCTCAGACTCACCCAGCAACTCAGCTGTAAAAAACATAAAGAAAGGTCTGACAAAGGCCCACAAATGGCGACAATGATGGAATACCCCCCTACAGACTTACACAGCGATATCACAACAGGCCTTACAATTGCAGTAAGACTCTGAAGGGTAAGAAGTCTGAAACTCAATTGTATGCCATTGCAATCTAACCTGTGGTCTCTAGTGATATGCCCCTCTTCTCCAAGACAGGGCACAATAGTATGCTAAATGGAACCAAAATGTAAAGCCAATATCAGCACAGTATGTGCAAATGTGTACCGTTGATAGGTGTGCCCCACCCCCACATGCATATTCCCATAGAAATGCAGTGACATGTAAGTATGTAGGGTAATAGCAGCGCAGCACACATTGCCAGGGCTGCATCAATCAAAATGATAACTTGTTGCATGTCCACAATATGTGGGGGGCAATAATCTATATATATCCATGGGAAATACTGTCATATGTGGTCAACACTTATTCCCAGCTGTTGTGTCTTAGTGGCCTAGGTGCAGTACTGTGGTAGACAGGGCCATGTTCCAGGAATCGCAGTGCCAACTACTTCGCATGTCAGCTACACCTACGGTGGGAGTTGTACACACTGTCCAGATGTCAATATCCATTACTGCTGGTAAGCTGGACAGGTCATGGATAGGGGGTCACACATATGAACAGCACACAGGTCGGTGTAACCTACACAGTGCCTACCATACCTCCCAAATGCACAGACCTTTTGCAGAATGTACAGAGGTTTGCATCATATTTGTGGTGTCTTTATCATGGAGTAGTGGCTGTGTAGCAAATCACTGGCAAACCACAACAGTCTAAAGTAAAAAAATAATGATGGATTGTAGTGTCTCAGACTTCATACCCTATAGAAAATGCATGCTAATGCAAAATCTGTTATTGTATCACCCTTCTAAGTTTGTAAGGCCAATAGTTAACATGTTCCCTATACTTAGGCCTCTGTCACCCAGTTATGTATGGCTTTGTCCAGATGCCCGTCTCTCATACGTAGAGAGGTGTGCCTAGTAGCACAGTAGGTACCTGAAGGTCAGTGTACTGGCAGGTCATAAAAGGCTGCCACCTTACTGTGTCAGCACTCACAATATGTCACTGGCCAACAGCCATACTCCTGGAATGGCAGGTTGTCACAGAAGGAGCACAAGTATGCCTTGTATATCTGTTCTGCTTGTCCTAACATTGCATTTGCCTGCAAAGTACTTGCAAAATCAGAAAAGGTTATATCAAAACATCAGTGGCAGACAATGGAGAAGCAGATGCCACACCCATAACAGAAAGCAAGCAAGTAACAAACAGGTCATCCAACTGTCTATGTATGGAAATATAGTATCAACACCCTGCCCCCATGTGTGGGCCTTGGGCTAACTGTGATATGTGGGCGTGTCCAGATGTCAGAGTCAGTGACAGTTTGACAGCTAGGCCAACAGGTAGCTGCATAATACCATAGTAACACAAACTGTCTGAGAACCCCAGCAGATGTAGTGGTGCAATGAGGAACAACCAGCCAAATAGGTATGCTCAGAGGTGTGTAGTCCATAACCTTGTGTGTGATGTTACAACATTTACCATACACACACCAGAATTACAAATACATAACAGCAGCCACTGTGGGCAAAGCCTGTGACCAGACTACAGAAGGATAGAGACACACAGAAGGGGGGGACCACTGGCCAGACAAATGGAGAAGGCTCACACCAGAGCACATTTTGCAGTAACATAGGTGCCCTGCATTGTATGGAGTCAGTAAGCATCATCTGCAAATACACAACACACACCCACATAAGTGGACGTCCACAATAAATCAAACCCCAAGTAAAGGACACCTCAGAGGCAATAACACATGAGAACTTCCCGAATCTACGCACCACAGACCACGCATACTCCATACACCAGGATCCTGCAAACACTAAGACCTTACCATACACACAATATGTTACTCATAGAAGACTCCACTGCAAGACACACAGCTGTGCCACACACCAGGCAAGATAAGGAGAAAGTCACAATTACTTGTTTGTCAGGTGCCATAATCTGCCATATCACATTTGCACTCAAGTCACCCCACAACAGGTACAAGTATCACACTAGCCTGGTCCACGGTGGTGTGAATGATGTCGGAAGTACCTCATGGACTATAGAAAGACCGACATGATCCAGCGTGCTGAATATGTGTCCCATGCAGTTATGCCCCTAGCTGTAAGCAGCATCCTGCTGTCACCCAGAGTGATGGATCAATGCAAACAGAAAGTGATTGTCAGTAACATCTGACTTATTTACCATTGTCACCCCAGGAGGATCCACTGCCTGGCAGCCTGGGAACATATGAATGACATAACGTATTGCCTTGCTACAGATGGCCTGCATCAGTCTCACATGGCCTACAGGCCTCTGGCAAAGGCCCATGCCTCACACATAGTGCCGTTGTAAGGAATGTCATGGGGTCCATACTACCAACATAACACAGTCAACCAAATGCAAATGAAAGGCCATGCTGCTTAATACTATTAGCATACCTCTCATCCTCGTACAGCAAGAAGTATGGACAAAGCCATACATAATGGTGGGATAAAGGCCCAAATATAGGGACACTTTTGAAATAATGCTCTCATAATGTTAGAAATGTGATAGAATAACAGAGGGGTTGTGTAGTAGCATGGATGACATGAAGGGTGTGAAGTCTGAAACTCTAATGCTCGGTCATTATTCCCTGACTGCAACCCTGAGTGATTTGCAACAAACTTGCTAGAAAACCTCAATGTTAAGGGAAACTGACCAGATATATGAGGCATGAATCTGGATAATCTGTGAGAAGCTGTACAGTTGAGAGGTATGGCCACACCAGGATATTACCTTTCAGGTAAGAAGAATACCGCGTAACCAGGAGATCCCCAGCCAGTATATCACCAAGGTGCTGGACCTTTTACACAGCTTCATCAGTCAATTGGCTGTATCCACACCTCCCAACTGGCTGGATTGTGCAAGAATGTCTAGCCTTTGCCTCATTATATTGGTCTGTGCATCATCCATCTTGTATTTCTCTGGTAAATAACTGTGATGATCTGATGATATCTGTCAGTAGGTAATGACACACACAATACATTACAGTGTCAGACATTACATAACTCAGAAAATGTCTGCTAAAACAAACCCTGTAACTCAAGCAAATCATACATTAATAAGAGCAATAGTTACAGTGTCCCCCTGTTTGGGCCATTGTTTCCCCATATTGGCAGCCTATCTCCAGATATCTTGCACAAACAGGTTTCAAGGTATGACTGTAGCACACAACACCCAGACTGGAGTTACAACTATTTCTGGAATGGATTCCCACATGTACTACAGAAGGTCATACTGGGCATGCTCCAGCACATGTCTGAAACCACAAAGGACTATATATATCTGTATTGTGAAGATGTCTTTGCATACACACAGCTCTGTACACCAAACTGTCTCCGCATATACCCATCAGACAGGATTACCCACAGCAAGCTGTAGTTGGCCCATATGTGGTATATCTGCATCTGTTGCATGTGATACACACACACACACACACACACACACACACACACACACACACACACACACACACATATACACATATATAAGGGCAACATATTACAATATGTCAAGCATACACACACACATAAACCCTCTCCACAGACCTACCTCCTACAGCATATCATTATCTTATTTTCAAACCCTGCTGTTAGAAGCCAGTAAACGGCTTTTGGAAGTACGCCATCCAGGTGGAGATTTATAAAGGGCTTGGCTAAATGTACCTCACTCCAGCAGTGTTTAATGCTGGTAAATTACTGATTTGTTGTACACAAGCTGTATTGCTGATATGAGCACCTTTGGGTAGCAGTCCCTTAGGGCTACTGCATTGAACCCCTAAAGCTAATTGCAGTAGCTGTGTAATGAACTGTATAACACTCTATCTGTGTGTTGCCCTATGATACATTACCCCACATTGTAAAGTGTAGTCCTATTTGGGCCTCACACAGTGTCCTGTTCTAGCATAGTACTTGAAGTAAACGCTTAACATGTTTTACTAATGCTGCAGTTCTAGCATAGTACTTGTAGAAACTGTCTAACATGATTTACTAACGCTGCAGTTAAGTAGGTAGAAATGTTTTAATTGCTACATTTAATTTCACTGCTTCTACAAAAGGACACAGAACTATTGCACTATAGAGTTTTACATTGTTGCTAACAAGGTTTTGGAAATGTATACCTGCTATCTATGGATATTGTCTCTGTGAATGATTAGCCCATTTTGTAATGTTTGGTTTTTTTTAAATGTAAATTGCTATCAATATAGTTGTCTCTGAATGATTAGTGTGATAACTACTGTTTCTCATCTCTACCTTCTCTCTCTTGCCTCCTTAAATTCCCTGCTCATCTTGTGCTTACTGCACTAGTCTATAGGAATATAAAGGACCCTCTCCAGTTATCGGTGGTTCACCTCATTGAATAACTACCCTACAATCCCTCTTTCAAGGACACCAGTAAAAGTATGTTTGTTGAATAATTCCTGCCAGGAAGACTTTCTACTATTGTACCTCTACTACAGAGTTATAGAAAGTCCTGAGCTAGGACAGCCAGCAGTCTCTACCCCCCCTTCTGTACCTTCACACACTCTCTCCCCCATCCTCTATAGAAACTCCTTTTGTCTAGCAACCTTTTTCCTTGTTCTACTCAACTCCCTCTCATATCAGCCTTGCAATATTAGACCAGTCCACTAGGTGGCTCCCTACCCCAGCCATACTCTCTTTCGTATCTCTTATGCCCAGATACTTACTTTAATTTCTCCTATTGTCCCTTAACTGCTATTCAGTCCTCTCACTTTACCCTCTACTTCTACTGTCTACAGCCACCTTTTCTAGGCTCAATTCTCACTATCCTTTTCCCACATCTGTCTTTTCCAACTTACCTTTTGGAGTCAGTCCTGCTGATTGTTTTTTATAACTGCATCTGTATCTGTCTGTACCCACTCCGTTCACTCTGCGGGCTCACCCCAATCCCCCCCCCCAGGGGTCCTACTCGTATACTTACTAAACCACACCTCTTCCTCTTCCAATTACTCTTAGAATTACTAACCACACCTCTTCCTCTTCCCATTACTCTCTGTACACTTTACCATTGTTCATCTTCTCTCATATCTACCTTCTCTTAACACTCCCTTCTATCTTACCACAACCTTCACAATTCCCCATCATCACCCTTTATACTTCCAAATTTTACCTACACACATCCAATAGTAAATTCTTACAATGTATAAACCACCCACCCCATTATATGTCCTAATTTTATTCACACTATTACTACTTCTTCCTCTAACCTTTGCCTACTTACTCACCTCCTATGAATACCCACTACATCCACACCTTCACTATCCTAATAAGGAAACCAATGCTCTCTTCCTACCACTCATTTATATCCATGCTAATATAACATCTTCACCCAATTACCTACTTGCAAAGTATCATATAATATTACATATTCAGTATAACACTCTTAATCTCAGGAAAAATCTGCTTCTATACAGCAAATCCCCTAACCCAGGCTACATAGTATTACTACTCTCCACCCTAACCCAGGCCCAACAAAAACTCCTAGCATTCTCCATAGCCAAAATCGCTCACCTATTGATTCCCTTGGTAAACCATCTAACTCCCTCCAAGTAGCCCATCTTAATATATGTAGCATTAACAACAAAGTATCTCAACTCCAAGCTCTAGTAGAAGTCTATTCCTTTGACATCCTCTGCTTAACAGAAACATGGTTAAAACCTGCAACCAAAGACAATGAAATCCTTCCACCTGGATATAACATGCTAATACTCGACCAAGTAGCCATACAGTTAACCACTTATGACTGTAAACTACCTCTTGATTCCAGTGCAGAAATTCTCATCTCCAACCTTCATCTTAACAATGCCAAATCCATCTATATTATCTGTATGTATCTTCCTCCTGGTAATAACATTGCCAACATGGACAATATCCTGTGCTGGCTATCCCAACTCCTGCCCCAAGAAACCATAATCCTAGGAAATATAAACATTGATTGGAACTGCTATTGAAGCAACCTCCCTACCACTCACATTAACCTATATGGGTTTTCTCAAACCATTACATCCCCCACCAGGATCAATAAAGCTAACAAGAAAACAAACATATTAGACTGGATTCTCATAAACCATCAGCCTCACAATTATGATTCTGGAACCCTCCCTGATGATATAAGTGACCACTCACTTACCTATATTATCAGGCATAAAGCCCAAACTCCCACTCCAACATCTGTCAGAAAAATCAGATTGAAAAAGAACTTTAACCCTGAACTATTCGAAAAGGAACTAAGAGTTTGCAAATGGTTTTCCTTAAGACACCTCCCTTTAGAAGAAGCCATCAAATACTTTAACTCTAACTTCCTTGCCATTCTTAACCACCATGCTCCACCCAGATTAATTAGAATTAAAACCAAGTCTGCCCCATGGCTTTCAAAAGAAACCAAACACAAAATGCATCTTAGAAATACATATTGGGCCAAATGGAGAATTACTAAAAACCCTGTTGACAAAGATACCTTTAGACAGTTAAGAAATGACACTAAGAAAGATATACTCTCTGATAAAATAAATTACTACCTACAATTTCAACAAACTAACCAAAACAACCCACAAAAATTCTGGACTAGCATTAACCAATTACTCCACCCAGGTCAATCCACCACACCAAACCCTCAAAGTACTGACCATAATAATCTCATAAATACAGCCAATACATTCAATACCTTCTTTACTAATGCTATCCAAACAATAGTTAGTCAACTATCACCTAATAGCTTCACTTTACCTTCCTATAACTCAATCTCACCCCCTCCTTTTCATTTTCAACCTGTCCCAACTACATATATTCTGACCCTTATACAAAAACTAAAGCCATGCTCTCCTTCAGCAGACCAACTACCTGCTGAATTTCTACAGCTATCAGCCAAAGCTATAGCATATCCCATTTCCATTCTTATCAATAGGACTATTACCAAAGGTCACATACCTAGCTTATGGAAAGTCTCTCATATTATCCCCCTCCATAAAGGTGGACACTCCATTGAGCTCTCCAACTACCGCCCCATTGCTCTTCTTTCTCCTTTAGCAAAGATCATGGAGAAATGCATCCACAGGCAATTACTTGACCACTTAACCCAAAATAACTTACTTTCCAGCTGTCAACATGGTTTCAGACCCTCACACAGCACTACCACTGCCCTCCTTTCCTTTACTGATTACATAAACAAAAACCACAACCTTAATAACCTTTTCCTCTGCACTATTTATTGACCTGTCTAAAGCATTTGACATGGTAAATCATCAGATTCTCATCAACATACTCAAATCCCTGTCATTAGATTCACCTTCCATAAAATGGTTCCAGTCCTACCTAGATAAAAGACAACAGGCAGTAATTTGACATAAGACTCTATCTACCCTCCAACCGGTACCCTAGGTGTCCCTCAAGGGGTCCATACTAGGACCTCTCCTCTTCTGCATATTTATTAATGACCTTAATCTAGCTATCCCCAAGCCACATGCATACAATATGCTGATGACCCCACACTTATATGCTCAGCCAAATCCACATCTGAACTTCACTCAATTACCCAGAAGGTATATAATACAGTTGAACAATGGTTCACACAGCATTGCCTTCTTTTGAACCCCAAAAAAACTAAACTTCTCCTCTTCAATCCTACTCACAAGTCCTCTCCTTTTGATTTCTCAGTTACATCCACCAATGGTACCATTATATCACCAGACCCAACCACCAAACTACTGGGTATCATCATTGATAACAAGCTGAACTTTGACATCCATATCAACAATACTATAAAAACTGTCAACAAAAAACTTGGCTGTCTCTATAGGATTAAACCATTCCTTTCTCCCACAGCCAGAACAGCTATAGCTCGCACTCATCTAATCTCTGAACTCCTCTATGCCTCGCCCATTTTTACTAAGCTATCTAAAAATAACCTCAGCAAATTGGAAATGTCCTATAATGACATTTCCAGATTTGCAACAAGCAACCCTTTCAGAACCCACCATTGCATAAATATAAAGCAGCTAGGATGGCTGGAACTACAAAACCTGATTAAATTCCATCAACTAACCATTGCCCATAAAACTCTTTATAAAGCTTCCAGTACTCCTATTCTATCGACCCTCATCATCCCATATACAAATCTGAAGTCCTTACGTTCTTCACACAAACTTCTTGTACACACCTCTAAACCTAACAACAAGGCTGGGGATTCTCTTTTTTCCAATGCTGTCGGAAAAACCTGGAATCTTCTCCCCAGTGACCTTTCCTCTCTTCCTTCTTTATCACTCTTCAAAAACAGACTGAAACTTTTCCTTAGAACACACTGGCTATGCCCCTGTACTAAACCTGACTAGGCATCTATCTATCTGTTTAAACTTAGCTCTGCCTATCCCATACTACTCATGAACTGTTATATATTCCTTTTTGACTATAAATACATACGCCCTCTAAAACTACAATGTGCCCAACCTCTGTGAATACTTTCTACTGAGGAATGTCTTTATTTTAATACAATTAACCTGTCTTCTCCTTTGATTTTATTTCTTCTTTTTATGTATTTTACCTGTATGTTGTATTGTATATGCATTCTTGCACTATAAGGATTTATTCTGTCCTCGCTGAATTTTCTGTTTTAACCTGGAATATGCATTGTATATAATGAATGTTGCTGTTTAGTCATTTTTTTTTGTTGATTTTTCATGTTTCTTTCTTGGAGCTTATCTCCCCGGGCCTCTACTGAAAATGAAGATATATCCAGTTAGACTAGCCCGGTCAACAAATGTAAAATAAATAAATAATAATAGACATGGGGAAGAGAAAGACAGGCAGTGATAGAGTGAGACACACAGGAAGACACACACACACACAGGGTGAGTCATACACAGGGATACCCTAAATGGCAGAGAGTGCTGCAGACAGTTGCATACCAGTTGTAACCACTGGCACGTGCCAGCATGAAGATGAGATTCATTGTCTGATGGTACTGAGGTGGGGTTGTAATATCACATCACCTACCTTTGTGTGTGTGTGTGTGTGTGTGTGTGTGTGTGTGTGTGTGTGTGTGTGTGTGTGTGTGTGTGTGTGTGTGTGTGTGTGTGTGTGTATGTGTGTGTGTGTCTGTAGGTCTAAGTATTATGATGCCTTACTCACCCAGTACACTTCCCATTGCCCTACTTTACAAGATCTGCTGATGTCATTCACCTTAGAAGTACCTTTGGAGTAGCTTCAGTCCTGTAAGTTCTATAGTGCATGTGATAACTGTGTAACACTATAATGCAAATAACTGGATAGGTAGGGGTTCTAATCTCAGTTCTGACAAATAAAAGTGTGTGCACTGTACATTAAAGATTATGAGCCCATTCACACCCAGTACTCTTCCCATTCCCCTGCTTTAGCAGGCCTGCTGATGTCAGTCACCTTAGAAGTACCGTTGGGCAGCCCTCAGCCTTATAAGCTCTGTGATGCATGTAGTAACTGTGTAACACTATACTACAAATAACTAGTTAGGTAGGGGTTCTAATCTCAGCCCTGGCAAATGTAAAAGTGTGTGTGTGGGTGTGTGTTTGTAGGTTAAAGATGTTGAGCCCATCCACACACCGTACACTTTCCATTGCCCTACTTTAGCAGTCCTGCTGATGTCAGTCACCTTAAAGGTACCTTTAGGCAGCCCTATTCCCTATAAGCTCTGTGGCACATGTGATAACTGTGTAACACTAGAGTACAAATGACTAGTTAGGTAGGGGTTCTAATCTCAGTCCTGGCAAATGTGAATGTATTTGTGTATATCTGCAGGTTAAAATATTTTGTGGCCTTTCTCACCCAGTACATCTCTCATTGCCATATGTTAAAAAGGCTGGTGATGTTCCTCATCTTAGAAGTACCTTGGGACACCATTCACCCTATAAGCTCTGTGGCATGTGCAATAAATGCATAACACTGTAATAGCAATAACTAGATAATTAGGGATTAAATCCCAGTCCTGGCAAATGTGTGTGTGTTTGGGTGGGGACCATATACATTGGGGGGTAGGTTTTGCAGTTTTCTGTTGTGGTCCACCCAGTACATGTCCCAGTGTCCAGTTTACAAAGCCCACTGTTGTCATCCACTGTAGAGGTAGCTGTAGACATTCTGCAGCCCTATAAGCTCTGTGCCATGTGAAATAACTATCTAACAGTATGAAATAAATAGCAAGATAAGCAGGGCTTCTAATCCTTTGATACCATTCCCCACTCAGGAATCATAGACAAACACATTCAGCTAGGCATCAACCCCTATATCACTAGGTGGGTTGCAAACTGGCTCACAGATAGAACCTACAGTGTGAAAGCAGTGGACTCCATGTCAGACTGCCAACCATTCACGAGTGGAGTACCACAGGGTCTGGTCCTGGGTCTCCTCATGTTCAGTATCTATGCTTCTGAAGTCCAGACCAACACAAAGGGACTCTGGCTGACAATGATTGTAGATGACTGCATGGTGGATGTTATTATTACCCCCCCACGTAATGTCGACATCCTGTAGAAAGGCCTCACTGAGACCTACAACTGTTGTCAGAACCCTGAACTTATGTTCAATGCCATAAAATGTGTCTTCATTCCCTTTGGGAACAACTTGGTTCCCATGATCCACCACATCGATAAGAGAACCTGGAACACAGGTTGACAGCAACCTCTCTGCTGACCACCACAGTGCCACTGTGGTCAGAAAGTAGTTCTATGTGGCACATCTCATTACTAAGGATGTTTCATCCAGGAAGAAAGAGGTCATTGTCTCCCTCTACTCTTCCCTCATTAGGCCAATCATCGAGTACAATGGCCCATTTGGCATGTACCTCATTAGACACCTGCAAAAACTGGAGAGGCTGCAAAAGTGCCTCACAAAGAAGATCCTAGGCCTTAAACACTTGTTCTATATGAACAGACTCCAATAACTCCAACTATTTTCTGTCTCATATTGGCTACTTAGAGGTGATCACAATGCTCAAAAACAATAGCTAGATAGGTAGGGGTTCTAATCTGAGTCCTGGCAAATGTGAGTATGTGTGTGTGTGTGTGTGTGTGTGTGTGTGTGTGTGTGTGTGTGTGTGTGTGTGTGTGTGTGTGTGTGTGTGTGTGTAAGTGTGTATGTTTGTAAGATACAGTATTTTGAGGCCTCACTCTCCCAGTAGACTGCCCATCATCATACTCTACAAGGGCTAGTGATGTTGTTCACCTTAGAAGAACCATGGGACACTATTCACCCGATAAGCTCTGTGGCATGTGCAATAAACACATACCAGCATAATAACAATAACTCAATAGGTAGGGGTTCTAATCTAAGTCCTGTCAAGTGTGCACGTGTGTGTGTGTGTGTGTGTGTGTGTGTGTGTGTGTGTGTGTGTGTGTGTGTGTGTGTGTGTGTGTGTGCGAGAACTGTATTCAGTGTATGTTTTTGAGTGAGAACTATATCCATGGAGGGGTTACATTTTTAGGCCATGTTACTCCTGGTACACATCCCAAGGTCCATTTTAAAAGGCTCACTGTCTTCATCAACTGTAGAGTTATCCGTTGATACTCTTCAGCCCAATAAACCCCATGCTGCATGCAGGAACTATGTAACAATATGGATTGACTAACAAGATAGGCAGGGCTGATAATCTCAGTCATGGCAAATGTGTGTATGAGTGTATTTGTGTTTGTCAGTGTGTATAACTGTACGTTAAAATATTTTGAGTCCATTCTCACCCAGTACATCTGACATTGCCATACTTTACAAGGTCTGGTGATGTTGTTCATGTTAGAATTACCTTGGGACACTCTTCACCCTGTAAGCTTTGTGGCGTGTGTGATAAATGCATAACACTGTAGTAACAATAACTAGATAGGTAGGGGTTCTAAACTCAGTCCTAGCAAATGTGTGTGTGCGTGTATGTGTGTGTGTGTGTGTGTGTGTGTGTGTGTGTGTGTGTGTGTGTGTGTGTGTGTGTGTGTGTGTGTGTGTGTGTGTGTGTGTGTGTGTGTGTGTGTGTGTGTGTGTGTGTGTGTGTGTGTGTGTGTGTGACTGTGTATGGGAACAGTATTCTCTGTATGTTTGGTCAACACAATACCCTCTGGGGTGTGGGTTTTACCCATATGAGGTGTGTTCTACCCACTACACTTACCATTGTCCACTTTACAAGAGCTGCTGATGTCAACCACCATAGACTTACCTATATACACCCCCTCAGCCCTATAAGCTCTGTGGCACATACAATAACTGTTACATAGACCTGGTAAATGTGTACATAGGTTTACCTTCATATTGTCAATCATGGATGACCGAATGGCCACATCACCAAACCGTTTATGCAAAACCAGAACCGCAAAAACTTTTGAATATCGAAAAACCTCGTATTTTGACATTTCCAACCATGCCACACCTAGAAACAAGTGCTAACATGGGTCAAAAAAGAAGCAAGATTTTGCGGTTCAGACATTTGGTATTCGAGGTTATGTGGCATCACAGTTCAGTGTTCGTGGAAGCACGTTCGACATTCTGGATGCCGACATTATGAAGGTAAACAGTGTACATATACAGCTGTACCTTGGCTATGACACATTAAATGTGTTACCACTCTGCCATAACCCTCATTGGCAATGTCTGCAGGGCCACATCCTGTTGACACACAGACACCTAGAACACAAACAGAATACAGCATGTGAGACTACATTTAGTCAGTGTTACTAACACCAATTATATATCATGGCTGAAAAGGTACACACACTCTGAAGTGTACCTATTACAAATGCCAGCTGACAGCACCTTACACAGCATTATGTAGCTAAACTGTAATTAATTCAACCTGTGCATTAGAACCATATTAGCATGTCCCTGCAGCGGTGGTATGAATGACAGGGATGTGGCACAGGTATCATTATATGTACAGGGTGTTGTATGGGCTTGCCAGTGGCCTAGGCTGGGCCATATGGTTGACATCATGTGTGTGTGTTTGGATGGGTGTTCTATGAATGGGCCATGCAGAGGTGGTGTGTGTGTGTGTGTGTGTGTGTGTGTGTGTGTGTGTGTGTGTGTGTGTGTGTGTGTGTGTGTGTGTGTGTGTGCTGGAGGTGACCTTGCTGTGATGGTGATGTGTGTGTGTCTGTATGCACACAGTAATGCCATGTGGCTGCCCTACACAGGGGTATGTTGTATAGCTATGGACAGTACATGGCAGGGTGTACAGTTCATCATCTCCAGCCATGGTAATGTGAACTGGTCCTCCCAGGGGTTTTCAGCGGCACCACCAGGCTCAAGGCCAGATGCAGTACTACTCCCTGATGGTGACTGCTGTCTGCTGGATCTGTGTCCCTGACGGGACTGGCCAGGACTACGTGCCCATGGCCTGCTGCATTGTGGTTTGGACAGCACCCCCTTTGGTAGTGGTGGTGGTACTAGCACTGCAGGAGTGTGAAGATGCACAGCCCTGTAGATCTTCAGCTTACCGTGGTGCTGACCTACATCCACATGGCTGCCACTCATCCCCCACCACATGCTCCAGCATAGACATTGCATGCTCGAGGAATGCTACGGTCTCACCCCACTGTCTATTCATGACCTCAGTATTCTCATGTGTGCCTCAACAAGGTCATGTAGGTCACCATGGATACCAGGAAGATGTGCATCCAAGAACCTGAGTATTTGCCTGGTGTTGCAGTCAGTACGTGCCTGTGCCTCCATGATGTCCTGAAACATGCATCTAGTGACACCTGCTGTGGCACTTGCAACAGGGGCTGAATGGGCAGCAATCCTCCTTCAAGCATCTCTGTCCATCCGCCTGTGTGGGACTTCACCTGCACTCCAGCTTTGGCAAGTGTCTACACTCACAATTGACATAGTCACCACACTAGCCTATTCCATGCCACCACCCACCAACTGTCCATTATCTGTGGCCACTAGGGGTGGGGTATGTGTGGGCATCATCACTGCATGCAGGGATGTTGTGGACAACAGTAGGATGCCAATCGATGCAGCAAATTCAGCCCCTGACAACTCCACCTATGCCTTACTATGACTATCATCATTGTCAGAGTCCGCAGAGACACTGATGTCAGGTTCTATGTGGGAGGGACCATGACCCCCATTGCCACCTGTGAGGGGAAGACAACATATGTAAATTAATACCTGCACTGTCAGGTTGACTAGTATACACTCACACACACACACACACACACACACACACACACACACACACACACACACACACATGGACACATGGAAACACACACACACATACAGGTGAGGTGGCACAAAGGCATTACACAGACCTCAAAATACCCAAATAGTGACATGCTTGACACACAGTCAGACCAAAACATACATACTCTGGACAGGCCCTCAACATCATGCAGTGCAACAATTTTCACTCCATGTTACTAACAATATACACGTCTGGGATATGTGAGTAGGGTTAGTAGGTGATGGCCCTTTACCTAGCACATGCTGCACCCATGTACACATTATTGCTGTTCACCTCTATACCGCAGTGGCAACTCCTACAGAACATACCTCACAACCATACAAATCTTTGCAGAATGTGTAGATGTCTGGCTCATATGTTTGCTCTGTTTCTCATAACTCCTGTCTTTGTTTGAAACATTACTGGGATGATCTGAGGATTGATGTCATTAACTAATGACATACATTTGAGTGTCAGACCCCAAAACCTGCAGTAAATCTATGTTACAACAAATCCTGTTACACCTACAACTTTCTAAGCTTACAGTGGATATGATAAGTGTACACACCCCTGTTAATGTGCCATTCTTATAATATATCAAATGAGACCACAATAATTAATTTCAAAATATTGCAAACCTTTACTGTGACATATCACCTGTGCAATCTAATTGGTAAACAAACAAATGTGTTAGGTGTAAAATATAATAAATTAAAAACATACAATAGGGTGGTTGCATAAATGTGCACACCATTAAACTGATATTTTGTTGAAGAACCTTTTGATTTAATTACAGCATACAGTCTTCGCGGGAAGGAGTCTATCAGCAAGGCACATCTTGAGTTGGCATTATTTGGCCACTCTTCCTTGCTAAAGCACTCCAACTCTGTCAGATTGCAAGGGCATCTCATGTCCACTGGCCTCTTCAGGTCACATCACAGTTTTCTATTGGAGTTTGGTCTGGGCTCTGGCTGGGCCAATCCATAACCTTGATTGTGTTCTGGCAGAGCCATTCCTAGGTTGATTTGGATGTATACTTCGGGTCATTGCCATGTGGAAAGGTGAAACCCCTCTCAGTCTTCAGCTTTCTGGCAGACACCTGATGGTTTGGGGCCAGAAATGAGTGGTATTTGGAACTGTTCATAATTCCCTCCACCTTGACTAAAGCCCCAGTTCCAACTTATGAATAGCAACCCCAAAGCAGGACACTGCCACTACCATGCCTTGCTGTGGGGATGGTGGTCATCGGTAGTGTGAAGTGTTGCTTGTGCACCAGACATACATTTTGGAATTGTGGCTGAAAAGTTGAACCTTGGTCTCATTACATCGTAACACATTTTCACACATGTTCTTGGGAGACTTGATGTAATGTTTTGCAATTTGTAGCCAGGCATGGATGTTTTTCAGTGTAGGAAAATGTTTCCATATTCCATTCCTACCCCATAGGCCAGTCTTATGGAGAATATGGGAGGTTTTGTCAAATGTAGTACACAACCAGTACTCAGCAGAGATTCCTAAAACTGCTTCAGTGTTGTTTTATGTCTCCTGGCAGCCTCCCTGACCAGATTTTATCATATCTTTTCATCAGTTTTGGGGGATGTCCGGTTCTTTGCAACGTCACTTTTGTTCCATATTTACTCCATCTTTTGATGACTGTCTTCACTGTGTTCTATGGTATATGCAATGCTGTAGTAATGTTTTTGTACCCTATTCCTGACTGATACCTTTCAACACTGAGATCCCTTTGATGCTTTGTAAGCTCTCTGCAAACCATGGCTTTTGCTGTAGCAGGCAACTGAGTAAATGTCAGGAATATCCTACAAGGACAGTAGACCATTATTTGGTGTTACTCAGAGTCTCTTTCCTTGATGGCAGGTGTATACTCAAGCAGTCTGAATGCTGTAATTAAATCAGAAGCTGCTCCAACAAATTATTAGTTGATGGGTGTGCACACATATGCATCCAGCTTATTATAAGTTTCGTATCCTTCATATTTGGTCCCCTGACAGACTTGTTTGTTTTTCAAGTGAATTGTTCAGGTTATAAGTCACATTAAAGGTGGGTAAAGGTGTGGAATAAAATATTGTGGTCTCACAAATACCTGGCATCTTAACAGGGGTGTGTACATTATTTATATCCACTGTAAAAGAGTAATATTTCAAATATGTCACTATTTTCAGGCTTTTGTCCCCCATCCTGTCAGTCTCTGTCTAAATGTCTTGCATTGACAGGATGGGGGGACAAAAGCCTGAAAATAGTGACATATTTGAAATATTACTCTTATACAATGGATATAAATAGTGTACACACCCCTGTTAAGATGCCAGGTATTTGTGAGACCACAATATTTTATTCCACACCTTTACCCACCTTTAATGCAACTTATAACCTGAACAATTCACTTGAAAAACAAACAAGTCTGTCATGGGACCAAATATGAAGGACACGAAACCTATAATAAGCTGGAGGTATGCTATGGAAATGGTGCATCTCCTGCATATAGGCCCCTGTGGTGTCCACTGTGATGCAATGCAGTTAACCCCACCACAAGGAACATGCACATAATGCAATATGGCTAGGAGTGACAGTTGTGTACATGGTAAAATGCATGTTGTTAACATGCCTTGGGTATTGGCGAACACCAACAGGACAATTCCATACTCACCAGCTTCAGGCTGCTGTCCCACATCCAGACAGGGTGGACCTATGCAGTTGTGGGAGAGAGGTATTGTCAGCAGACTCACATGTGGCATTGGTACAAGATGAATGCAGCTTTTCTGCACATTTATGGTACAAGCTCCAATACTACACAATTTGCTGTCCTTCACCATAGATGTGCATGTCTGTGCATTACAAAACCTAACCGCAAATGCATTCTGACCTGACATATGCATCTAGATACTCTACGGATGTCAGTATGGCTGCTACACTAGTCTATTGATGTCCACTGGGGCCTTACCTGCAAGCTTTTTGCCCATTATCTGGGTGCCACCCACCTCCACATTGTGGGTGTCTGGACTCTGATTTTGAGATGGGGTGGATGCCACAAGGTTGGCAAGGAGCTCCTTGATGGGTGTAAGTGGGATCTGCATGGCAGGACCCCTACCTATGTGGTCCCTGGCCCTGACAACAGCCCATTGCCAGGCATGGCGTATCAGGTCAGTACCATGAGGCAGGACCTGCCTGTCTGTTTGTGCAAGCAGGCCAACATTGTTTACCCAGTGGACAAGGTTGTCCCACTGAGTGGTCCACTCCCAAAGATGCTATTAGCTCCAGCTGAAAATTATATTGTAGTGCTGGATGATGTGGTCAGTTATTACTGCAGTTTCAGCCTCTGTGTAAGCAGGATTTCTGGCACAATTCATTGCACTTGGAAGACATAAACAGGGAAACACATCACAGGACCTCATACATTTGTCAATGGTATTTACATAACTTGCACATCAATATTGATTAGCAGTAGTCACCACTCACAACCACATCATACCCCTGTCAGCTATCAGCACAGTATCAGCTTGCATTGCACTCCTGGTCCTTATGTGCCTTGTTCTCACCAATGAGGGTCAGTACATTTCATAATCCTCTCTTCATCAATATCCTCTGTGTAGAGGGCTGAGAGTGTCTGTCTTCCATGTGGATGGGATGTGGATGGTGCTTAGGCTTTGTTTAATTACAGTGTGTAATGGAGCTAGGAGCACATGCCTGAGTTCATGTAGGATGCAGATACGGATTTTTTCAGGTCCCATGAAGACCTAATTTTGTTGCCGTTCAGTAGGCATTATGGACCTGCTCCCTGATGATGAGGGGAGGGGTGTGGGTGCTGTGCATATCCACCTATACTGAAGGGGAGACAGGGGTGATGTTTCCACTTAATCTGCCTGCAGCGGGTTGGCTATAGCTATGGCATGCGTCTATGTGGTGTGATTGACCACCAGTGCAGGGTGGGTTAGGTTGTTGCTTCAAAGACTGAAGACATATGTGAGGACAACCTTGTGAATGGCCTTGGTGGAGTGGATGTGTACAATTTGTGCTTATAGTTAGTCTTACTGTGATTCACTTGTGACCTTATATGCTTGTTCAGACAAAGGTGGACATGCTTCCAAGATGGTGCCTGCACCTAATTAGCCCAATATAGCCAATATAGTGACCTATAACATGGTTTGTATATTGCTGCTGTCCAACAAAGGGGACTGCCCTACCTTGGTGAAGGTGGGTTTTACGAGTAAGGTATTGTTGAGACCATACAGCTATGTAGATGCTACTATAGCTGTTTGTAGTAGTCATGGACACGAGGTCATAACACAGTTGGACACTTCTCCAATTTCAACCTGATAATCATGCTTATTGTAGTACCCATTTCTGTGTCAGGGCGATGCAACAACCAGTTGCTGTAGACATATATGTCTGTTGGATGCACTAACACTCATATTACACGTGTACAACATATACAGCTTATTTACCTGACTGCTCGCAACTCATGCCTGTTATTTTCTGGCTTCCAGCTAAACCTACTCATACATACAACTGCACAGGTGATACCTGATATAAATTTCTGTTCTATGTCAGTATGGCACACTGTATTTACATTCTTGCTGCTCAGTCATACCTCTCAACCTGTTAGAGCAGGACATCTGGATGGGAGCACACATAAATGGGGGGCAAAAGCCCAAAAATATTGATGTTGCATCACTATTGCTGTAACATACTTAAGCCAGTTAGAGGAACAATAGGCTTTGCATTCTCAGAAATACTCTGGAGAATGTCCAACATTCATAAGTATGCTATTATGTTCTGATGTCAGTGTTCACAGATTTGCCAATGGTTTGCCAGATATAACACACCTCTATGTGTAAATGACTAGAAATATTAGGCACACATGGTTATTGTGCAACAGGACACTGTACAGTTGAATGGTATGAGCTCAGTATATCACATGCAGTTTAACACACACTTCGGCGACAATAGTTTACTATGCACATATCCTGTATAGGTCTCTTAGATTTGCAGCACAAACATCTGTATCATAGTTATATTCACAAGTAACATATGGATATGTACAACATCTCAGTAGCTGGCCTAGCAGTGTCACAGTCAGTATTGTTTGACAGACACTCCAGTAGTAGTCATATGTGATCTGTCCTTTCCTGGGGTGACTCAGGGGCCTGAGCTGTGATCTATGTCACCGCAGGCAGAGCCGGATGCTATGGCCATAGGTGGTACTCAGCAATATATTAGTACAACAAGTCTTGTTGAGACATATTTGTTTAACTTCCTATTTCCCATTATTACATGCTACCTACTGCATTCCATTACATTCTTACTTGTTTCACATACCTGTTTTTTTCCAAGTAGTACTAAATAGTCGTCATTTGGTTTTGTTCAGTTTCTTTCTTTCTTTCTTTCTTTCTTTCTTTCTTTCTTTCTTTCTTTCTTTCTTTCTTTCTTTCTTTCTTTCTCTATCTCTCTGTCTACTTATGTAGAGGTTTACACCTGTTTTGCATAGGCAGCAGCTTGACTTTTGTAGGTAATCGTCATGGCCAGGTGATGGCCTGTGCACTAATTCATGTTCCCCACTTGATAATTGCACGCAGAACAGCTGTGTTGTTATTCCAATAGCCAATGGCAGGGCAACACACTCCTATAAATGAGTACTTCGTGTGTCTGTTGCCCCTTTTCTATGCTTGTGAGGAGGACATCATGGAGGTGTGTGGGCTACAGCACCACAGAGGGTAGGTGGGAATCCCTCTTACAACAAGACTTGTGGAGAAAGCCTAACTAATTGGGGAGAAGTTTCCAGACTTAGGGACAGAATGTAAGTATTGCTATTATACAGTTGGAATAATGCTAGTTTAACAGGGTTTATCTGGACAAGCATTTTCAGCATGATTTCAAGTCTGACAGTTTTATGTGGATGACATAACTCTTAACTGTCAGGCTATCTGCAAAATATCCAGAGGTTTGCCTGTTATGTTTGGTATGTTCCCCAGACAGTTTTTGTCCTTGGCAAATCAGTAGGATACTCTGGGGATTGCAGTCAGTAAATGCTAACATCCATTTGTGTTTCTGACTTCATATCCCTCAGAAAAGATATGTTACAAACCCTGTAACACCAGCAACTTTCTCAGTTTATGACAGCAATATTTCTAATATGCCCCTGTGTTTGGGCCTCTGTCCCCCAATTATGTCAGGCTTTGTCCAGATGTCATGCACTAAGAGGTTCAGAGATATGTTACATCATTATTTAGTGCCTTCATTCCTGCTATCACCCCAGTGATGTAGCAGACTCCCAGACATGTTAAGAGGAAGAGGTTATAGATATGAGGCCAAAGCCTGGACATTCTCTGGGAATCTGTACATTTGAGACATCTGTGTATGTCTGGCCATTGTTAACAGACTGTCAGGATTGTGTATCAGTGTAGTGTGTAAATGTTAGTTTGGTTGTGTAGGGAGGCAGGTACATTTGAGTGTCATGGGCCCTTTCTATCTGACTGTGCATGCTGCTCCAGTTTCTGGTGGTCTATCGGCTGTATATGTTTGTATGGGTAGATGGTGACATGTACCGTAACACCTCAAGATTCCCACTACACTGTGACTTGGGACAATATATGTATGGGTAGTGTGTGAGTGGCAAACAGGATATTTTATTTTTGCATGGTCATTATACTGTAGTGTTCAGTTGTTTTACTGGTATGTTGTTGTGACTGTGATGCAATTGGTTGTGGGTATACACTTTAACGCCAGTGTCTGTTTTCCATACTGTTACATCACTTTAGTGCCTGTTATATTTGCTAATGGACGTGTAAGTCCACAGAGATGATTTGGGGTGGTGTTGAGTTGGTCTGACTGTAGTTTGGATGGTGCTTGGTGACATACTTGGCAGCTCAGTGTGGTTTCCCTAATGTTATGTCCAGATAATCGTAGGATGTCCAGTTGTGTGGATCATATCTTTTGCCTAGTCCCCATAACTGTTGTGTATTTCTGACAAATCAGTGGGATGATGTGAGGATTGAGGTCACTAACTTATGAAAAGCAACTGAGGGTCGGACTTGTGATATTTCAGGCAATATACATTAGTACAGATGGTGCTACTGCAGCAACTTTCTCAGATTATCTACTCACGTATTTAAGCTGTGTCGCTCTTATCATCCCTTTGTCTCCCCCATTTTGTCAGGCTTGGTCTGGATTCATTATGCACATCTGGTCATGGAACTGGGCCCCAGCATGTCTTGGATCCACACCTGGACCTCCTCGTCCACTGGTCCTGCACCACCTTCGGGTGGAGCTACCTCAGGGGATGGGGCTCGTTGCCCCCAGGTGCAGGCACAGACACGATTCTGTCACCCGAAGCCAGGTCCAGGGTCTGGTGCATAGTGAGCTCCACAAAGAATTGGGAGGTCTGCTACACCAGCTTGAGGGCCGCGTGGTGCATTTAAAGAGACAGCCTGCCCCTCCCGCTCAGCCCCCAGTATAGCCACCTTTGGGGCAGTGAAGGTGAAGTGATGACTGCCCATGGGTGGGGACCTCAGTCCCACTGTATCCATTTGGGGGCTCATGCGCTTCCGATTACAAACACCCCTCCCTGTCCAAGGTGTTTACCCCCATGTGTCATATATCTCTCCTGTATGCTGTCTTGTCTGTCTTGCCTGTCTTCCTACCCAACCCACCTCCCCAAATATACCTACTGTCCTTGAACCACTCACGAAGTAGAAAACACACTAACACCAAAATAGGTGGTTCAGTTACAATAAAGGCTGTCTTCCAAACAAGAAAAAATCATTTCAGCAATAATCACATCCAAATATTCCAAAATCTGGACTCTTTATTAACTAACAGTGAACAAGTGCAAAAAAGAACTAGATTTAGTGCTTTCGTCTCCCACCGGAGACCTCATCAGAATCAATTAACAGCACTTTTACCATTCCTTTTATACTAAAATCAATGGAAACAATTGGAAACAATTAAAACAATTAAGTGTCAATTAAATGAACAATAACAAACTCATTGGCTGGCCATATTGATTAAGATTCTTTTGAAAACATTAAAGATATATACTTCCTGTATAAATACTAAAAAGAAAAGAAGGAATTCCAGATTGTAAAAATGTGTAAATATATAAAAAATATATAAATAAATATTGAACATTTCAGTACATAGAAAACATGCTTGGGTATGCAACATCAAATTAAAGGATAGTTGTATAGGTGTGACATAAATGCTTTTTTCCATATTGTGGTAAGTGCTTTTTTACACATACCTCCTCGTATTCATATGCCAATATGCTTGAAACATTAAATAGTCCTTTAATATAAAAAAAATATTTCTTCCAAGTATATATAGTATATAATATATAATAATGTCATTCTATTCATAATATTTTGTACAAGGTAGCTTACAGATACAAATAAACAACGTCAAAAAAGCAGCATCGAAAAAGCAGCATCAGAAAAGCAGTATCAAAAGGGCAACATCTAAAAAAACAACTAACACTGTCAATTTAACCTACTAAAATGTGAAAATGCTTTGGAACAACGGAATTGTCCAATATCAAATATATAGTATTTTAAAAGATATAAAAGGTATAAAAAATATCTAAATTGTAAAAAGTAAATTAAATATATATAAATATGAATGAATATAAATATAAATGTAAATATAAATATATATATAAATAAATATAAATATGAATATGAATTGTACAGGAACCTTACATATTGGTGTATAAATATATATCCTTAAATACCAATAATTATTAATGTATTAATAAACATTTAAAATATATTTGGTTTGTAAAAATCTTAGTGTACTAAAAAAAAATATATATATATATATATATATATATATATATATGTGTGTGTGTGTGTGTGTGTGTGTGTGTACACATATTTTTAAAAATTGTTAAAAAATTGAGAAATTAAAAAACTGAAAAATTAAACGTTCATAAAATAAAATACATACTATCCTTCCCCAACATCACACTCTCACCTTAGGAAAAAAAAGGGCAATCTGCTCCCCCCCAAAAAATGTTGCCCCATACATAACTGTCCATCTCGCACACGTGTCCATTGGACATATGTAATCTGGTCTAATTGGTTTCACAACACATTATTGTCATTCTCACCCCTCTCTCAGGGGTTTGAGTGTCCAAATGTACCTCCACATTCAGTATATATGCACAGCTAGTGCTGCAGAAGAAATGGACAGCTATGGACCTTCCCTACATACATCCTGCACATCCCTAGCTATCATTCATATTGTTTTCCCTCTTCATGCACCCTTTTTCACCACTTTCCTATCACCCCTTTTTTTCTTTTCTTTTAAAGAAATTAGTGTGAGGGTACACGGTAGTAAGCAGTAGTAAGCAGGACTAAGCCTGTTTGTGTGGTGCTAAGTGATGCCTACACAAATTAAGCACTGTTAAGGCTAACTGTCTGTCAGCATAGTTCACCAGAAGTTAGCATTGCTTACCTCCGCAGAAACCTGTGCAACCTCACTTATAACTGCCTTAATCACTTTGTATCCAACAGTCCTTGGTCTTCCCAGCAACAAAATAATCAGACCTCTCAAGTTTTGAGCCCCAGGACCCTGCACACCTTAGCAACAGCAATTTACCACTAAGCCATCTGAACTGCACACATGGCTGATGTTTTTTTTCAAACATATCATTCAATAGAGTCATTAAACAGTACGGAAAAGTTTTGTTAACATTAGTCAAGTTTTGTACATGTAGATAAATGCATATGTCTATGTAGATGCATACATATATAAAAGTAAATAAATACATACATATATATAAATATCTCTGTATGCGCCTAAAACAACATATATATATATATATATATATATATATATATATATATAAAAACACACACACACACACACACACACACACACACACACACACACACACACACACATATATCTGAATATGTATGTGTATATATATATATATATATATATATATATATATATATATATGTGTGTGTGTGTGTGTGTGGGTATGTGTGTAGTGCAGTCGGACATCAGATCTATAATCTGAACCTCTTACTACAACAAATCTGTCCAAATGAGCCCAAACTAGAGACCTCTTTTAATTATTGCCCTTATCTCTTCATCCTCAGTAACAGCTGTTCCACCAAGTCTTAAACCCAGGGTCCTGTAAACTACAACCAAAGCAATGTATCATTACACCATCTGAGCTCTAGAAAATAGTGATGATTTTCCAACTATATCAGTTAGTACAGTCATTCAACAGTAGGGAAAGGAGTCTGTAGAATCAGTCAGGTTCTCTATATATACATGTATATATGTATGGAGATGCATATATGTGGACAAATCTATGCATAATATATATATATATATATATATATATATATATATATATATATATATATATATATATATATAAATATACATAAATATATGACAGCTACAAACACATGCAATCTGAGAGTCATACTGCTGCATCCTAGAAGTCTAAATCTGAAAATGCACTCACTGGAAGTATTCCTTAAAATGGGGAACAATGACCTCTGTACTGTAACAGAGACCTGGTTAAAGGCAGCAGGAAGCATCCCTGCACTACCAGCCTATAACTCATTCCACACCTTTTAGCTGCAATACTTGGACTGAAGCTCCAAAGGAGGTGGTATTTCTATATTCATAAAGGATGCACACACCTCCAGAGTGGTAGACTAACATTATGCATGACAGATCCTGCAGGTGTAGCTAACATTGGGTACAACAGTAGTTCAGCTTGTAGCCTGCTATAGGTCCCCAAACATGCACCTAATAAACAGGGTTATGGGAATCTGCAGACTTAGGATCCCACACAGTTTACTTTTCTGAAAGGTAGAGCATACCTGCTCAATCAACCTGGTCACCTTCTTGGAGTCAGTCACCTGAGCTGTGGATGAAGGTAAGGTGCCACATACTGCCTACCTTGATCTGGCCAAAGCCTTTGATAACATTCCCCACTCAGGCATCATACAAAAACTCACTAAACTATCCATCAACCCCTATATCACTAGGTGGGTTGCAAAATGGGTCACAGATAGGATTCACAGTGTGGAAATAGCTGAATCTAAGTCAGACTGCTGAGCAGTCATAAGTGGTGTCCCACAGGGTACTTTCCTGGGTCCTCTCATGTTTGGTATCAACTTCTCTGAAGTCCGTGCCAACATGAAGGGACTCTGGCTGACAATGTTTGCAGACAATTGCAAGCTGGGAGCTATTATTAACTACCCATGTGATGTTGGCATCCTACTGAAAGGCCTCACTGAGACCAATGACTGGTGTCAGAGCCATGGCCATAAGCTCAATGTCAGAAAATGTGTTGTCATCCCCTTTGGGGAAGACCCTGTTCACATGAATTACGACATCAATGGTAGTCTGCTGACAAAGAAGGCATTATAAGAGATCTGGGTACACAGGCTGACAGCAATGTCTCTTTTGACCACCATGTTGCCACTGTGGTCAGAATGTCCTTCTATGTGGCACATCTCAGTACTAACACATTATGAAGGAAGAGGTCATTGTCCCCCTGTACTTTTCTTGACAGAGTGACACAGTTTGTTTCAGCATATATATTCTGATGGATGTGAGGTAGGTAAATGAAATGTATGCCCTCATTTTCTGACAACAATCATATCATCACAGTGATTTACCAGAGAAATGAGAATACTCTGTAAAACAGACCAGAAATATGAGCAATAAACCTGGACATCTTGAAACAATCCCGCCAGTTGACATGTATGCTCAAAACCCCTTTCTGCAATGAATCTGGACCAAGGCTGACAAAGTGGTGGGTGGAAGCCATGAAAATGGGGATTTATCTGAAGTACTGGCATAGATAAACTAACACAGTTGCTGTAGTAACACCTGCCTGTGTGCTCTAACATATATTTAGTGAAATATCGCAAGTAATTGAATTAGGGAATCTGCTATGGGTAATTTCACATGTATTTTAAAATATATCAGGCACTACAGGGATGTAACAGCACTGACAAACAGACACCAGTGTGAAAGTGCATACGCACAACCAATATCACCACAGTCACATACAGGTAAGTCATGTGAACCATAGAGTATATGGACTGTATGAACAAATATATCATTATTTGCCAATCACACACTAGCCCTAAATATACAGTCCCAATTCTCAATGTAGTCTGAATCCTGATCTTGGTACAGGACATGTCTCAGTCTGCCCCTACAAACACATACAGCCAATAGATCAGCAGAAACTGGAGCATCATGAACAGTCAGATAAAGAAGGAGTCATTACACTTGCATCCGCCCACCTCCATACACAGCCCAAATAGCATGTACACATGTCATGTATACACAGTCATGACAGTCTGTTGACCAGACATACACAGGCCTCTCACATGTACAGTTCACTTCAGAATGTATAGGCACAGGACTCATATCTATAGCTTCTTCCCTGACATGTCTGTGGGTCTACATCACTGGGATGGTAGCAGGAATGAAGGCAGGAAGTAATGATAATACATATGTCTGAGCCTCAATGACATCTGAACAAAGCCTGACATCATTTGGGGACAGAGGCACAAACACAGGGGTAGAGTGGACATATTGCTGTCTTACATTGAGACAGTTGCAGATGTTACTGGGTTTGTTGTAACATATCCTTTATAAGGAATATGATGTCAGAAATACCAATAGATGTGAGTATTAACTGACTGCATTCTCCAGAGTCCACAACTGATTTACCAGGGAGACCAACTGTCTGGGGAACAGACAAAACATAACAGGGAAACATGTGGCCAGTCTATGGACAGCATGCTAGTGGAGAGGTATGTCAAAGACATATCACTGTCAGTCATGAAGTCACTCACTAAATTCATGTCCACACAAACCCTGTCAATCTATCAATCCACCATGTGTATAGCAGCACTGATGACATAGAATCTGTTCATAAATCTGGGGATATGTCCCCTATGTTGTCTGGCTGTCTCCACATGTCCTGTCCTGTGACATATTGCCACCTACTGTATGTGAATCTGTAGCCCACCACCTCTGTAATGTCCCTCACACAGGCAAGGAAAAGGGGCAAGGCCCAAACTAAGGAATGTCCCATATGCCAGAACTAGCAGCAGTGTCCAGGCCTACAGGACAATACTATGTGGGCACCTACATAGTGATATGGCCTTAGCAAAACCTGACATCTGCACAGATGTGCAAAGGGCAGACAAAAAGTAGATAGCCAACAGGTTATGCATTATGATGAATGTTTTGAAAGACAGAAGTCTGAAAATGAAAGGTATGCCATTACTACCTAACAACAGTCCTCAATGACATGTCCTTCCATGACATGCCCAAACAATATAGTAGTTTACAGTTAATATCATAATATCAGATCAATATCCAATAGGAGATGTACAAAAACATACAGCTCAAACACCAAGAACAAGATAGTCATACTCAGAGTCCCAGCTTTGCATGTAGGAGTGTATGGTTCTAGTACTACAATCTGCAATCTGCAATCTAGTTTTACTTAGAAAAGCACTGTTAAAAGTACTAATGTAATGATACAGTATGTTGTTAAACTATTTTTATCAACCAGTGGTGTAACATGCAAGTGTGACTGTATATAACCTGGGATACTACCCATGTATAAAACAAATACAAAGAATAAAGACTGTGGTACTACCCATGTGTACCCAGGTGTCCAATACAATATAGTCACACCCCTTGTTACTGTAATGACAGCACATAGAAGCACGTTATGTACAGAAAGTTAAATACACTTATTAAACATGTCATTACCCTGCTATTTTATCAGACTGGAATGTGAACAATGGTTACTGGGGATGAGCTATGCTTAGCAGGTTTCAGCATTGCTTAAATGTAAATGCTAAGCAGATTTATGCAGTGGTAAATGAAGCCTAAATGGTGTAAGTGCCTATCCGTTTAACCTTACGTTAGCACTGCTTACCATCACACAATCCCACACAAACATGCTTAAAGCTGCTCAAAACTGCCTTAATCACTCTGTATCCAACAGTCCTTGTTCTGCCTAGAAACAAAATAAACAGCTCTTGCAGGGATTGAGCCCAGGACCCTACACACCACAGCCAAATCAATTTACCAGTAAGCCACCTCAGATAAATGACTTTTGGCTGTTTTCTCAAACATACCCTTCTCTACAGCCAGTTTACAATAGAGAAGAGACACTGTGCAAGTAGGAAGGATTGGTATCTACAAATATATATCTGAAAAGAAGCATATACATAGTGAGAGAGAGATACGTATGGAGATACATATATGTGTATAACAATATATAGATATATTACCAATAAATATTTAGGTATACATATATATATATATATATATATAAACATATACATACACACACACACACACACACACACACACACACACACACACATATATATATATATATATATATATATATATATATATAGGCATACATGTCTCAAAATGTCCATACAAACATATGCTGCTTATAGATCACCCATTACTGGAACAGCATGTACAGTTGGATACAAAAGGACCCATGACACTCACATTTGTCCCCTCACCACAGAACAGTACAATACTACAACATCATGATAGGCTAAACACAATGGCCAGACATACAACAACATCTTAGCAAAACAACCAAAATGATTGAACATAGCAAAGAGAAATACAACCAGCCACTAATTAACATGTTTATTATACTCTAATGTCTTGGCCAAAGCCTTCAAGGAGTAAAAGATTACAGGAAATACTTGTCTTAATCACAAGAAGCAATTAACACTTAATTACATAATTAAATACATAGCCTCCAATTACTCTCCTCATTTATCCCCCTACGGGATAAAGTATCACATTTAACATTAGTACATTGATTCTGTACATAGCAATTGTCCTTTTATGAATGTTTCTTCAAACTGAGGAACAGATTTATTCCAAAACAGTACATTGGAACCCACTACTGTCCCCATGGTGAGATTTATTCAAATGTACAGCTATAGAACTGTCTTCTTCCTTATCAGTAATATGTCTCATATGTTCAAACAGCCAAGTTTTAAAACATTTGTTACTCTCCCCCACATAACATATATTACAAGGGCATCTAAGAGCATTCTCCATGCACCAACCTCTTGAATGTACAGACTCCAACATGTTTTCCAGCCTTTCCTCTCAGCATGAATGACAGCACTAAATAATGATACACCATTATACCTATCATCCTCCTACTGTATGACACCTGGACAAAGTCTGACATGATTGGTGGACAGAGGCCCAAATACATGGCCATAATTGAAATATTGCTGTTATACACATAGAAAGTTGCTGGTGTTACAGGGTTTGTTGTGACATATCTTTTCTGAGGGATATAAAGTTAGAAAAACAAATGGATGTTATCATTTACTGATTGCACTCACCAGTGTATGCTACTAATTTGCCAAGGACAACACCTGTCTGGGGAACAGACCAAACATAACAGGCTAACCTGTGGCCATTATATGGATAGCCTTACAGTTGAGAGCTGTGCAGAGACAGAACTTTGTCAGACTGAAAGCCATGCAGATTTAGCATGTTGAGACAAACCCTGTTAAACTAGCAGTGTTCCAAACATATAACAGCAATACTCACATTCTGTCCCTACGTCTTGAACCTTTTCCACCATTTATTTGGCTTTTCTCCATAAGTCCTGTTGTAAGAGATTTTAGCTCACACACCTCCAGGATGTCTGCCTCACAGCTAAGGGAAAGGGCCAACGCCAACATGGAGTACTCAATTATATGAGTGTGTTGCCATGACATTGGCTATTGGAAGAACTACACAGCTGCTCTGCATGCAGTTGGCAAGTGGGGAGCACCAATTGATGCACAGGCCATCACCTGGTCATGAGCATCATCAACAAAAGCCATGCTGCCACCTATTCAAACCAGCTCTATCCCTGTAGTACAGAGAGAGAGAGAGAGAGAGAGAAAGAAAACAAAACAAAACAAATAAAAACAAAGACAAAAACAGGAAAAGAGAAGAAAAAAAGGTAAGTGGAACATGTAAGCATGTAAGTAAATGTAGTACTTGGTCTGTAATAATGGGACATATGATTTGGAAGAATATATGTGCCAGCAAGACTTGCTGTACTAATGTCCTGCTGAACAGCTGCTATGGCCATAGCATCTGGCCCTCTGCAGTGAGAGCAATCACAGCCATACCTTTCAACTGTACAGATCTTCACAGAATGTCCAGATTTTCACATTATAGTTTTTTGTCTGTTCCTCCTGAAATGTGTACATTTCTGGCAAATAGCTGAGGATTGCAGTAATCAAGTAATGACAAACACATCAGTTTATGACTCCACATTCTTAAGAATATTCACAGTAATGCAAAATGTGTTATTCTACAAACTTCCTGAATTTGTAACATAAATATTTAAAGTCTGGACCTATTTATCCCCCCATCATTGTAGGCTGTATGTAGATGTGATGCTCTAAGAGGTTGTGAGGTAGGATCACAGCTCAGGAGCCTGACTCACCCTGGGAAAGGACAGCTCACATATGACAACCACTGGGGTGTCTGTCAAACAGTTGTGACTGTGCCACTGCTAGGCCAGCTGATGGGATGTTGTCCATATCCATATGTTAGCTGTGAATATGAGTATGATACATGTTTGTCTCGTAAATCTAAGAGACCTGTATAGGACATGTGCATAGTAAAGTACTGTTGCAGACATGTGTTGAACTGCATGTGATATACTGAATTAATAACATTCAACTGTACAGTGTTCTGCTGGACAATAAGCACATTTGTGACTGATATCTGTAGTCACATACACATATACCTATGTTATGTTAACCAAACCATTAGTCTGTGAGCAATGACAATGTAACATAATAGTCTACTTATGACTCTTGGACATCTTCCAAGTTATCACAGTGATGTCAAAGTCTACTGTGAAATCAACTTACTAATGTATGGTGCAGCTATATTAATACAGTATCAATACAGATGTCCCTTTTGCCACCCACTTATGTGTGCCATTGTCCAGACATCCTGCTATAACAGATTGAAAAGTATGATTGAGTAGCAAGACTGTAAATATGGTATGCCATTCTAACATACAATAGAAATGTATACCAGGTATCCCCTGAGCACATGTATGTATATACATGTTCAGCTGGAGGGCACAAAACTAATAACATGGGTTTCAAGCAGTCAGGTACACAGGTGTGCATGTTGCACATGTGTGTAATATCAGTGTCAGTGCATACAACAGACATAAATGTGTACAGCTATTGGTTGTCGTGTTGCCCTGACACTGATATGGGTACTAGAGTAGGCATGATTATCAGGTAGTAATCGGAGAAGAGTCTAACTGTGTTATGACCCTCTGTTCATGCCTACCACTAACAGCTATATCAACACCTATATACAGTGGATATTACAAGTGTACACACCTCAGGTAGAATGCCAGTTTTTTGTGCTGTATGACAATGAGAACACAGAAAATCATTTCATAATATTTCTCATCTTGAATGTGACCCCTAACTTGTACAATTACATTGAAAAACAAACAAAGGTGTTTCTAGAAAGCTGAGCAACTACTGCCAAGTGAAGATGTGCCATGATGTTAGAGTCCAACCAAGATGAATGAATGCTGTAACCATCTCAAGAGGTGCATACACAACATATCAGTTCAAGGGTGTGCACACTCATTCAACTGGCTTATTGTACTGATTATTATTTCCATATGTTTTCACAGACCAGATTGTTATGTTTTCAATTGAATTGTATAGGCTATAGATTACATTAAAGGTGGGAATTGTTTTGAAATGAGTTATTGTGGTGTCATGTTTCAATTACACAAATACCAGACATTGTAACGTGGGAGGGGTGTACACTTTATATCCACTGTACATATATGGAGTCAGCAATACCTGACCTGTATAACCAACCTCTGTCAAGGTAGAGTAATCCCCTTTGGTGGGCAGCAGCAATACACAAACCACATAATAGGTTGCTATATTGGCTGTACAGGGACACATAGATGCAGGCAACAACTTGGAAGCAAGTCCACCTCTATCTGAGCAAGCATGTAAGTTCACAGGTGACTTCCTTTAAGGTTGACTATGACTACAAATCAGACATATCTGCACCACTAAGGACAATTGCAACAGTGTCTCCACATATGTTGTCAGTCTCAGAGGCAACAACACAATTTACCCTGTACTGGGGTTAAAGCACACCTCATACACACATGCCATGGATATAGGCAACCTGTATCAGACAGGTTAGGTGGGAACATTGCCGCCATGTCCACCCCAGTTGTATAGCGGGATATGCACATCAACCACACTCCTCCTATCAGCAATGGTGAGCATGTACATATTGCCTACTGATGGCAACAACAGCAAATCTCCATGGGGCATAATAACATCACTGTCTGCCTCTTACATGAACTCAGGAATGTGCTCACAGCTCCATCACACACCACAGTCAAACAGATCTGCCACCATCCACACACCATCCACATGACATTGGGGGGAATAAGATAGCTCAGAGTCAGGAGTGCAATGCAAGCTGCTATAGCCATGATAGATTGGAGGGTTATGATGTAGTGTGGATTATTTGCAAGTAATATCCACTGTTGATGTGCAATTTGACAACCGTATGAGGTACTGTGACTTTTTTTCCTGTTTATGTCTTCCAGGTAATGTGCAGAGGGCTCACCTACCAGCATTCTCTGTTGGGGAAACTGACATCATCACCCAATATGTGATCGAACATTATGCCCTGTTATTTGGATGGAGAGTGCAAGATGTGCGGGAGAGGACTGCCCTGTGGAATGATCTGGTCCACAGGGTAAATGATGCCAGTCTGCACAGTAGAACTCATGAGCAAGTGCAGCATTGGGCCTCTGACCTCATCTGCCATGCCATCAATGGGTTGCTGCTGTAGTGAGGGATTGTCTAGCCACAGGTGGAGCTCCAGCCATCCAGCCCCCACTGACACCCATTGAGGAGCTCCTTTCCAAGCTTGGGGCACCTGCCCAATGTGTAAGCCACCCACTGGATGAGGAGCGTGCAGGTAAGGTCCCAGTGCACTTTACTAGAACATTGTTGCTTATCCATTTCTATCTGTATGCTATCTACATGCATATGTCAGATGAGATAGTAGGCCTTTCTGGTGTTTAGTATTGCACAGACATGTACATCTATGGTGTTGGCCAGCATATTTTGTAGTATTGGGGCTGCACTGTTATTTTGCTGAAATGCTGCTTCCACCCTGTACCAAGATCACATCAGTGGCTACTGACATTACCTCTCTCCCACAACTATTTAGGTCCCTCTGGTATAGAACTGGGACAGCAGCCTGCAGCTGGTGAGTATGGAATTGTTTTGTTGAGGTTTGCCAATACGCTGGCCATGTTAAGCCTATGCTATTTGACATGCACACATTTATCACACCTACCCATAATGCATGGTGTACATATTCAGGTTTGTTGGTGTTAACTGCAGTGCATCACAGCGGTCACCATGTTGTCATATCTGAGGGGTATGCAAGATTCCTGCAGTATACCTTACAATCTGTCAGTGCAAGATGTGTGGTCAGAGGCAAACAAAATGGTGGGACAGATGGGCTACAGTAGGGACATGTATGAAACATTACCCTTATACAGTGGACAAAACAGTGTACACACACCTATTAAGATGGCAACTGTTCCTGATATATACAACAGACATTCTACCCTGCAGACCAACATTCTATGCTGCCTAAATACACTTTCCCCTTCACCACTTTACAGTCTCCAATTTCCTTCAAACTGGCCCTCCTACATTGGATATATTCCACCTGTGTGCATCCTACTACAGTCTTGTAACTAACCCTATGTTCCTCCCTCATGTTATAGTACATATTCACCATGGCCATGCCCTACTGTTTTGCAAACCCCACTACCATCTCACCATCTGCATTCCTTTTAACACCATGCATACCCATCATGTCCACAGACCCTCTGTTCCCTTCACCAACATGCCCATTGACATTTGCTGCAGTAACCACTCTGTCACCCTTGGGTACAGTCATCACAAATCATACAAATGACTTGACATTTCTCTTTGTCATCCATCAGATAACCAAGTTATGTAGCATATGAGCCCCCACCAACCTTGGGGCATACACCCCAGTACAACACCAGGGTTCAGATGCCAACATGCTGGAGGTGGATGTCACCCACACAATAGACAGGGAGCATGCAGATAATGGACCAGTAGGGTTTAGTGCACTAATGTATCAGACATACATGTATCTGTATTATAGCTACATCCATGTGTCAGGTCTGATTGCAGTTGTGGATAGGATTTTCTAATGCACAGAAGTGCATATCCATGGTGAAGACAGAAGATTGTGTATTATTGGGGTTAGTACTGTAAATGTGCAGACATGCTGCATCCATTCTGTACCAAAGCCACATGTGAGTCTGCTGACAATACCTCCCTCTCACAACTACCCAAGACCCTCTGGTCTGCATATGGGACAGCAGCCTGAAGCTGGTGAGTATGACATTGTTCTATTGTTGCCTGACAATACCCCATGCATGTGTAGGTCATGCAATTTACCATGCACACAACTATCAGTAATAGCTATTTTGCTTTATGTAATAGCTATATTGCTTTATGTGCATGTTCACTTGTGGTAGGGTTAACTGCATTGCATCACAGTGGTCACCACTGGGGTCTATCTGACATGAATTCAACATTCATGTAGCATACCTCACAACTTGTCAGTGCCAAGACATCTAGACAGAGGCCAGTAAAATGGGCTGGACAAATGGCCTAAGGTACAGCCATGTCTGACACATTAGTGGTAGACAGTGTATATAAATTATGTATACACCCTTGTTAAGATGCAAGGTGTTCCTCTTACATACAAATTAGGACCACAATATGTCAGTTCACACCTCTTCCAGCCTTTAATGTGACCCATAACATGAACAGTTCACTTGTAAAACCAAGCATCTGGACTCATATATTGCACCTTCAAGGCTGGCCACCTGTGAGGGCAGCAGACATCTTATCAGCATGATGTTTCATTCACAAATGATACCTCATGCTGCCATATGTGTCAGTACACTCACTGTGGCCTATATGGCTACAATATCACATAGATGGGGATTGTTAAGGCACACAGCCCACTTCTGACCACATGTAGGTTGCAAGCAACTGAATATTCCAGACACATATGTACAGAGGACTGTACAATGGTTTAACTTGCTGCATGTGAGCAATATGCTTTTATGACACTATATAAAGTAATGGCAGCTGGAGGTGGTCACCAGCCATGTATGGTACACACACATTAATATGGTATAAGCCACACAAGATATGATACTCACACACACACACACACACACACACACACACACACACACACACACACACACACACACACACACGGTTGCCAGTATTGGGATTAAAACTCTTGCCTATCTAGTTATTTACTTCTAAGGTGGATGACATCAATGGGACTACTAAACTAGAGTGAGGGGAAGTGTAAAGGATAAGACACAGGTCAAAATGGTGTAATCACACACTACATGATTCTCACACAAACATCCCAACAGTTACCAGTAGGAAGATTAGAACTCCTGCCTATCTACTTATTTATATTACAGTGTTATGCAGTTATCAGATGTGCAACAGAGCATATACAATTTCCCCTAGTCCAAAGGTACCTCTAAGGTGGATGAGCCAGACAGTACATGATTCACACACACACACACACACACACACACACACACACACACACACACGCACACACAGACTTGCCAGTATTGGGATTAGAACTCCTGTCTATCTAGTTATGTCTATTATAGTGTTACGCAATTACTGCATGCACTACAGAGCTTACTAAACTTCCCCATGGCCAAAGCTGCTGATAACTGCACAGCTGAAGTAAAGTATTACAGGTGGCAGAAAGTCTGCCTTCAGTTCCACCCTTACACCATGCAAGTTCTTTCTGTCTTGCACTTCAGATAGCATTATGGCTTGGTACTTCACCAGGTTATGGTATCAATAAGTGTGGCACACCTGGGATGTCATCATCAGTACTCAGTCATCACAGAAGTAGCCTCAGCACATACTAGTTATGTCCACCCTCCTGGCATGATTGAAGGGCAGTTTTCTGTGCTTTCATCCATTAACCTGGTGCATTTGTCCATTCTGAGGCACTGTTGCAACTGTCTCATGTACACAGACAATCTTCCCCACTAAACTCCAAACACTCAGACCTGTGAGAGTTACCCATATATCACCCAATGTAGATATGTGCACTCTCCAGAAAAGACTGGGCTAGCAGGTCAAGAGGAAAAGATCAACACCTGTACAACACCATGTGGAATACATAGCTCACCATGACACCCACTATGACAGCCATGAAATAAAGTGAAAATCCACACACCCACCTTCACAGAGACACTCAATGGACATTTACCCAAACAGCACAGACCAGCAAGACAGACACCCGCTCAGACACCATCACATGGCACATGCCAAGCGACACATATTTAACCTACACAGTGTGCCCCTCAACCTAAGCTCCTAAGGCTAACCACCTTGCACAATACAATGATCATGGGTAACTCACTACTAATGCACACACATATCCCACTCAGTAAGTTGAATATGGAGCAGGTAACAACCAAATATCTATCATATGCCAGTATCCAACACATAACACAGCCAGTAATGGCACTCCACAACAACTACGAGTATCACTCTGTATCCATGTGGATGTGAATGACCTGGGACACACCTCCCTGGACTACATGACAAGAGACATGGTTGAACTCTCTGATTATGTGGCCCAGGCAGGTGTGACAGTAGCCCTGAGCAGTATACTACCATCACCCAGAAAGATGCTACGATACTATCAACAGATGATTGACTGCAACACCGGCTTACATGTTTTGTGTCATTCTTATGGGATCCAGTATCTATCTGCTTGGGATGACATGATTGACAGAACTCAATGACTTGCCACAGATGTCCTACCTCTGTCAGTGCTGGGTTTCCAGGTACTGGTTAAATGTCCTGTCATCCCTATAATGCCTTATTAGGCAGTGTTCCAAATGTAATTACCACCATAACAGCTAGACATGTATGCAATCTGAGGGTAATGCTGCTCAACAGTAGACATCTAACTGTCAGGATGCAGTCACTCAAAGCACTCACTGGAATGGAGGACATTAACATTTCTGCTGTAATGGAGAGGTGGTTCACAGCAGCAGACAGCAGCCCTGCAGTATCAGGCTATAATGCATTCTACAGCTGTCAGCCCCCAAACATGGACCACACCAGACCTTCACAGGTGGTGCTGTCTCCATATTCATTATGGATAGGAACACCTCCAGACTAGTATCCCAGCATAATGCATTTGAGATACTTCCAGTAAAACTGCCTTGGGATAATAGTGCAATCCAGACCATAGCCTGCTATGTGTCCACATTTATGTCCATAGACTGTCAATGCACTTTGCTCAACACCCTGCCATCTATGATGCTCCAACGCAATATTGACATAGTATGAGACTTCAACTACCTCTCCACCACCTGAGAAAAGTAGCCAAGCACCAATACAGTGGCCGAACACTTCCTGGGATTCATTTACAATGCCCTGGACCAGCTCATACTGACCCCCGAGAGAGGATGCAACAACCTTGACCTGTGTTTACTACTTAAATATGGGACTGTTGCTCATCCACAGTTGTCAATTCCTACCTGGTGAGATCCACACAGGCTGTAATCAACATGGAACTTAACATGTCAGCCACACCCTCACAAAGGTAAACACTTTGCAAAACCTCTCCAAAGCTGACTTTGCAGCCATAAAAACAGGGGTGGATGACTTCACTGTACCCATGGCAATGGGAAATAGCTGCATGATTGTCGAATCACACACATATGCACTGTACAAACAGGTACGTGAATGCATGGTACTAGACATAGCCAACAGAACCCAGACACTGTTCTCCAAACACTGGGAGACAATGTGATGGTCCCCTGACATTACTAAAGTGTACAACAGAAGGAGGACACTGCTGCAGAGGAAGGTGGTGTCCCATGACTGTTGAACCCCCTTATTTGCCTCAAACATAACTTGGGATCCCTCATGGAATCCCCTACAGGCATCTATGAAGACAGACATGCAGCAGATACTGACAATCACAAAAGCCATTGATAGTTACATCAACCTTCACAACATTAAACACAAGTGCTGTGAGTTACTCCACAATGCTAATACCTATCCAGAGACAACAGATATTGGCCACAGTCTTGGCAGCACATTCAGTGCCAGCTTTCATCCTCTTTCCCCCCACAAGTGTACAATCACAATAGCAGATGGATGGCAGGCACCCAGCAGTACTGCAGGCCAGGTTAGACCTGTATTGTCCACAGGCAAGAATGCAGCTTCCATGGGACACCAACATATTCATGGCTGTGTTCTACATGGCATACAAAGTTACCTTGGACCAAATATGTGGGCAGGGGTGCTTGGAGGAGAATAGCTGCCCATCCATCCCATGTTGAGAGTGCCACTGTGGCAGTAACTAGGCGTATGTTTTGGTCTGTAATGGATGCACAGGTACATAATGAATAATAACACCAGACAAATGTGCAGGCTGGTTGAAGAATATCTCCCTGGTGCAAGTGATGATTTTCTTGAACTCATTGGGGTCCTGCATGAAGGCAGTGAGATCACTGATAGATGTTAGGGTCAGGTCGTGGCATTCCTTCACCATGGAGCATCTGTGCTTGAATGTTTGGTGGATGGGAGGTAGTAAACACATGGAGGTAGCTCAGCACCACGATCAGCTGGGCATGCACATGGCCATGCACCATCACACTCCTGTACAGGCAATAACACAAGCAATACTGAGGGTGGTGTGATGTCCATGCCAAGACATGGCGGCCCATCAGCACATTGTCCTGGCCAGTCCCAACAAGGACACAGATCCAGCAGACAACCGTCACCATGAGAGAGCAGTACTATGTCCAGCCTTGTCCCTGGTGGTGCCTGTGATACCTCTGGCAGGTCCGGGTACCATGCCTTTGGCCAGAGATGGTGAACTGACCACCCTGCCATGTACAGGCCACAGCTGTCCCAAAAACATCAGTGTATGGAAGCCACATGGCATGTCTGTGTGCATGCAGACACACACACACACACACACACACACACACACACACACACACACACACACACACACACACACACACACACACACACACACACACACACACACACATCACAATCAGTAAAAGGTCACCTCCACACACATGCACCACACCTGCACAGGCCATGCCATTCCCACACCCCAAACACACACCCATACTGTCAACTGAATGGCACAGCCTAGGCCTCTGACAAAACCACACCACACTCTATGCATATGATGAAACCTGTACCAGATCACTGCCATCAAAACCATTGATGCAGGGACATGTATATATGGGTCTGATGCACATCGTGAACTTACTAAATTGTAGATATGTAATGCTGTGTAAGTTGCTGTCATCTGGCATTTGAAAGGAGTACACTTCATAGTGTGTGTACAGTGTTAGTCATGATGCATTATTGCTATTATTAATGTTGAGTGAATGTGTTCTCACATGCTGTATCCTGTTTCTGTTCTAGGTGTCTGTGTGTCACCAGGATGTGGTCCTGCAGCTAGACCAAGGGGGTATGGCAGTGTGATAACACATCAACCATGTCTTGGGCAGGGTACAGTTGTATCTGCATGGATTTCCCAGGTCTGTAACACAGTGATTGCATATGCCTCACAGATTATAGGGCTGAGGGTTGTACACAGGTATATGTTGATTTACAACATCTGTTGTAGAGTGGAGGATAGTATGTGTTGTGGTTTGGACACACCTCCAATTGCTAATAGCTACAGCCACAGGGTATACTCATCAACCCACACATACAGGGCATGTGTATAACACACTGAGATTACTATTCACACACACACACACACACACACACACACACACACACACACACACACACACACACACACACACACACACACACACACACTTGCCAGTACTGAGATCCATAGGTTGATTGTTCATAGGTGTGTAGTAGGTGAATGGGTCTGAAGGCTCTACAAGGCTAGCCCAACGGAATACCCTGGCATCAGGCCACATGACAATAGTCCTCAGTGTGGCTCATGAGTATAGTCACTGGAGTGGTCCCTAGGGGTGGGTATTGTATTCCCGATCCACTCATCCAGATTTCTATTGGGGATGGCCAGTGATGAGCACTACTTCACATGTATGTGATTTATATTCCATAACATGGACAGTGTCTGAGTTGTGAACCTGTCCCACAAGTATGTACTTTGAAGTGTGGAAGTGTGCTTGAGGTCTCTGGGACATGTTGTGTGGACAGATTGGTATCTTTAGATATAGCATTCCTGACCTAGTTTGGTGAGACATGGCTGTGTAACTGAGGTAGTGATTGCACCTACATAGACAGTATGATACAGGGATTCACTGGAATTATTGGAGTCTGTCCATACAGGGCATGTGTATAAGGCATGGTATTCTCTTTGTGGGGTACATTTGCAGACTCTACAGTTGGTGCAGGTGTCCATTGGGGTACATGGCAAAAGGGCCACTGTACACATTGATTGGGCTACTTTGAGAGGGTACAGTGTGACCATGTCCTTTTACTTGCTGGATAACACATACTTAGTCAGGAGATGTAACACATCAAAGTACTTTCTGATGTCAGTGGCAGTGTTGTGGTCAGCAGACAGCTGACTGTCAACCTGTGTTGCCCATTCTGTTATAACAACGTCAATGTTCAGTGGACTACCACCAATGTATTACTTCATGTGAGCCATGGTGTTCCCAAAGATGATGGTGGCACATCTCTTGGCATTGAGGTAATGTCCAGGGTTCTGACAACAGTTATGGGTGTCAGAGTGGTCTTGGAGCATGATGTCAACATCACATAGATTGGGAATGCTACCACCCACCTTACTGTTGTATGCAAACATTTTCATCCAGGGTGCCTTTGTGTTCTCCTGCACCTCAGAAGGGTAGATTCCAAACTTGACAGGACATGGGTCCATACCCTATGTGACACCAGTCATGTCTGATCATCGGTTTGACATGGAGTCCACTGCAATCACACCATGGGTACTATCTGTGAGGCAGTTTGCAAGAGAACTACTGATATAGTGGTTGATGCCTAGCCAAGGGGTGGAGAGTGGTCTCTGAGTATTAGAAGGATTACCTATATTGTTAACTATTCCATACTGTCACATAGTTATTGCACATGGCATTATACATTTAAGGCTCTAGATTGTCTGCACCAACCTCTACGGTGTTTGACAATTGTTGGCCTTGGACATCGGGACATATACTAGGTCATCAGTATAATAATTTAGCAAAACCTGCCCCCCAATGGATCCTGTTATTACACAATCACACCAACACCCACACAGAACACTGGTGACAGACAAAACAAATCTGCCAATACTGAGTTTCGAACTCCTACTTATCTATGTATTGCTACTGTAGCATTACACATTTTTCACACATGCCATGGAGCTTATAGGATGGATGTTGTCCCAAGATACTTCTAAAGTGAGGGACATCACCAGCTCTTGTAAATAATGGCATACAAAATGTCATACAAAACACACCATTGTCTTAATCTTAAGCTACTCAACTGGCTTGAATTACCTAACTTACTAACATTTTCCCAACTCATCATTGCTCATAAAATCTTTTATCAACCTAAAAATACACCTATTCTCACTAACCTTATCACCCCATACACAAATCTAACATCACTTCGTTCCTCTACTAAATTACTTGTCTGTACTATGAAGTCTAATAACTTGTCAGGCGATAGCATTTTCTCTAACACTGTTGGCAAACACTGGAACCTCCTACCAACAGACCTAACTCAATTACCATCCCTTTCTCTCTTTAAACTAAGACTCAAACTTCACCTAAAATCTCACTGGATGTGCACCTGCACAAACCCTGACTAACTGCTTCCTCCTTTCACTTCTATCTTCCTACTGCCTAAGGCCACTTTCACCCTTTACCCCACTAATGTAGACTACTGATCTCCATTCTTTGCTCCCTGACTTCTCCTCTCTTCCACATACTTTCCTCCCCAACCACCCCTTTTCTCTCATGATTACAAAGGTTTGCATATAATTTTTAATATTTACAAGCATAGTATTCCTTCTAACTAACTACCCCAAATATTACAAATGAGTAGTCTCATCAAAAAATGTTTTTATGTAACAATTGCTGTTTTTATAATAATTGTCATAACTTCTATATTACTTTTGTATGTTTTTCTTGGAGCTTTTCTCCCCGGGCCTCTACTGAAAATGGACATGTATCCAGCTAGACTAGCCCGGTCAACAAATGTAAAATAAAATAAATAAATAAATAAATAATAAATAAATGGCATTGGGTGATGTAGTGGGTGAGAGATTTCATAAAATACTTTACCCTACACACACACATGAACATTTGCCAGGAGTGAGGCTCAAACCTCTACCTAACTATGGTTTCTGACCTTTATGTTATGCATTTACCACAAGCAACAGTGAGCTTATATGGGTTAGGGGGGCCAACAGGTACTTCTAAGGTGAATGATATCTACAGGACTACTAAAGTAGGGCACTGAGAAGTGCACTGGGTGTAAAGGGGGCCAAAATCTTTAAGGTACAAACACACACGTACATATATGCGCACTAGCCAGGAATGAGATTCAAACCCCTATTTATGGTAGTCATTGCTGCTACATTGCTACAATCTTATTACATGTGCTACAGAGCTTATAGATAAAACAACGTCCAAACATACCTCTAAGGTGAGTGACATCAGCAGCCGTTGTAAAATATTACACTTTGAAATGTACTGGCTGTGTATGGACACAAAATACTTCAACCTAAAGATATACACACATACAAACAGCCACACTTTTACAATTGCCAGAACTGCGATTAAAATTCCTACCTAAGTAGTATTTTGTACTACAGTATCAAGCAGTTATCATGAGTGCCATGGAGCTTATATGTTTGAGAGCTGAACAAAGGTATCTTTGAAGGTGAGTGACATCAGCAACAGTGCTAAAGGAGGAGTAAGGGAAGTGCAGTGAGTGTGAATGGTCTCAAAATCATGTCTCTACAAAGACACACACACACTCTCTTACACAAGCCAATACACATTTTCACAACTACCAAGACAGGGATTAGAACTCCTACTAACTAGTTTACTACACTACAGTATCACACAGTTATCATGGGCACCACGGAGCTTACATGTTGAAAAGCTTTCCAAAGATATCTTGGAAGGTGATTGACATCAGCAGCAGTGCTAAAGGAGTGGTAAGGGAAGTATAGTGAGTGTGAATGGTCTCAAAATCATGTCTCTATAAAAACACAGACACTCTCACACAAACACACACATTTTCACAGTTGCCAAAAGCGGGACTCCTACCTAACAAGTTTACTACACTATAGCATCACGCAGTTATCACGAGTGCCATGGAGCTTACACATTGAAGATCTTTCCAAAGGTATCTTTGAAAGTGAGTGACATTAGCAGCAGTGCTAAAGGAGGGGTAAGGGAAGTGTAGTGAGTGTGAATGGCCTCAAAATCATGTCTTTACAAAGACACACACACTCTCTCACACAAACACACACATTTTCACAGTTGTCAGAATCAGGATTAGAACTTCTACCTACATTGTCTGCTATACTATGGTATTACACAGCTATCAGGAGTGCCACAGAGCTTACATGGGTGCAATTGCCAAAAGGGTTATTTCAAGGTGACTGACATCAGCAGTAGTGCTAAAGTAGGGAAATGAGAAGTGTAATGAGTGTAAATGGCCTCAAATGCATTCATCTAGAAACACACACACTCACATACAACTTTACATTTGACAGGACTGAGATTAGAAATGCTACCTGAATACTTATTTGTACTATAGTGTTACACAGTTATCACAAGCACCACTGAGAATATAGGGCTGAGGGCTAACCAAAGGAATTTCTACAGTGAATGACATCAGCACATCATGTGATATAGGCCAATGGGATGTGTACTGGGTGGGAAAGGCCTCATAATGGGATTCTCTCTGTTGCTGTCTGTCTCTCTCTTCCCCATGTCTCCGTGTGTATATGTTTGACATATTATATTATGTTGGCCTTAGATATTTGTGAGTATTCCTATCCAATGTGTGTGTGTGTGTGTGTGTGTGTGTGTATGTGTGTGTGTCTGTGTGTGTGTGTGTGTGTGTGTGTGTGTGTGTGTGTGTGTGTGTGTGTGTGTGTGTGTGTGTGTGTGTGTGTGTGTGTGTGTGAAGTATAAATGGTGTACAATTTGGTGTGTGTGCACAGACATCTGTGAATAACAGATATCTATAGTCCACTGTGTTGTCAGACATGGGCTACATTTCTCTACGTGGATTAGCAATCCCAGTATGACCTTCTATATTGAGTGTGTGAATCCATTCCAGGGAGAGTTGTACTCCAGTCCAGGTATTTGTGTACTACAGCTATACCTAGCAACCTGTTTCTGCAGGATATCTGTAGATAGGTTGCCAATATGGAGACACAATGAGTGTAACAGACAGGGGATACTGCAACTATTTCTGTCTGTTCTGCTTGTGTAGCATAGATTTTCTGACATATGTACTGTTTTACACTGTGATGTATCATGTCATCAACTACTGACAGATATCATTCTTTGCTCACAGTTATTTACCAGGGAAATACAAGATGAATGAAACTGAGACCAATATTCTGAGGCATAGACTACACATTCTAGCACACCCCTACCATTGTGGAGGGGTAGCTACAGACAATAGACTGTTAGTTCTGTGTAAATGTTCCCGCACCTTGTTAGTATGCTGGCGGGGAATCCCCTTCTTGTGCTTTTCTCAACTTAATGGAATAGCCATATCCTGCTGGGACCATACATCTCAGCTGTACAGATACACCCAGGTTACCCAGAGGCATGACTCATATATCTGGTCAGCTTACCTTCACATTGTGGTTTACAAGCAGTTTTGTGACTATTCATTCATGGGTTTGCAGTCTGGGGGTAGTATGGGCAGACATTAGAGTTTCAGACTTCACACACTCCATGACATCCATGCTTCTACACCCACCCTCTGTTATTCTTTCCTCTTCCTAACTATATGAAAGCAATATCTCAGAGGTATCCTTATAGCTGGGCCTTTATCCCAGTAGTATTTATGGCCTGGTCCACAGTTCTTACAGCAGGACATGGAGAGGCATGCTACTCACATTTATCAGCATGGCCTTGCATTTGTTTTCTGTTTACTGTGTTAGGTTGTTAGTTAGGACCCCCTGACATTCTGTACATTGGCACTATGGCTGAGGCATGGGCTTTTGCCAGAGGACTGTAGGCCATTTGAGAGTGCTGCAGGCCATCTGCAGCAGGCCAGTGCATTCTGTCACTCATACATTCCCAGGCTGCAAGCCAGTGGATTACCCTGGGGTGACAGTGGTAAGTGGTTGTGGTGTTCCTGTCAATCCTTCCTGTTCATACTGATCCATGAGTCTGGATGTGGGCAGGATGCTGCTTACAGCTAGGGACACACCTGCATGGGGCACCTACTCAGCATGCAGCATCATGTATGTATCCCCATAAAGAGATGGGGTCATGCTGTACTCATTCCCTACAGCAAGGATATAACCTGTGATAAACCTGTGACTGATGGTGGAGTGAGCTACGTGCATGTGTGATATGGAAGCTACTGGCATCTGACTCACAGATATACCTGGAACATTCCCCTTATGCTGCCTCATGTGTGGACATGGGCAGCCCATCATTACTTTACAACTGTGCCTTTTGTGGTCTGCCAGTGATTGGCCAGACTAGCAGTATTCCATACTAGAGGGACAACTAATAGGCTGCTAACCTCTATGTATAATTCCAAAGTTGTGTGCAGTTGACAGTTATTTTATATGCACTCTGTGTTGGGTACTTCCACCTGTGTACTGTTTCTATGTATGGAGCCCCATTCATGACATGTCCAGTTTTCTGAGAGTGACAGATGTTGACATCTGGACAGTGAGTATATACAACTGCTGACATGGGTATAGCTAAGAAGCAGTGTGGTTAGCACTGCAGATGTTGGAACATGGCCCTGTCGACCACAGTACTGTACCTAGGCCACTGAGACACAACCATCCAGGCCTACTTGCTGACTGCTTCCAGCAATATTAAACACACAACAAACTTACCACACTGACCCCTGCATACTGTACACATGCAACAATCTATCATGTAGAGTGGGACAGCTCTGGCAATCTGCGCTCCAGTGATATTACTCCTCAAACTTACATGTTACTGCATTTCTACATGGGATTGTGGGGGGGGGGGTACACACCTGAAGACTTTAAACATTTGCAATGACTGTACTGATATTTCAGTTACTCTGTTGGCTTCCATTTCCTATTGTATTGTGACCTATCAAGCAGAAAGTAGGCATATCAGCAGAGTACACATGTTAGATTTTAATGGCATAAGTTTCAGTTTCAGACTTCTTACCCTTCAGAACTAAAATGGAACTGCCAAACCTGTTGTAGTATGTCTGTGTAGATCTGGATGGGGGCTGTTCACCATTTCCATCACTTGGAGGCCTTAGCCCGGCCTTTCTTTATGGTGATCTACACCTGTCCTACTGGGTAAGGCTGGTGGTGTTTATGTGACCCTCATTAAAATCCATGTGTGTGACCTATGGACACCCACAGTTATTTGGGCCACCACATGTACTGTGGTGGGAGTAGTCACCTTGTGTAGTACTGCCTAGTATGTTGACACCAGTATTTGTTATGGATTTCCTGCTGTCCTATATAGCCATCAGCTCTCTGTTGCTATCCCATTCAGCCACCCAATTCCCTTGCATGTTCGCATCCATACCACACATACAACTATCAAAACATACTGCTCCATTCACTAATTGATAGGAAGAGTGACTTACCTTGTTGTTGGGTCAGTACTGAAGACAGTGCTGGAGGGCTGACTATGTTGGATGCACGTAATGCACTCCTTATACATGGTAAAGCACAGGTAGTGTCATGTTTGGTATCCATTTTACTGTATGTGTGAGTCAGAGAGAGATATCAGTCACTGGGTCTCTACAGTGTCACTGTATGTGCTATGCGTTGCCTCTTTGCCAAGGACAGGGCATACTGGTTACTCCTCCATCTGCCTACAGGGGCAGGCTTAGGAAGCTCCTCCTCCGAGTCCCTCTGTGCCTGTGGTGGCCTTGGCAATGGTGGGGGGCTGTGTGGCCCCTCCCCATGCCGTTCTTGCTGCAGCCGTTTCTGCAGGATCATATTGTGTAGCACGGCACATACTATGAACATTTGTCCACATGTAGCTGGGGAGTACTGCAAGGCTCCACCAGATATGTCAAGGCAGCGGAACCATGACTTGAGCATCCCAAACACATGCTCTACAATGATATTGGTTTGTGCATGTGCCTCATTATGGCATTCTTGTTCATGTGTGTGCATTTCTAATGGGTGTCATCAGCCATGGCTCCAGTGCATAGCCAGCATCCCCCACTAGATGGCCATATGGGATGTCTCCCCCTGGCAAACCCCTGATACAGCTGTGAGGAATGCCAGATGTTGGAGTCGTGATAACTTCCAGGGCTGCCAGCACACAGTTGCATGATAATGCCCTGGACATTGCACATGACCTGGAAGTTGATGGAGGGGAAGCCCTTGCGGTTTATGTAGACCCTACCCCGCTTGCCAGGTGGTGCTTTCATGTGGATGTGCATGCAGTCTATAGCACCAACTACCTCAGTGTATTCTGCTATATGGTGGAAGAGACACATACTTCTGGTCAATGCCTCACGGGTGTTTGGAAAATATATATGCTCATTGGCATGTTGTGTCATGGCATCCAGGAACTGGTGGAGTACCCTGGTTGCTGATGCCTGTGAGGCCTCCATGATATCCCCAATTGGTCTTTGAAATGTACCTGTAGCTAATATTCTTAAGCCTACACATACCTTGGTATCCACTGGGATGGGTTTCCCTTTATTAGTTCTGCGTGTGTGGTGTGGCCGGCACAGCTCAATGATTTGCTGTAGAATGTCCCTGTCCACCCTATAGAGCTCCACTATCTTCAGCTCATGTAGGCCCTGGTAGGTTACCCTGGGTCTGCACACTCTTCTCCTCCTCCTCACCCTGGGTCAGTTGTCAGCATTCTTCTCCTCACCACCCTCAGCCTCTAGCACATATTGATAAAGTAAAGTGGCAGCAGCCTCTAACATTTTTAGTTAGTTTTGCAAGTTAAAAATCTCCCGTCTGAGTACACCGGTGGTGTAGAGTTTGTAGAAAAAAACAGTCTAACAGGTGTTTGCATAGTTTATAGTGCTGTTCTGGGCTGTTGCCTGTGTATTTGACTGATTCTGATACATTCCACCTGCCAGCTATGTTATTTCTCCTTGATTGCTTTCCTACTGCTATTTCCCCTTACCAGTTTCCTCCTACTTTAAGTCCCGAGGCATGCTGCACATTCACAGTGCTCAAATGTAAGCACTGCTGCTGTTTCCTGTGTTTTTTTTTTTAGTTTAAAACCTGGTGCGCTCCGTGCACACCCATTTAAGCAATGTAAACAGTGCTAACACATCCCCTTCCTTAGCTATGCTTAGCTAAGGCCAAACACAGGCCACTGAACTCCAATGTGCTTACAGCAGGCATTACACACACCCTTTTCCTATTAGTTGCTCCTCCTGCCTACATGATCTTGTTCTAGTACCTACACGGTTAGGTGCAGTGTGTGGACTTAGAATATTTTGTGATTCAGTAACATTCCCCTCATTTGCATACCCCAGAGTGTAGGTCATTAGTTACTATACTAAAGTGGACCTTTTCCCCTTGACAACCAGTGCTCCCTGGTATTGTTTATGTCAAAATGCAGATTTTCCTTAAGATTGAGTTTTCCCATTTTTTTTTTATTTTCGGCACGATCATGTTTGCACACCGCTACCCTATGCCTAAATGGCCGAGATCAGCAAAAAAAATAGTCTAATTTTCATAGTAATGACACAATTTTTCATGCCAATGGCCTTATATTTGGCCATTGGCATGAATAATGAACATATGCTTTTTCACAAGCTGTCATGCCTTCGTTTTGTCATTTGCAGAAATGTATTCGGTTATTAACCAAATGCATTTCTGCACTGACAGTGTTCTACATGGAGTCCGGGCAGCTTGGTGAATTGCTAAAAAAACTTCATTTGCATGGTTTTCACCAGCAAATGAGGTGATTTGCATGCCCCATGGTTTTCCGTGCTAGAACAGTGTAGGGCCGCTTGTGCACATGAAAACAGCACTATCCTGAATCACTCTGCGGCAATATCCCATGCAGGAGCAGCTACACTGTTTCTGCATGGAAAAAAAACAGCTTCCTGAATCCCAGGGAATATGATTTTGTGTAACTGTCACATCATATTTTATCACATCTGCTTTTATTTACCTACATTTGCTCAGAACTTTTGACCACCAGTAATTATTCTGACATATGTATTGCAAAGTGTTATTATTACAAAGTTGTCTTTGTGACATAAACACCTTCCCTTCAATTATCACACTAGAATTTGAACATTTACCCTCCTTCTTACCTCTTTCGGAATACATCTCTGTGATTTAGATGCACATTGTCCTCAGTATGCTTATCCTATCAGGTAACTCATGGATTGTAGTCTCTCTTCCCGTTTCACACCCCCTCTTACTTTATTATTATGTTCATATGTTTCATTTATATGCACAGTACACTCAGTACACATTCCGTTTGTATGCAGCCTACATTATTTGCCTTATGTAGTTCTTTATGCTGTCTGCATGAACATGTTTAAACAGGTTTGCCCATATACAAGCCCGTTTGTTTACTGTGTGTGCTTGTGCTGCACAACATGGTTTCCTGACCACCAACACTGCTGCTGAGCATAGAAATGTGCTTGTATTCATGTAAGTGTGATGAGCAGCATGTGTGCATCAATATATATATATATATATATATATATATATATATATATATATATATATATATATATACACATATGATTTACTACTGTCATGTCATGTACCTTGTATGACAATGACATGTGTGGGAGTCAGAATTCAGACAAACAATTTGAAGAACATTGAAATGTCGACTCAAGAAGACCGACTATATAATGGCAGTCAACTCGTTGCAGTCGACTGGGAGATTTACCCTTTTGCGTACAGTAGTGTGATCTCAGAGTTGTAATATATAAGTGGCAGGGGGTGTTACTGTTAGCACTGTGCAGTACGGATCTGGTCTGTACGTACTGCTGCTAAGGGGGCAACGGACTTCAGAAGTCAAATTTCACTTTGCCTTTATTGGTTTGTGGTATGTCAACCTACTTCATATTCTGAACATCGGGCATGTAAACTGGATTTTTCAAAAGTTTATGCTGTGATGTTCAATGTTTTAATACTAAACCTATATATATATATATATATATATATATATATATATATATATATATATATATATTTATATATATATATATATAGATAGATAGATATACACACACACACACACACACACACACACACACACACACACACACACACACTCACATATATATATATGTGTGTGTGTGTGTGTGTGTGTGTGTGTGTGTGTGTGTGTACACATACAGATAGATATCACTATATAAATTTAACTATATGTAATCTATACCATCTATCTGTCTATCATCTATATTATTTTATTTTCATTTGTTAGTCTGAGTGGAACACTGATTTTATGTACTATTTTCAGAATCAGCCCAGGTTATATATTTTGCCTCTCTTTAAAAGTTCTGCATTTAGAAAGTATATAAAAGTTTTGCATAGAGTAAAGAACTGGTATTTTACACCCAGAATGCATTTCCCCAAAAATTTCATTGTTTCTTTATTTTTTTCCAGAAAACCAGGAGTTGTGGGAAAACTGGTGACAAATCAAATTCCATAGGGTGTTTACTCCCTTATTATGGTCTACTAGAGGAAGGGATAATTGCAGTTCAAGAAAATCATAACCTGACATAGCCAAGACAGAAATTCTGAGAGGGAAACTTAGTTCAGCTATACCTCTTGCTATCAGATATATGTTATCCATTATTGTCCAGATGTTGTGGGCTCCTAAAAAATGGAAGACAAAAAGTCTTACTGATAAATCAAAGCAACTGATACATAGAATCCCTGATTTAGCTATGGCTTTATTAACTAGCAGTTAATTGAGATTAGGACATTAATTTCAGTCACTTTAAGGTCAAGGGGTGGGAAACAAAATTAAATTCTCTCATCTTCTGGTAATTGACCAAATAAGTGCAGCACGCAAGCATTAATCCCCAACAGTATAAGCATTACCGAAAAATATATCACTCAAGGTTGTTATGCGACCCCATGTTGCAGCAGACAGTCTCTACACCCATGAAGGGTCCATTATGCCCATATAGTGCCAGCCTTGAATGGCATTATTAAATGTTGAAAATGAAATGATGTAAAGCCATTCCCCTGACTCATATCTGGTACAGTAAATGATGCTGCAATATACTGTTTTAAATCTGTCCTGTAAGCCTTTATAGCATCACAAACTTTGTAATGTATTACATTCGGTTTAATTGTATGATTCTGGTTTAAAAAATGTCTGTATCTTCATGTTGTCATCCCTGTTCACACTTTCCAAAGGAATCCCCCAAAGTTCTTTTCTTGCTCTCCTTCTGCTTTCTATATTTATGAATGACCTTCACTCTGTGTCATCTTGACATACTTTAATATGCAGGCAATATTGCACTGATTACCTCTAAAAAACATCCTATCTCTCCAAAATCAGTTGCAAGACCACTTTAAAATCCTATGACACAGACTATCATCCAACAATCTAGGTATTATCACTCATGAAATGACTTTATACCTCTTGGGACAACAGAAAAGCCCCATGATGTCACTTATCTTACTGCAAAGGATTGCAATGGATCTGATCTCTCTACATTAAATGAACAAAATACTTTGGCGCTGTTATTGATCCATCTCTATCACCCCCCCCCCCCCATGTAATGCAATCCCAAAGGTTATAAATTAATCAAAATAGGCGATAAAATCTCTAAATTGCTGGTACCTTAAGCAAGAAAAACTGTAGCCTTTAATGTGCTTATTTCTATGTTTGTATATGGCTCATTATTATTACTCATTATCTCTATTCAAAATACTTCTATGCTCTAGAAAACAAAATACTAAGAGTTACACACCTGACCTATAATCATGAGCCTTGTTATACCTCAAGTTTTTAAAGCCAGCAAGTTACCTGACTCTAAAAGATCCACTTTCCTTCTCTGTTCCTTTACTTGCAGGATACTTACTGACCCTCCCCATATATATATATATATATAGATATATATATATATATATATATATAAATACATATAAATATAGATATATATATATACACACACACACACACACACACACACACACACACACACACACACACACACACATTTACATCCTCTCTTTCTGTTCTGTCTCAAGCTGAAGCAGGAAGCCGTATAACTAGATGTATCTAGAATTTGCCTACCCTCCTTAGGTGAAAAAGACTTTTTCCTAAAACAGCTCTTGCTGTGTGAAACTCATTGCCTGTTCATTTAAGGAATATAGACAACTTTCCTCAAATATGAAAGCAAACTGAACAGAGTCCAAGGGCCCAAGCTTCACTGACACAGATTAAACAAAGAATGTACATTATTTGAAACTGTTCTGAATAAGTGAATACTAACTACTGTAATGACTGATTTTATTAATTTCACTATGTAAATATTTTTGCTGTATATACTTATTAGTGTGCTCTACTCTTCATATGTCACATGTTTAATGACATAATTATGCATTCAGCAATGTATAAAGGTTTTATTTGAACATGTTTTCTTGGCCCAAGTCATTACTGAAAATGGCCATCTTGACCAATGCACTCACTTAATTAACAAATGTAAACAAATAAGTAAATAAACTGGCATGTTTGTGATAGTTATATATTATACTTTAGTCATTGGATGCTTACTATAGGTTTTCATTCTTATAAACTAAGATAATGGGGGGAATTTAATAAAGCCTTCAAGGACTTATTTGTATGTAGGCATAGTGGCACAATGCTTACATGAAAATAAGCAGGTGTGCGATCCAGTAAACAGAGCTGAGTGATGCGCATGAGCGCACCAACACGGAACTATCCATGACATGCAAATTACCTGAAAAGCAGGTGAATTGAATGCAAATGAGGGAGGTAGAGCAATCCAGGAAGCAGACAGGGAGTCCTGCAGACCCCGTGTTGGTGTCCATAGTGTACATGAAAATATTTCATGTACATGATGTAAAAATAAGAACAGGGGCCGTAAAAGGGCAGATAGATGGACAGAAATGGCATAGCAGAGAAACAAATGTGCAAAGCTATCCACAGTGTTTCCAAAATCATATGGAAATGAATGTAAAATAATTGTATTTTTTTTAATAATCTGGGTATGTTTGCATGGCACCCGACAGTGTGCGAACAGGCTTTAGAAAACAATAAAAAAATAGTGTAAAAAACAAAATTATCAGTAAGTGACAGTAATGTCTTATAAGACCCTGCATGGAGTATGTACAATGGTGGAATGGCTCTGTTGCTAAAGAGGCAGTGTCTGAAACCATGTTGTTTCCAGGTTGTGTGCACGTATCCCTATGCAAATGAGTTGGGGTTACTGAATAACACAAATGGGTATCTGTGGCCCAGATCCCATCTGTGTAGGCACAGAACCATGTTGGTGTCCACAACAGAGGTAGATGACATCATAGGGGGGTGTCTGAGGATTTGTAAGCTCATTGGAGTTCAGCTGCTCCTGTTTGCATAGTTCGCCACTCTGTTGAACGGGGGGGGAGTGTACACTGACTTCTAAGCTTTGTTTACCTTTGGGGCATGTGTTTCATCGGGTTTGAACATGTTTGTGTGGTGCACCACCATGCTGAGCATGACCTTTCATGGGGGCATGTACACGGAGTGCTGAGCACTGTTTACTTTCGCTGCTCATGTTTGTGTGGTGCTCTGCAATGCTGAGTGGGGAAGGCTGTTAAAAAAATCTGCTTAGAAAGCCAGTGATATCTTAATTACTGATAACCCCTTTTCCACTTCAGCTAGGGCCATTAACAGTCTTAATAATGTACTTGGCAGGTGGACTGCATCATAGGTAGCCAATCACAAATGCTGCACCTACAGCAGAGCACTATAAAGGTTGCAGAAACCCTACAATCTGATTTCACCCCCATGCTCTGCACCAGTGGAGTACAGACTTGAGACTTTTAGCTGAAGAAATGTTAGGGGCTGCTGCAGGTCTGCTACATATGTATGTGATAGATGCTGAGGTCAATGTTGCTGCTGCTGCTTCTGACCATAGGCATAGACTGAGAAGGAGAAGAGTGTTCAAGCCCTGGATAACCTTCCAGAGGCTACATGAGTTGGAGATTGTACAGCGCTACAGGGTGGATAGGGACATACTACAAGAACTCAATGAGCTCTACCGACCTCAACTCAGACCCAGAAACAACAGAGGGGAACTCATCCCAGTAGAAACAAAGGTATGTGTACCTATTAGGATACTAGCTATGGGTACATTCCAAAGACCAACTGGGGACATGATGAGGTCTCACAGGCATCAGCATCCAGGGTACTCCACTAATTCCTGGATGCCATACTGCCACATCCCAGTGATCACATTTATTTTCCCCTCACCCCTGAGGCGAGGACCAGCAGCATGCAACACTTCTACCATGTAGCACACTACCCTGAGGTACTGGGTGCCACAGATTGCACTCATGTACATATCCAGGCACCACCCAGTGAGGAGGGTAGACTCTACATCAACCGCGAGGGGTACCACTTCATAAACTTCCGGGTCATGCGCAATGCCCAGGGCATTATCATGAATGTGTGTGCTGTAAGTCCTTGCAGTTATCACGACTAACATATCTGGCATGCATCACAGCTGTACCAGATGTTTGCTAGGGAGGACATCCGACAGGGCCATTTACTGTGGGATGCTGGCTACACACTGGAACTGTGGATGGTGACACCCATCAAAAATGAACACACACACACACACACACACACACACACACACACACACACACACACACACACACACACACACAGAAGAATGCCATAATGAGGCACATGCACAAACTAGAAACATCATGGAGCATGTGTTTGAGCTGCTGAAGTCACAGTTCCAATGCCTTGACATATCTGGTGGAACTCTGCAGTATTCTCCAGCCACATGTGCACACCTGTTCACAGTATGTGCCATGCTACTCAGTATGATCCTGCTGAAACAGCTGCAGCAGGATCAGCAAAGGGAAGGGATACACAGCCCCCACCAATGCCTAGATCACCACAGCTACACCCACAGGGTGAATCAAAGGAGGAAACCCCTGAGATTGTCCCTGTAGGCAGACATATGTTTTCCCAGTATGCCCTGGCCTTGTTCAAGAGACAATGCATAGCACATGCACTGACATCCTAGGGCCCTAGGAACTGACACTTTACTCCGACTTGCATACATCTTATTAAAAATAATGCCAGCCCACACAACCTATACCTTAACCATGTATTGGCTGTGTACTGCATGCATCAGACAGAGTCAGCCCCAATCTACAGGTCTGACAACTGCTGCAGTTGCAAGGTAATTCACACTCCTATTCACCACTTTTAAGGGGTACTAGAATATGGTAGCATATATATGGACCTGGTGCATTTATGCAGGGGACTATAGTGGGCTGCTGGGCTACTTGGGAAGATCTAACAGCCACTTGGGCCAACAGGTACTCTGTCCAATAGTATGTGCTCCATAATATGCATTAGTCTACGTGGCTAAAAAGCCAACTACATTATTCAAGAGAGATGGCTAACAGTTGGGTATAACAACTGTCTATGTCAGCAGACATGGGCTGGTCATCCCCCACCCCCAGCTTAACAGTGTACCTATACAACTGCTGTAGCAGTATGTCTGCAATGATATATCAACAGACCACCCAGTCCCAGGACTGTGACATAGAACCTGGCCACACGTTTTATGTTTCACATAATGCAAGGGTGATAATGTATGTCTGTATGCTGTTGATTGCATGATGAATGACGCATTCCTGTCTGTCAGGCTCAGTAGGTTAGGGACATTAGCATGGGTGATGGTGTTGATGACATGAATCTGGCAGCAGCCACATCTTTTGCATGTGAGGTAGTCATATGATTGTGTCCACACAGACTGTCATACCCCTCACTCTGTTACTGCATGAAAGCTGGACAAAGCCAGAGAGAATAGGGTGACAAAGGGCCAAAACTAGAGACAGACATTCAGATGCTCTTATTAACCTAGAAGGTGGCTAGTATAAAAGCAGGTTGCATCAGTATAGAATATCTGAAGAATTTAAAGTCCAACATTTAACTGTTTGACTGGAGTTAGTACTTTTCACTTACTTCCCTATACAACATTTTACTGGAACACTACAAATGTATGAGGAACAGGCCAGACATATGGGGTGAAATGCTGTACATTATGCAAAAACATGTACAGTTAGAGGTATGCCGATGGTCACCCTGTATGTGGTGTTACATCATGTACCCCAGTCACATATTAATTATAACACACAGCTGTGGAATGCCATGGATAATGTCAGAGAAGTGCTGTACTGTGGAAACAGATACAGTTGCCAATGTCTGTAGCAGAGAATATCCCAGCCTGGAGTGCAGGTAACTCTGACCTTGAGTCAACTTGTAAGTACTGACAGCCCTACACTTAGATAATTTGAGTGCAATTCTGTTGCCTGTTCCTCACAAAGATCTGCTATGTGGAAATACATACACAAGAACCAAGTCCCAGCCACTGATAACAGTAATTGCCAAATAAACACTGAAAATCCAAAGCATAAAAATTGGCAGGAACACCACAGCTTCACACAGTAAAAGTATTTATTTGTAAAAATGGACCAGATAAGTGCTTTCATGTTATGAAACCAGCACTTTTTCAGATCATGTGGAAATATATCTGCACATAAAGATGACTACCTCTGCATATATATCTGACCCTATCCCCCTCCCACATGTGTAGTGTATCTACCAGCATGTACACCATATACATATAATACCGCTACACACACACACACACACACACACATATATATATATATATACATACGCACACACACACACACACACACACACACACACACACACACACACACACACACACACACATATATATATATATATATATATATATATATATATATATATATATATACATACGATATAGACTCTCCACATATAATAACTATAGATATCATACACAATCACACACAACAACAATTATAGGGACATCACACACACACACACACACACACACACACACACACACACACACACACACACACACACATATATATATATATATATATATATACACACACACACACACATATATATATATATATATATATATATATATAAAACAATGATACATAGACTCTCCACATATAACTATAGATGTCATACACATAATGTACACACAGCAACAACATTTATAGGGACATCACTGTTATACACACACACACACACACACACACACACACACATATATATATATATATATATATATATATATATATATATATATATATATGTATGTGTGTGTGTGTGTGTGTGTGTGTGTGTGTGTGTGTGGGGGTGTATGGATTTCTCCACATACCCTCAGAATGCTGAGGTTATCTACACTCACACATTAAAACAGTTGTCCAAAGGAGCCAAACCAAGGCCGTGACAGTACATACTCCCCTCACCCAGAGACCCCTGTGCCTTTGGAATGTCACCTTGTAGAAAGACACAGGTGAGCAGGTGTTGTACTGTGCAATGGTTCAACACATGCCTTGGACAGGCCATAGTGTTCCTGACCACGTTTGACTTTCTAACTTTATCCAGACACATATGGCCATACTGCTAACTGTACACACATAGCAGGGATAGTGACAGGTTCCCCACTCCTAGGACACTAGATACAATAACAGTACCAAGCAATATCACTCTGCAGGCCACACATGCTCTAACAGAAAGCTACTTTATGTACTCCAGAAGTATTGTGCCTGCAATCACATATGCAACAGATGTAACCTATGGCACATACAGTAAGTACTGTGAGCTGTAGTGTGTAATTGTAGATAGGTAGGGGTTCTAATCAAACATCAATCAGCTCTGTGTGTGTGGTTCTGGAAATGTATCCCATTGCAGCATCACGGACAAGCCCGTATGTGCCATCTCTGTGCAATGGTTATGCATTTTATGCCCTGTGACTAGCTGCTGGCCTTTACATTGCCCTCCTCTACATGGTCTGTTGATGTCATCCACCTTAATAGCTCTGGCTGACAGGCTAATGTCAGATAAACTCTGTGGCACAATTGATAAGTACTGTGAGCTGTAGTGTGTAATAGTAAATAGGTAGGGGTTCAATACATGCAGGAGCCAACCCTGTGTGTGTACACATATATCCCTGTGCAGTGCTATAGATATGCCCTTATGGGCTATCCCCTTTTAATGATTATGCACTTTTTGGCCCTGTGGCTAGCTGCTCTCCTTGTATTTCCCTCCTATACATAATCATAACTGATGTCTGACCTGGACACAGGATATTTGTAGGTGTCAACACCATTACCACACCTTCTAGATTTGTATGTTTGGATGACCCAGGTGACAAGCAACAATGGTAGCAGACCTTATCACAAAGTATGACTGCATGAATATGTGGACTGCCCAATGTCCCTGATAGACTGCTCTACATATATGCATCTAGGGAGCCATGCACATATACTGCCGTACTTTGCTGACATCATAAGTCTGCTGTGCTGTGCTGCCATGCCATCCTCTGCTGCTGGTATTGCCACTGTGTGTCCATAGTGTATCCCCTCAGACTCCTGGAATAGACACTATACACAGGTCTGTGATGCAGCTGTCATTTTGTAACACTACCGCCAGTCCAACATCATGCAGCAAAGTTACACAAACTGTGATGTGTAGTCATGACATATGCCAGCATACAGTACCTGTTGTGGCCCACAACAGATGGCATGGCAAAACAATACTGCACTACACAACTACATGTCAAGTAATATAGATATCCTGTGCATCAGACACATAGCAGCATTTCCCTGCATTGATGGCACAGATGGCTAATGTCCCTATATATGTGTGTGTGTGTTTACATGCACAGGGTGTGGTGTGAGGGTGCCGGAGGCCTAGGCTGTGCCAAACAGTTGACATCATGTGTGTGAGTTTGGATGGGTGTGGGTTAGATAAGCCATGGAGAGGTGCCGTGTGTGTCTGTAGGTGACCTGCATGTGACAGTGGTGTTTGAGTGTGAGCTTGTACACAGTCAAGGCCAGTGCTATTCCCACACATGTATAAGTTGGAACGCTGTGGACTGTACATGGTACAGTTCACTGTCTCCAGCCATGAACATGGGAAATGGCTCTGCCAGGAGTGGCACTATGCCCAAGGCCAGATGCAGTGCTAGTATCTGATGGTGACTGGTGTCTACTGGGGCTGGGTCCCCCATGGGACCACCCAGGACCATGTGCCCATGGCCTGCCACATCATGATGTGGACAGCACACTTTCCTCTGTAGTGCTGGAGGTACTGCCACTATGGGAGTGTGACTGTGCATGGCCACATGGACTCTCAGCCGATGATGTTGCTAACCTACGTCTACATGTCCAACGTGCAAATCCATCCAGATGTTCCATCACAGACAATATGTGTCAGCCCACTTTCTGTCCACTGCATCAGTGAAAAGATCCAAGGTGTCACCAATCTGGTAGAGGCAGTCACGGATGTCAGACTGTGCTGCATCCATAACCCTAAGCATACATCTGTCTGGATCTGATATGCTAATTGCAGAGAAAATAGTTGCACTGCAATATCATTAGCCAATGACGTGCCACCACAGTGCAATATGTAAGGCCTATGTGTAGACCTTGGCCCCTTTCTTAGCTGTTCAGATGGACAGTACTGAGATATGGAGACTACAGCATCACAGAGGGTAGGTATCATAACTGTTAACTGTAGCGATTTATGCAGTATGTCCACAGTTTCACCTCCCATGACATTTTGGTCATCTGTCAACTCACTGGCAATTCATTGTGGATTGACGTCAGTAATGAAAGACACACATTTGAGTGCCAGATGACATACCCATCAGAATATGCATGCCAATGCAATAGCTGCTATTCTCTCATCGGACTATCTTTGTAAGAGCACACTGTAAAACATGTCCCTAACTCTGGGCCTTTGCCCCCACATTAAGTATGGCTGTGTCCAGATTCTTTGTTCTAGGGGTTTGGGTGGGTATGGTAGGTATGTAGCAGCTATCTTTACATACAGCTATGTATGCTACAGGCTGCAGCAATCAGAAATCATAGGGGAGAGTGTGAACACTTTGGAGAAAAGTAAGCTGTACTTACATGTCTGGTACCTGTGTCAGGCCTGTCATTATGGCAGAGCTAGAGTAAGTGCCCTTTACAGTCTAATCAAGGCATGTGACTAAGTAACATCTGTTATGCAACAGTGCCAATACCAGAGTGGTAGGCAACATATAGTTAGGCTATACAGATCTGTAGAGTGTGTCCCTACCTGCAGGCCTATAGCAGTTCATTAATTAGCAGTAACCTGTGTGGATTATGAATGCATGACTCAGTCATTACTTGCTGTCATCACAATAATGTAATTGACTGCAACACCAAATTGGATTTGAACCCAGGACTGTGTGTGGTAAAATGTACTGCAAGCAAAGCATTTAACACACTGAGCTACTGTGTCATTATAGATTTATTTGTATTTACAAGAAATATGTGTACATATACAGGGTGTGTGAAACATTTCTACATCCATGAGTATGTGTATGGATTTATATGGTTGTATTTCTTCACCAGGGTCCTAGTTGTACATGAATTTTGCCATTGATGCTTTATCAGGTGTCCTTCTACAAGTTGGTGATAAAAGGGCATGTATACTTGCTATCACATGCCTCACTTACATCCATTATTATGTTTTTGGCTGTCCACTGGTGTATTATTGCATAAGAGTCCAAGGTACTCTCCTATATTTCCCATTAGTTTTTTATTGCAGTTACATGCTTAATGACTGTAGGTAGCAATCACTATGTTTTGCTGGAAACACCTGTTTAACTTAAGGTCTATGTAGCATAGTGGGTTAATGCAGTGTACTATAGATGAGAGGGGCATGGGTTCAAGACTTGGCAGAGGTGTTCCTTTTCTACATGTGACTAACACTGTAATACACACATACAATCATTAAAGCTCATTAAATCACATTTAAGCTGAGCTAAGCAAAGTGGCATGCTGTGCTGCACTGCACTGCTCTGGGCAAATCCAGTAAAAACCCAAGCTCTGCACAAATCCATGCACACCCAAGCTAATAATATATAAAGGAAAGAAAATGTGGGTGATAGGAAAGTGGTGAACTAGGGGCAAGCAGGGGGAAAACATAGGGTAAAGCATATAGAGATGTGCAGGAAGGGTGTAGGAAAGAACCATAGCTATCCATTTCTTGCACAGCAACAGCTGTGCATTTTGACAGATTTTGTAGATGAATTTGGACTCTCAAACCCCAGAGAGAGGGGTGAGGACAACATAAATGTGCTGTCAAGCCAATTGGACCAAATTAGTTGTGTTCAGTGGACACATGTATGAAATGGAGAGCCATGTATGGGGCAATATTTGTTTGTGGGACAGGTGCCCATTTTTTTCCCTTATAATGAGAGAGTGGAATGTTGAAGAAGGGACATAGGTACATGTGGGGAGTTTACTATCACATACTCGATTGTCATTTAGATGAAGTAGGAGGTATGGGGGGTGCAGGGGGGCTTACCCCCCCTGCAAACGTTATTGTTAGCTGTGGGCAGATGTGAGCATTTCAGCAAAGTCAATATTCGACATTGCTGAAATGCTCCATTCAATATTTTGGTTGCTTGGTGTTTTGATTTCTGACAATATTTGACCGAAATTGTTGCATTCGTCTAAATAACATTTGCAAATATGATAGTAAACCACATGTGGGCAGGTAAGTTGGGTAGGAGACAATGCTGTTGTAGAGAGACAAGACAGACAACAGAGCAGACAGGGGTGGTGTCTGACACATGAGGGGGTAAACACCTTGGATGGAGTGGGTGTTGTGTACTCAGAGACACACGTGCCTCCAGATAGCAGCAAAGTGACTCATGTCCCCACCCATGGGACAGTCTATGCTGCTCCTTCACTACCCCAAAGGTGGCTGTGCTGGAGGTTGGGTGCCAGGGCCAGTCTGCCTCACCAGGTTGTCAAGTGTGCCCTTAATCTGGTGCAGGTGATGTTCATAGGTATGATGAATGAACCTGCACACCATGACCAGAAGTTGTTCTTGGGTGACTACAGCCTTTCTGCCACTGCTCCCAAGGGGAAGTCATGCTCTATCCCCTGAGGTGGTTCCACCCGATGCTGCAGGTGGTGCAGGGGCAGCCAAGGTGGCACCACTGGCCTGGGTCCCAGATGTGCCAGGACCCAGTCCCACTGCCAGTTGAGGCATGGTATGCAGATCACTGGGAACCAACCTACCCTGACGTGCTGTGGTGATGGAGTTATAGCAATAAGTATAGGTTGTTATGAACAAAACATTGTTAGTAATAACAGCATGCCAGAACAGTGGAAATAACCCAATTACATATCAATGTATATTATGTGAAACACAGCAATAAATTACAGAACAGTCAGTATGTTAACAGCATGCCAGTAACAGTTACAACATAAGGCCAACAAAATAGGTAATTCAACAAGATATGTTAATATGCAACCATTATAATACATAGCAATAGTAATACACATGCCCCAAAATACAGTTAATTTAACAACATGTGCTAATAGTAAGCCATAACCAATGGATAACAGTACAAAATAAATGAATATAAGGGGTGTGGAGTGACATAAAAACAGTCCATTAGCACCACTATAGGAGATTTACTTGACAACAGTACTACTATCAATTCTATGGGTCTGTCATTTTTTTATGTGTACAAGTCCCCTATAGCTGCTGTAGAATATACACACCTCTCAAGTTATTCGCATGGGACAGTATGAGCCGAGCAGTAACAACTGCAGGTACACAACTACACAGAACACTTGCACATCAGGTGGACCACTATAACCACCAAGGTGTACTCAGGGCTTGTAGTGATACTTTGCAATTTAAGTAATCATTTCAGTGGTAGTCCTGTGACAGATAGATTATGAGCTAATTACATTACATGACAGCATGACACTTGAGAGACATGTATCTGTACAGTACAGAAACTAAACAACTATCATGTTTTGCTTGGCAGGCATGGGGCCAGAGCCCAATAGCAGTGACTGCAGAGGACATCTGCATGGAATTTATGAATTGGCTGCAGCAACTATTAACAGAAATTCCAGGCATGCCATACTAAGATTGCACATTTTATTTATTTCATTTTATTTTTTTATTATTATATTTCTTTTGTTTATTTTATTCTGAATTTTTACATTCTTGCAAAAGATTTTAACAGTCTGTGACATCTAAACACACAATTATGTTCTCATAAAATGAGCTACCTCACACATTTACCTGTAGTTCCTATGGAGAGAGAATCTGTAAACATTATCTGACTGATACTGTAATATTTAGTGATACATAGCACTGGATTTCAACCCTGGTCTGTGTTTGGCAAAATGTACTATATACAGAGCATTTAACAAACTGAGCTACTGAGTCACTGATGATTACTAACTGACTGATATTTGCCTAGAGCTCACCTGGAACTAAAATATGACCTGGTAGTAGTACTAAAGATTTATACTAGACTGTAGTGACAGTAGACCACACATGCTTGAAATACAAGCATGACAGAGATAGTAGGTAATCTATACATTGGTATATAGACTGCAGGTGTACACAATATATTGTTATTTGTTTGAAATATCTGTGAAGTCAACAAACAATATCAGATCATGGAGTGGGCTACCTCACCCATATACCTTGCTTATCTGCTGTTTGTGGATGACAGAGCAGTATGTGAACTATACTGGCTTAGAATCAACCTTGAGTGGTACTGTATGTGTTAAACATTACATTTGGCAGCCATTATATTTGCATTCTACAGCTATTACAGTATTAATCTTGACTGCAGCACCTTACCTTACAGCCTGGATGCATATAGTTGTACTGCAATGGTTAAAACAACACAGTTATGATGTACATAATTTAAATTGGTGTTATTGGTGTTGGTTCATGTGTTATTGTAGAACAGTTGGCATTATTCATTTTTTGCAAAACAGCTCTAATTATACACGTATTGCACTACAGACTATATCGTATATACTTTAATGCAGTTTATGGTATTGTTTTGAGTTTTTATTGCATGACAGTTGTCATTATTTAGGTCTTGCAATACAGCTCTACTTCCACAGTTATTGCACTACAGACTTTATTGTATATTCTTTAATGCAGTTCATGGTATTGTTTCATGCTTTTATTGCACTGCAGTTGGCATTATTCATTTATTGCACTACAGCTCTAAGTCCACATTTATTGCCATATAAACTTCACTGTATATACTTTATTGCAGTTAATGCTTTACTCTTTCTTGCTTATTTCACTACAGTTAGCATAATACATCCATACTCACTGCACTCACAGTGCAACATGGCCAAGCGCCCTGCATGCAGCTTGATGTTCCAAGCCGTCTCCTCTGCAGCTGTTGGGAGAGAAGCACACCATTGTGCATACCAGTTCAGCAGACATTCAGATTAGATATTGGTGAAACAGAGGTTAAAGTACTTACATACTTGTGGGGCATTCCCTGCCCGAGCTTCATGGACCCAGCTGTCCAAGAAATCCCTCTTTCATCTCTTGAGGTTGTCATGGTGGTGACTACACTGCTTACCTATGCGGGGGATACCAGTAATACTGGTGAGTTCCCTGGTCAGCCAGTCCCATGACTCTGTCTTACACTCTGAGCCCTGGAAACCTCCATGTAGCAGCCAGTCATCATGTTTTTTTACTAGGAGTCCAACCATGACCCTAGACTCCAGAATGCCCAAACTCTGCACCCAAAAGTATGAACCCTCACCAGCACCTGCCATAGTACCCTTCAGAGACAGAATTCCATTGGATTCTGCTGTACTCCCACCTATTGGGCTTAATATAGCCTGTTTTCCTGCCCTTACATGCCATTTAACAAAATTTTAAAAAAAGTGCTGCATCACTTTGCAGTGTGCAAACCAATGCAGCTGAGCTCAGCAATGCAAAAACCTGCATAATTGTATGCATAGCAGTGCTTAACATTGCATAAATCAGCTGAGCAGAGCTGAGCAGTGCATAAATATTTTCAGCCGTTATTGTGTTTATGTGTTGCTTAAAAGGTCTTAGCAGGTCTTAGTAGAGCTTAGCAGAGCACAAATGGCCATGATTTAAAATAATTAGCATAATTCGTATTTCAAAACTGAATGCTTATTTTTCCGTCCATTTATTCAAACCCTGAACCTACTGCACATGAGGCCATAGTTCTACTCATTTAGCTACATGGGTATGTGGAACTCTGCTATACCTTTACATACACCTCTGAGCTACTCATAAGCACTGCTAAGCACCGCACCATGTAAATCCACTCAGCTACATTTAAACATGACATTTAAATAAATAATTAAATGCATCCACTTTCTATTTTTAGATGCCTGGCAGGTGTCTTGGCATTGCTTGGCATTGCTGTGCTGCAGCACATGTAAATATGCTTTAAAAAAAAATTACATTGGAGTAATACAAGTGAACAGTCCAGGGAGTGTCTTACTCACCTGCAGACACAGTTAGCACTACACTCCCTACATCGATTCAGTAACCATGTTCCTTGTCTCTCCCTCTGCAATATGCCATCATTTATATGCATGGTGTGCTGCTGAGGGGGAACCATATACACGGACATGGTAACATTCCATTTAGGCTCTACACTGTGCCTACACTGAGTTTATTAAATCCTGGGGAATGTTATGCTTTAAAATTATTAAGTATGAGTGAAAACTGTATATCCAGTGGGCACACACACACACACACACACACACACACACACACACACACACACACACACACACACACACACACACACAGATCTATGTGCTGTAATTAGAGTGTAATTTATGTGAGTTTAGAGTCAGCAGGGCATTTATACAAATCAGTAGGCAGTACATTCCTTTGTGGAGATGCTCTTAATGCTGAAGAACTGTGGTCCATTTATATATATATATATATATATATCACAGAACGCTGTGTGTCAGACTTTACTATATTAATTGTGCTTAGCTTTTCAGTGTTGGGAACATTTTGCTGTTATACTGCATGGGATACACAGAAGAAAAGACAGCAGAACTAACTGATTTGTGGTTTGTTTTGATTCTGAAATCACTTTCTCACTGTCTGCTTGAGAAGGATTTATTGACTAAATGAGCCAGACCATTCTAAAAATCTTATGTTTTGATGTGAGATATATACATTTGTATTATGAGAAATGAAGTTTGGTAACAAACCAAGTTGTCCCGGGACATCTTCATGAGGGGTTAGATTGATATTAGTGGGTGTTAAGTGGGTTGAGGAGGTGAAAGGGTTAAGTGGAGGCAGAAAGGATTGGGAGGAAATGAGATAAGGGTAGGGAGGGGCTTAAGAGGTTTATATAAGTTTAGCTGGGTAAGCAATCACATTTTGGCATGAATTTGCTATTGCAAGTATGACATCCATGACGACCAGTAGGTACTGTGGAGTAAGTAGGCCTTGGGCTGTGATGAAAGGGGGTAATGTTTGGTAAGTGGCCATGATCAGCGGAAAGTGTTTGGGGATAACATGGGACAGAGTTATTATTTGTTATAATTTTGGTCTGGGTAGTCTGGGTGTGATAATTACTTGTGAGTATATGATAGATGGGGCAACATCAGTTTGGTGGGCCTGGGTTTTTGGTGTCATGTGGTGTGTGGGAAGGGGTAGTGGTGTGTACTCTGAAGACAGGGCTTAGCCAGGATGATGTGGTGGGGGGATTACATGCTGGGCTTTATTGTTGCCGGTTGTGAGATGCTTGATATTCTCCTTCTCTCTCTGTCTCTCTCTTTGTCTCTCTCTCTTTCTCTGTCATGTTTGTCTCAAATTTGTAGTTTCAGTTCAAATAGGAATCATGGTTCTCTCTGTACATTCCCGTTTTTCCTTTTGAATGTGTATTTTCAGTTGAAATGGGAATTGTGATGAACCATGTGGTGACAGTCTATTGTTGTGGGGTACAGTCTGTACCCCTGTGCTTATAGTGGGCAGGACGGAATAGCTGCAGTGGGCAGGAACTGAGTGTGATTGTCTTTCCTGGGAAGTGTGTTTGGGTCTGGAGTCTCAGGTTGCTTTCACATGTGAGCTGTGCTGGGCTCCTTCTTGTGCAATCCCTGCTGTTTTAGTCAAGTGGAGGGTTGGCTGAGGACCAGTGAGCTCATTGCATTCAGTCAGGAATTCGTGGGTCTCTTTGTCTTGCACAGTGTAGCCGGGTGCCCCAGTTTTGTCAGTGAGCATGTATAGAGGGATTGAATCTGTTGCATTATGGGTTGAGGTGCGGAGAGACGGTGATTGGTAATGGTTGTTGGTTGGTCTATGCGACCACTCAAAGTTATCATAGGCACGGAGTTGGGAGCGTGGGCCATGGCTCTTGACTGTGTGTGTTGGTGCATACTTTGGAGCACAGATGGTTTAAAAAAAAAGGAGAGGAGGAAAGGGGAGCCGGACAGTCTTGTGAAGTTGGCCATTGTGGTCCCGGGCCATGCTAACAGGAAGCGGTTTTCTCGTGAATGGAAGGGAAACTGGACGCTTCGATGCAGGTTCCGGTTTCTCCTTGGGGTGGCAGTTGTGCTTTTGCATCCCACGCCAGGAAGCATTTTGGACACAAGTGTTTTCCTTGGGTGAAAGGCAATTAGCTACATCAGCACTGGATGACTAATTCATGCATCAGTGGTTTTCGCGTGCTTGGAGCTTGTTGTGGAAGGTACCGTGCTCGTGGGCTTGGAACTTGTGGGAGGTCATCGTGATTCGTGTGCATGTTCAGTGGCTCATGGTCTGAGGAGGGGTGTCATATCTCTTAACTATTAGTATTTGGTCAGTATGTCATCATTATATTACAAATAAAGTAAATCCTGATGTGCTTGATGTGGGGAATTGATAAATATATAACACTATACATAAGGGGGGGGTTCACAGTTTACAGTTTGATCTTATACTTTTTAACCATGCAGCTGTCTGCAGAATGGTTAGGTTGTTGCCTCGTGTTGGGGTCTGTTTTGCATGAGTGTGGTTTGTGACAGTGCAAACCTGTTACATCAACTGGCTAAGTTGAGTGAGCGGTACTTACGTATTATCGCAACCAGATTTTTGCGGTTGCGGTAATACGTTTGTTGGCCCAAAAACGGATTGTGGGACTAAAAGTAAGACAGAATTTGATGTTTTCTTTGGGTACAACGTAGTTTGTCCCAAATTAGTAGCGTAAATTAACGCAGAAATGTGAAACTTGCTTTGCGTACATCAAAATTGGTTGCACTGCTGTCTTAGTGCAGAAGTGAATTGAAGACGCATGGCATGGGAAATGCTCGTTCGTTTTTACTGTGTGATGGATTACTACGAAATTGGTTACTAAACTTTTTCCTGAGAAGAAGAAATGTGGAGCAACACATTTTTTTGGTAAATAACTAGTTTTATTTGACATACTGTAGGAAATAATTGAAGTTAAAAATAATAGCAATCTAAACAATCAAACGGAGATGAAGGTCTTGACGATGGAGGCTAAAGTTACGAAGAGCATTCTTGTAGTATTTGACAGAAACGGATTTTTTTGTGGGGGATAGCAGTTATTGTTGCAATGTTTTGTGGATGTTTTGCATAGTATTCATGTGGATGTCTTCCAGATGTTTTTGAGCAACATATCTGTAAATATTTTATTGCTGATTAAGGAAGCATACATGTAGATGGTTCACTTGCTGGGTTACACTTTTTGTATGGAAAAAAATTGTCTGCTATTGCTGTCAAGATTGCATCAAATAAGTCTTTCTTTAGTGCAAGCTGTGTTTCACGCCAGATATATTCAATTAGTTAGGAGTTCAAATGGTGTCTTGCAGTGCCTCTCTGTTTTTTGTTTCTCCACTTAACAGATCCCCACATTTTCTCTATGTGTTGTGTATGCACTCCTGTGTTTGGATCTACAAAGTTGTAGCTATGGTTTACTTTTTCATGACTGAAACCAGCTTCTTCTAGTTGTTGAGTTTGATATGCCCGCCATGAATCTGAATAAATAGTAGTGCCCTGTTTAATGTATTCTTTGATTTTATTAAATAATGTTGCGGCTGTTCTATCAGGAACTTTTACAAGAAAAGTCTCTCTTGTTTCCCTACATATCCCTCCAAATACCCACTGTTGAGGGAGAATACGGCCAGCATTACTTTTACGTCTAGTAAAAAGAGTCTCGTCTATTTCCACAATACACCCTGACCCTCCGATTTCTTTCTTGTCCTTTTTCTCCATTTCTAAGACACAGACATCACGTAAGTAATTACTCCAGCCTATGACTGCCTTGTCAGCCATGTCCAGTTCTTCCTGACAGAAACTTATATTTGTCATCTGCTTTGCCCAACAATAAATGAAGCGGACAGCGGTGGTAAAATGAATTCTACTCCCTTCAAAGAAATTACTCAGTCGAACTCCTACATGTTGGTAACATTTTTCTGTATTGCATTTCCAAAAATCTGCTTCCCATAGTATAATGTCATTGAATGTCCGGAACAGCATTCTTTACTTGTTGATATAATGCCATATTGCTGGAAAAGTGCTATTGACTCCTTTTCTGTATTAGGTAGATCCCACAAACACATAGTATTTATAAAGGTTGTTTTTTGGGGTTAGTTCACTACCACTGAATATCTACATAGATCGTCTTTACTAATCTGAAGTATAACTTTGACAACATTTACAGGCTCGCGTCTGGGGATATGGAACGTGTATTACACATAGCGGCTGTGTAAAATGTATTTACAGTGACAAGATGTTGGAAAACAGCATAGCTTGATAGAATCTCTCATTCCTTTAAATTTACAATGTTTTTGCTACCTAAACAATGTTTTCAGATGAAGTTGACATTGTCAGTGTGATTTTGCTTACATTTCTTTTTACATTTCCGCACTGGGAAGCAAGCACTATTATCGTGAAAATCTGGTTGCAATAATACGTAAGTACCGGGTGAGCATTATTAAAAAAAAAAAAAAACTATATATATAGATATATATATATATATATATATATATATATATATATATATAGATATATATAAAATTAAATAAATGAAACTGGAGGGAAATATGAATGACAGATGCTCAAGCTTTGGACCTCATCTCTGTGAGTTTGCAACTGAGGTTTTGTTGTAATAGAGTGGGTATGCTAAGAGAAGTTATGTAATGTTTTTTTTTTTTCAGAACTGCTTTATAAGTCAATTGTTTTAGATACCGTTTGGGTAATGAGTGAAGATTGCCATAGTCTATTTTGAGTTTGTGTCTTTGCGTGGCTTGATAAAATAGATATCTAAAATGAATTGGATGACAATTGGTGCAGTTGGTATTGTCATTTGAGTTGTGAAATGAGAGTTTGTCATTTTCTACATAACTAAAATGGTGGATGCTAAGCTGTAGTGTTTGCCTCGGTTTAGCAGTGAGCCAATGTAGGATATACTCATAATTTGTTGTAGAAAGGATTGGGTTCAGGGGTTTTGTTCCAGATTTGATTTATTGGAGCATTAATTTAATTGCCCCTTTTTGTGTCCTGAAATAAGTCTTATTTGGAATGTGTAAAGCATAGTTATGGTGGTTTCCTGGTGCTGCGGGTGGGGATTTCAGTACAAACTGAGCAAACTTTCAGCGTAAGTTATTGCAATTTGCCTTTGAAGTATAGTTGTGTCTCACTAAATATTGCAAGTGGCCATTTCATTCTGCATTGCTATGTTGTAGAAGTAATGAAAAACAATGTTAGAGATTTGTAATTGTCGCCGCGGTGAGCAGGTGATTTGTGGTGTTGTGCAGACCTGTGTTTAGTAGTCCATTGCTTACGGATTAACTTAGGTTGGTGGTGGAGTAGTCAATTCCCATGCTTAGTGACTGGAATGTTTCCAAGGAGAGGGTGTCTGTTCATGGGCTGCAAGTGCAGTGCTGTGGTAATGGCTGTGGGGGAGGGTATGGTTAGAGTTAAGGATACTGGTCAACAAAACAGCAGTTTTGAAGATGTCTTGGAATGTGCGTTATGTATTTTAGATGATTTACATGTCTTTTTTCTTTCTTGCAGATGGGGTTTTGGAATGCTGCTGCTATAATTTGGAATAGGTGGCTATAAAGTGGAGCCTTCTCTTTACAGTCTGCCATACTAGGAGGGGATACCTCTCAATGGCACAGATTTTCACAGGGTGTTCAGATTTTGCAGCACACTTTTTACTCTTTTTTTTTTTTTTCTTAGGTGAGTACTAGGCTAACTGCCCTTGCGAGCCATTGTAAGCCTAGCCAATTATCCCTTGTGAGACTCAAACCCTGCACCTTGTGTTTTTAAGGCAAACACCTTAACCATTAGGCCACCCTCCCAGTAACTGTTGAATGGTGGCTTCTGACAAATTATGGCAAAGTATTAAGACTGGAGTCAGAAATAACAACAGACATTTGAGTTGCAGACGTCATACCATTCTGAATATCTATGCTAACGAAAACCTGTTCTATCAACCTTTTAAGTTTGCAAGAGGAATATTTAAAATAGTACTTAATTGTATTTTGTAAGCTGCTATCAAGCTATTATTAGGTTTGCTGCATTTTGTCCATTTGTTCTACATTATGTTGGTTAGTGTGCCTCATTTGGAGATGGAAGGTTAAGAGCTAGGCAGATGGTTTTATAATATAAGTTGGCTTGGCTTATACAGTGCGCTAATTGATGTGGTATGGAATTGCATGGTTACCCTGGTTGTGGATATTGATAGGTCCCTTCATGTGTGGGGTTTAGTTGTAACATACTCGAGTGGTAGTTAAATTTATATTTTGATAGGGTCATTGGATCATAGCTTCAGTTATGGCTGCTTTGTTATAAATGTGTGTGGCAGTGGTACATTCCTTCCTGGGTTGGCAGGATAGGTTGTCTTTGAAGATGTCTTGGAATGTGCGTTATGTATTTTAGATGATTTACATGTCTTTTTAATTTCTTGCAGATGGGGTTTTGAAATGCTGCTGTTATAATTTGGAATAGGTGGCTATAAGGTGGAGCCTTCTCTTTACATCTTAGAGGATTTACTTTTCTCCTTTTCTTTGTAGATGGTGGTGTGATGACTACCAGTTGTGGCACTACACAGTGAGTTCGCAGATGATGGAAGCAGTGGCAAGCAAGGAAGTTACACATGGGGAGCACAAGTGGGCAACAGTTACTGGCTGAAGTAAGTGGATTTCAAAGTGGTTGAGATTTGGTAGAGGATTTACACTGCTAGCCAGAGAAGGACAGGCATTTGAATTTGTGATCTCAGGGTTAATTGGTTGTAGAATCTGTTCTATTAACAGTTTCAGTATGTTAGATCAATGTTTGAAAGTTGTCCCTGCTTTTGGGTGTTTGCATTCAATAGCAAAAGGGAGCAACAGCCATTGGCTATAGGTAAGAGTTTGGGCTCCTGCAGTGGGCTTTATGAGTTTACAGGTAATGCATTTTATTTAGTGCTCATTAAGCCACTTCACTGTGGATGGGGTTCACGTAGGTGGAGTGGAGTCACAGCACTCAGTATCATAGGAAATTATTAGGCTACTGGCTCTGGGGTGATTACAAGCTAGACAAGTTTGGCTCTTATTTCTGTGGGTAGCACTTATCACTCTTTTCCAAGGGGTAAAGAGTCATAACAAAAAAAAGAGAGGGCTGGTCCCATACTTTGGTGCAGAGTTTGGGAAACACTTGATGGGGGTTTCAGGGGTCCTTGTCAGTGTCTCCATGTTAAGTAATTATTGGTATGTGTGCACATAGAATTGTTTTTCCTTTTCTTTGCAGATTGCTGATTTCTCCCTCTTATTTACTACAGCCTACTATCCCATAACTTCCCCCCCCCCACTACCCTATTCTCCTCTCCCCCAGAATTACTCTGTTTCCTCTACCACTTCTACCAAACTTTTACTGCACCTTCTCTTACTCTCCTCAGCTCCTTCCTGCAGTGGCTAATAATTTTTCCAGCAGGGCTCTTCTGCTCAGTTGCTCTACTCCCCCTTGTTCCTTTTCCCTCCCTCCACTCCTCCCTACCAGATTCCCAGCACTCCCTCTCTCCCACTTTTTATCCCCTCCCCCCTACCCACCACCTTCTCAGAGTCTACATATAGACGCCAATACCTTCTTGGCGCCATTTCTTCTGATTCTCCTAGCGTGGATTTGCCTTCTCACTCTTTCCCCACCTGGCTGTTAACATGGTAGTGCTGCTTGTTTCTCCCCTGGGTATGGTTTTATGTTTTTTTTTTTTTTGTTAAACGAACTTAAAAAGTGTTTTTCCCTTGCACCGCTCTGCATTTGACTGCATTGAGGCTTTTAATTTGCTTACAAGTGTTTTTTGTTGGGCAAACGATCAGAGACCTAACTTGATATCTGTCTGCTCTGTTGCCTGTTAGACAGCGTTTATCCGCATATGTTATAGCGTTCATAACAAATGTTTACCCTGCTATCTTTGAGGTTAGGATTTTTTTTTTAAAAAAAAAAGACAGATATGCTGTCAAAATCTTAAGAAACAATTATTCTATCTGTGTTAGTTGAAATCAATGTCCTGTTTTGTCTATGTTATAGCGTCTTACTTAATGCACATCCCAGCGGGTACTAAGCTGATATGATTCTAAAACATGCTTAATTGTCTTACTAAATGCATACCCGGCTGATTTTTAAACTGATAAGTTGTTAAAAGTGTTGAACTTGTTTGTGTAAGCTGTTAAGAAGGTGTTTGCCTTAACTGTGAAATAGTGCCTTACTAAATGCATACCCGGCTGCTATTAAGGCTATGATCATAGGAAACCTCTATCTATTTCGCTGGTTTTAGTGTTGCCCTCACTACCCTGCTACATTAATTACTCGTGCAGAATTGAAACACCAGCACAGGTCCTTTACTCTGTTTGGCTCAATAGTTCCTATATTCTAATGTGCAGTGGCATAACTATATAGTTTACCTGTAACTGCATTTTAACCGCTCAGCGGTTGGTGTTTCAGCTCTGCTGAAGCAAACGGGTGAAGCATTCTCACCCCCCCCTTACCATGCACTCACGCATTAAAACTGCTTTGGGAGCCCGCCTATTCCTCGGCACTTTGCAGTGACCAAAATCCATGTCACATTAGTGCCACAAAGGGGAATGTAAAAGGCATAAACTAGATAGTTTACCTGTAATTGCATTTGAACCACTCAGCAGTTGGTGTTTCAGCTCCGCTGAAGCAAACGGGTGATGCATCTTCACCCCCCCCCTTACCATATCCTTACACAATAAACTGTTTTTGAGAGCTCACCCACTCCTCGGCACTTCGTAGCGACCATAATCCATGTCACACTAGTGCCTTTCCCTAGAAACATTATTATTTTAGGCGCTGTATTGCAGCTGCTCTAGAACTATTTTTTTATTACTTCCTTTATCCTACCCAAACGCCTTTTTAACTGAGTAAATGCTACTAGACTAAGCCCTTTTTGTAGCATACTCTCCCTCCCTTCCACCCTACCCCCTTCCACTCTGTAGCACAATAATCTTTTTTTTTTTTTTTTTTCGCTACTTCTATTATTTATAGTCCTGCCATTGTTTGGTATAAATTGGGGTTATACATCTCCCTCCCCAGCCTATTGTACCGGCTCTGACAAATTGCTAAGGCTTTGTTTATTTTTGTTTTTTGCCTTCTGACCTTGCTCTGCAAATAGCCTAGATACTCCTTAACACTTTGTGTAAAGGTATAATGCTTATTTAATCCTGTTCCAAGGGTATATACTCTGCCTGTACTTGTTGTTATATCACTGTACTTATGTGCTCCTCACAATGTATTTTTAAAAAAAGTGTATAATTGCATTTGTTTCTAGATTGTTTACTAGTGGTTGTGTCACTGTCTAAACCTTGTCAGTACTGATCTCTCTCCTCCGTCTTGCTCCTTGCTCTCCTTCTTTTGCTGCTCTCAATTACTTTTTACTGTCTCCTTAACTCTCCCTCTCTTATACCCTTCTTCTAGACCTACTCCTCTGTTCTTTTATCCTTTCCCGTCTATATGTTCTCCACCTCCTTTTACTATTTAGCGTATATGTTCCTCCTTTCTCCTCCCTTCTCCCTATACTTACTTTTTGTCTGTTTATCCCTTCTCTTTTACAGCTCACCTATCCTGAGGGTCCAGCAGTACCTCCCAAATTACACAGACTCCTCACTCAAAGCCAAGTTTGGCCCACCTGGATTTTTATCCTGCTAACCAGTTCGGGCTTATCCTTAAGGAACCCACAGTGTGGAATCCCTCACCTTTAGCTCTCAATAAATGTATATAACTTTAAAAACATAAAACAAAGCTAATTTGTCATAACATCCTTATCTGCTAGCCTGTCCCCCAGTGTGTCTCAGAAGCTTACCGCATACCTCAAAGATCCCACTCTAACTCACTACGTCTAATCTCCCATTCAATTCCTCTATCCCTCTGAAGACTTACCCTGGTACTCACTGTTACCTCTACCTTTTCCTACCTCTGTCTCTAGCTCCATTCTATCTCCCCTTAATCTCTCTGCTTGCCTATTTTCCTCCTCTCACCACTAGGTGGCAGCACCTTCTCACTTGTTGCTTACTCCTACCCTACTCTTATAATAACTTTTGCTGTCCTCCTGTCTTTTTTTGAGCTTTCTTCTAACACCTACATATTTCTCCCTCTTATTTACTACAGCCTACTATCCCATAATTTTTTCTCCTCTCCCCCCACTACCCTATTCTCCTCTCCCCCAGAATTACTCTGTTTCCTCTACCACTTCTACCAAACTTTTACTGCACCTTCTTTTATGTACCTCAGCTCCTTCCTGCAGTGGCTGATACTTTTTTCCAGCAGGGCTCTTCTGCTCTGTTGTTCTATCCCACTCCGTTCGCCCTACGGGCTCACTCCGCTCCCCTACCCAACCCCCAATTCCCAACCACCCCCAGCACATCTACTCTTATACCTAACAAACACCTCCTTCCAAACCTACTATCCAATCACAGTCCTCTTCCAATTACCCCTCCCCCCTCATTCTTTCTTCAATCCACTGTCCATTCTCAGCCCTCCTACTACTACCCCTCCCCCTTATTCACCCATCAGAGGATACTCTGCCTCTCTCCCCTCTCAATACTACTCCTCCCACTACAATTGCCTATACCCCTATAAACTCAGTCTTCCATTGTCCTTGCCTACAATATCCAACTCTCTCCAGTCACATTTAGACCTTCCTTTCTTAACTAGCACACCACTTTATTCTTCTCTTCACTGTACACTACCCTACCTATCCCAACATGCTCTATCAACTCCCCTTAACTTTCCAACTCCACAGCTCCATTCTCATCTTACTAATACCTTTGTATCTTGCTACTTCTTACTCCCATAAAGCCCCTCCATTCCTCCCCCCTACTCAAACTATCCCTAACCCCCAGCTACAACCTCTCCAACACTCTCACTTTCACTCCATATCCTCCTCCCTTATTCCACTCAACCTATTGCATCTTTTTCATACAAAACTATTCTCTGCCCCAACTAAAACTCTCTCTCTCTTAATCTTCTGCTAAACCCTAACAAATACCCGCTATATAAACCTTACAGACCAAAACTTATCACCTACAATGTCCTAGCCTTATCTGGAGACATTCATCCTAACCCTGGCCCTTGCCTCAGCACAAACCATTCCATCCCTCCACCCTCTTCCTCACCTACAACAAATAACACTCTCCAGCCTTTTTCTTCTCCTCCCACTTCTACTCTTAACACTCTGAAGATTTTCACTATCAATGCCCAGAGTCTAAACAATAAAGGTCACCATGTACAAGCCTGGATTAATCACAATCAACCCGACATCCTAGCCATCTCTGAAACTTAGCTAAAACCCCATATTACTGACTCTGAAATCTTGCCTCCTGGTTACAACATCCTCAGAAGTGACCGTTTAAACAAAAAAGGTGGAGGCTCAGCTCTAATTTACTCCAATCTTCTCTCTCTAATTCCTCCTCAAATCCCTACCCCTCAATTCAAAAATTCCGAAATCACAGCAAGCCTCCTCCGATTAAATAAACATAAAAATATCTGCTTCATTTCCTTATACATCTCCCCAGGCAACAATATCTCCACCCTTGAAGATATTCTATACTGGGCCTCAACTGAAATAAAATATGAAACCTATATTCTAGGCGATGTCAATATCGACTGGAATAAAATCAACATACCATCCCCCTCACTTTCCATTAACCTTCTCAACTTCACCCAAGTAATCTCTTCAATAACTTGCCCTAACAAAAATCACCCCCCAGGTTCCATCTTAGATTGGATTCTAGTCTCCCAGCCAAACAAAATCACTCTCTGTGGCACTATCCCTGACACCTGCAGTGACCATCTTCCTGCCTTCATCCATCGTTCAAGTAGCTCCATCCAACACCAACATCTCTACATTCAAACTCGTAACCTCAACAACTTCAACCCCTCAATTTTCTCTAACATCTTTAAACAAATTAACTGGCAACCTCTAAATACCCTTCCTCTTGACAATGCTGTTGAGCACTTCAACTCTATCTTCCTAGATACCCTTAACTCACTAGCCCCACTAAGAAATAAATGAATCAAAACTAATTCTGCACCATGGCTGACCAAAGAAACTAAACAAATTATGCATCACAGAGACAAATCCTGGAAGCTCTACCAAGAAAATAAACTGTCTTCTACCTTACTCCTATATACCCAACTCCGCAATCAAGTAAAAAAAATTATTACCAAGGACAAAAAAACTACTATAATAAACTTCAGTCCAATAAGAATAACAATTCAAAACAGTTCTGGAAATCGGTCAGCTTCCTACTCCATCCTGGATCTCAAAACAACCCTTGCCCTGACCCTAATCTATCTGACAGTGAACTGTGCTCCCAGTTCAACACCTTCTTTACTGAATCCATAGCTAAGCTAACCAAAACATTCCCTAATAATGACCCACCTAACTCCCTCTTCACATCACCCAGCAACCCAAACAACAATCCCTTCAATTTCCATCTCAAACCTGTTTCCACAACTTCTATAAAAAAGCTTCTATCCAAGCTAAAGCCATGCTCTAATGCCCCTGACAACATTCCCTCTTGCTTCCTCAAACATGCAGCTGAAGGAATCGCTCTCCCAATTAGTATTCTGATTAATAGATCCATAAATGAGTCATATGTTCCAAAACTCTGGCGTTCAGCTTACATTCTACCTCTTCACAAAGGAGGCAAAAACACTGCTATTTCTAACTTCCGCCCTATCGCCCTACTCTCTCCTATATCTAAAATTCTAGAAAAATGTGTCCACCATCAACTTTTACCTTATCTAATTCAGAATAACCTCCTAACACCCATCCAGCACAGCTTCTGTCCTGGCCACAGTACCATAACTGCCCTACTTTCCTTCCTAGAAACTGTCAATCAAGCACGAGACTCTGGACTCATTGTATCCGCAGTCCTGCTAGATCTTTCAAAAGCCTTTGACACCATCTCCCACACACACCTTCTTCATCATCTGGCTAATCTCCATCTCTCACCAAATACTCTATCCTGGTTCTCCAGTTATCTTTCTGATAGATCACAAGCAGTCAAATGGAAGAACTCTTTCTCTTCCTTCCTGCCTACACCTACTGGCATTCCTCAGGGGTCTATCCTTGGACCCATGCTTTTCAACATCTTTATAAATAACCTTCATACCTTCATCCCTGACACCACAGTCATCCAATATGCTGATGACTCTACCTTAATCTGTTCTGCCCCAAACTTTCCTGAACTACTGACCAAAACCCAATTAGCCTTTACCACTACAAAGAACTGGATGCACCAAAATCACCTTTCTCTCAACTCCAATAAATCTAAAATACTAATTTTTCTCCCCTCCAAGATTTCCTCTTTGGACAAAAACACTTTCAATGTCCTAAGTCAAAGTAACACTGCCATTGAAGTGGTTCCCTCTGCAAAACCCCTTGGCATTACCATAGATGAATACCTCAAATTTGATCTTCACATTCAATAAAACATAAAGAAAACCCACCAAAAGCTAGGTATGCTATATAGGAAAAATCATTTTCTTTCCAACTCCACTAGGCATACTTTGGCAATCACCTACCTCCTCCCTTACCTTCTATATGGAGCCCCCCTTCTAACCAATTTATCTGTCACCAACACCTCTAAGCTTGAAGCTTGCTATAATAAGATCTCTAAATTTGCAACTAAATCCAAAACATCATCTCACCACTGCCTCAGCCTACACTCTCTGAACTGGTTAGAACTCCCTAACCACCTAGACTACCTACAACTAACCACCACTCACAAACTAATATTCTCCCCAGACAAATGCCCAGCATTAAAGGACATCCTTCCTCCATACATCCCTAACAGATTACTGAGATCTAAGCACCAAAACCTAATCTCTATTCCCAAACCCAAGCGACCCACTGGCCAGCTTTTACTATCCTTCTCTCTAGGTAAAAAAATGGAACTCTCTGCCTCCTTCTCTTAGGACTATGCCCAACACTGAATCCTTCAAGAGCCAACTCTTTCTCCACCTATCTTCCAAATGGAAATGCTCCTGCTTTCACCCCACATAACTTCTAGGGTCTCCTCACTAAGCTCCCCTTACCCCTTCTCCACTATACTCTCATTCTTATTCTTATGACCCAAAATATCTTGAACCAGCAGACTTTAACTGACTCCTAACATGTAAATATTGTTTCACAAAAAAAAAAAAATTTGCAGGCAACTTGTTAAACTCTCTTAATTTGTTTAACTGTCTCATAATGTATATAATGTTCTCGAATGTATGAATCCAACTCTTGTATTTTCACTTTGTAACCTTTATTCATATTTTGCAAACCTATATTGTATGGTATTTCACTTTGCAACCTTTATTCTTCATTTGTATCCTATATTGTATTAAATTGTTCATGGAGCTTTTCTCCCCGGGCATCCACTGAAAATGGGCACTTCTTGGCCCAGTGGACCTCCCCGGTAATCAAACTGATAATAAAATAATAAATAAATAAGTGCAGAAGGCATCATGCAGCTGCTTGAAAAGGGGATCTGAAAGGTGATGCTTTTTGATAGGATGGATGTTCTTGCCACTGGAATGGGGCACAATGAGGGTCTGAGTAATCACCTTATTAAGGCATGTTAGAGCTCTGTGTTCAATTAGTAGGAGCTGATTATTGCATTAGTATAGGGGCAAGTAAGGAAGAGATAGGTAGGGGGGGGCCAGGAAAAAACTGTTGGGGACGGTTTATGGGGAATGTGGGGATCCCACAGGATGAGTAGAGTCATGACATTCATAGGAGCATAGGAACTTATTAGGCTAAAGTCCTATGCAAGCCAGTGTGGCTATAGGTTGTCATTCCATTCAGGTTGAGCCATGATTAGTGGCTGGAAGGAAGCGGTGTGAAAGGAAATGTATTCTCTTGGAGTGGATGTTCCGGTGGTACAATGGAGTCATGGATAATCCTACTTTAGTTTCATTAGGGCGTGTTTCAGGGATAGTATGCAGGATTCTAAGGGCTTTACAGATGGGTACACTGAATGATGCTTGGCTTAACCCTTCTCATTATGGGAGGTAGTTGGTTGAACAATTTTGGGTAGAAGGGAGGGGGAACAGCATATTCAGGCTGGTTGGTGGAGAAGAGGGAGAGGCTTATCCTCTTCTGTTCCCTCTCTGGTGTATGAATGCTCATTTCAAGGAGCTGGGGAAAGGAAAATGAGCAGCTGGAGGAAGCTTGCTGAATAGATAAGTAAGCTGAGGTAAGGATGCTGCTTATTTGGTGGAAGGTAATTCAATGAATGGTGTATGAAGTGAGATGGGATGCTGCTTTGTAAATAAAGTAAGCGAGCAGAGGTATGGATGCTGCTTACTGGGGCAGGGTGAGTAGGTATGCTTTCCTGATTAACATTACAAGGATGCTTGTGCTGTGTTTAGAATCAACTTTATTATGGTCAGTTGTAACTAATAAAGTTGGTGAGCAAAGCTGTGTTATGGAAGTTTTAATAAAGGTCATTAAATGTCATTCGGTGTGATGTGTTTATTGAAGAGGACCAGGACAAATGAAGTTTGGCAATAAACCAAGTTGTCCCGGGACATCTACATTGATTGGTTAGATTGATATTAGTGGGTGTTAAGTGGGTTGGGGAGGTGAAAGGGTTAAGGGGAGCAGGGAGAATTGGAAGGAAATGAGATAAGGGTAGGGAGGGGCTTAAGATGTTTAGATAAATGTAGCTGGGTAAGCAATCACATTTTGGTGTGGACTTGCTACCCTCCCCTTGTTTGTTGGGGGTAGGGGGGATTGGGGTTTATCAGTTGGGGTAGGCGGAGAAGCGGGACAGGCTTGCCCTCTTCTATTCTCCCTGTGGTGTATGGATGTTCATTTCAAGAAGCTGGGGAAAGGAAAATGAGCAGCTGGAGGAAGCTTGCTGAACAGATAAGTAAGCTGAGCTAAGGATGCTGCTTATTTGGGGGAAGGTAATTCAATCAATGCTGTATGAAGTGAGAAGGGACACTGATTCATAAGTAAAGTAAGCGAGCAGAGGTATGGATGTTGCTTACTGGGGCAGGGTGAGTAGGTATGCTGCCCTGATCAACATTACAAGGATGTTTATGCTGTGTTTAGAATCAACTATATTATGGTCAGTTATAACTAATAAAGTTGGTGAACAAAGCTATGTTATGGAAGTTTTAATAAAGGTTGTAAAGTGTCATTCGTGTGATGTGTTTATTGAAGGGGATCGGGACAATATGAATTGCGTTTTTTTGTCTTGTCTGAGCTGTGTAATTTTCTGCAGAATGCAGTTGTGTCTGGGATGATTTTTTGACAAGTAGCTGACGATATGCCACATACCAAAACTGTCTTAGATGCAGTGTGCCACACAGGCAACAAGTGTAACAGTGGTGAGTGGTCAAAGCTATTCTTATTAAAGATAGAAAACTAGCAATTTTAAAGGCATGCTGATATATGAAACCAAGCTAACATACTGAGGTACAATTGTTGTGGAGTCATTTATTTCCCAGATGTTGTGAAGGGTTGGAAGGGCTGTGATTAGAAAATTAATTAATTCATCATTAGGATTTCAATTTTGACTTTAATTTATTATTTTTATTTTGAGGATTGGTAAGATTTGATGCCAGATTGTACTACTGCTGGTGCTGGTCCTGGTGTTTTTCTCTTTTGATGTGGTCATGCATAGTGAATAAAAATGGTATGTATTTTTTCCCTTTAAGGAATTCAAAGTTTTAAGGAGAATATATATTAATGCACCACTTTAAAAATCTGAGTAACCAGTGTGGCTTATTTTCTAAGACCATTTTCTAAGAATAAAACTACAAAACACATCAGTCCAACATATGATTAGCCTCAACCAGAAGTCTCTCCACATCTTCATTGGTGTTCAGCAGCTGCAATCTACAAGCCCTCTGTGATCCCAAGAAAGATTTCTCAATATGTCCATAGACTCTACAAGAGTGAGACAGGTCAAGAACATGATTTGTATCTTACCAAAGAAATATCAGTCATTCAGCAATCCTGGGTAAGAGGAAGCAGTACAGAATGAACGTACAAATTCTTTATTCCTGACACTTCCATTGCTGCTTCATCCTCTTTCATTAGGATTGTATTGCATCCTCCTGCTTGTTGTCGTTTTGATGCTGAGTATGCTGTCTGGGGGGGTGAGGGGCTTCCTTTGGTCCACTGGTGCAAAGTTTGATTCCTTCAGCTTCCATTTAGTAACTGTGTGACAATGTGCAAATCACTTAACCAGACAGTGCTCCTGGGGTAAGTCTGGAAAAGGTCCATGGAGATCAGTGCTCTACCCTGGAAAACAAATACAAATAAATAAATATACTGAGGAGAAGGGAAAGGGATAGGTGAGACAGGTGTTGCCAAAGTATAGTAAGCATGTAATGAACAAAGGTATTATTATAAGAATTAAGTGTTCTCTCAAAGGTAGTGTTATAAGAATTATCTGGTTAGGTATTCTCATAAAGGTGGTATTATAATAATTATTTTGTTAGGTCTTCACACAAAGATAGCATTATAAGAGTTATTTGTTTAGGTATTTTCACAAAGGTAGTCTCATAAGAATTATTTGGTTAGGTATTCTCACAAAGGTAGCGTCATAAGAATTATTTGATTTTATAGGCTTTATGGCTCATGATAGCAGTAACACACCACTAAAATATGAGCTAAGAGCAGGCCACTGTTTTTATTCAGAAGTCAATGAATAAAAAATTTAAGATGAATGAATATGGTTTCATTATTAAAAGACAGCCATGTAAGTTTATTGAGGATGCTGTAGGTATGCTATTTGTTTACCTTATTTGTTTATGTATTCATTCATTCATTAGTTTTTATATTCTTTGTTAATTTGAATAGTTAAACTCAGATATAAAATCCCCTTTTCAGCAGCATCACAGAGAGAAAAGCTTCCTATTTCTTGGGAATAAAGGTTTACACACTGCTAAGGTATTAGTCAGTGAGTACCGTTGTTGTTAAAAAAACAAACTAGATAATACAATGAGATGTGCTATGCAACATTACATTAAAAACAGTCTTTTGTTAGGTACTGACTTATACAGGAAAGGTTCTCCTACCTGAATGGAGACTGAACTATTAAGCTTCAGTTTGCAGATGATCAAAGTTCCTCCACAATAAATCACTGTTAGCAAGTTGTGCCAGCAGTGATGGCCTCTTTAGGAGAATTTCTCCATTCTTTGAGTCAGTGCAATTTTACAGTTGAAGTGTACAAGTTCATGGGGTGTGGAGGGGTGGAGCTTGCCCCCCCCCCATACACACACACACACACACACACACACACACACACACAATGGGGCATGCACTCCCTCCTTCCCTCCCTCCCAAAAATCAGTTAAAGTGTTTTTCAGCCATTCTTTTTCAGCAAATGTAGTTCAGGGATTCCGAACCTCAGTGCATTCATATATATCCAGTCATAGTGGAAGCTATAGTAAGGTGGAGGCATGATAGAGCAATATGATTTCTATGTTCAGCAAATCAAGCAATTGCATGGTAGAGGTCTACTGTCTGAGTAGGTATGTCTAAAAAGGTAGAAATGTTCTAAGTTAAGACCCTAGATAAGAAAGGTAGATACTTTTATGTTAATTCACAAAGAATATGAGAGTAGAAGAATTATAAGAGATTGATTATAAGAACTAGGATGGTGTGGAGCAGGGAATATAGATTATTTATGTTGTAGTATTTGGATTCCATACAGTAGTTTTGGCATAGGATGTATATTAGTCACTGTAGCTCTGATAGATGATATAACAGAGATAATTACCTCTAGGATCTTTTCTTGTTGGAGCTTTTATAAGTTGCGAAAAACATTGATCTTCCATGGAGAAACAAGACTTTGCTTTGTTTGTACAGACTGTGGTATACTGAAATTTCCTAGCAGGACTAACTCACTTAAACAGTTGAACAGCAACTATTTTAATATTTATGGATATAGTTTTGCTGGATTTTTGGAGTTTGAGACATATATCCTATATGCAGCTGGCTGTTTTTTGCTGAGGTGGCAGCCATTAAAATCAATTCTAATCCAATTATGAGCAGAGGGAATACATTAATGTGATTTTTTAAGAAATGTTTTATTAATTTAACATATTTACAATATATACACAAAAAGGAAGAAATTCAACATCACATACTGTTATACAATGTTAAGAATGCATTGAATCATCAAGGTAATCTTATAAAATGAACACATTAAGAGTCTACATATTTCAGTAGCAACATTTCAAGGCTTTCCCAACCATTAAAAGTCTTAGTATGATTTATAGATTTTATTCAGATAATTTTTTTCCCAGTTTTACAGAGTATTGCTGTTAAATTTAAAAATACTTTGAATGTAGGAAATAAGTTTGATTTCCAGTGTTTTGTAATAACTTTTCTAGCTACTGCCAATAAACTCCAGAACATTTTTTTTTTTGTTGTTTGGCTTTTACAGATAAAGGAAGTGGAACATTCATTGGTATTATTGATGTAGTTAAAGAGCAATTGTCAAACCATAACCTCTTAAAAACACACTTATCTCTTCTCAATATGCATTTATTTTTCACAGTCCATAAACACATGCTTCCAATCAGCTGTTATAACTTTAATGTTTCTAACAAACTGAAGAAGTCATTTTACTACATGTTAAGATTTTATAGGCAGTAACAAACATTCTATGTATATATTTCCACATAAAAAATTTCCAGTATAAACTTGATTATATTAAATGTAAATGAAATAGTTTGACTAACTGAGTTTTATTCTTATCATCTATTGAGGTACTCAATCCACTACTGTCTAAAAAGTTGCAAAAGTTTGTGTCAAAGTTATTATTCATAATTAATGTGATCTCCATTATAATGAGAGGCCCTTGTACTCTGTTTTGAGTATGGTTACATCAGTAGAATGGAATAGTCTGTTAATCCTGCATTTGGGGTGTTAGACTCTAATCAAGATTTAGTAGCTATTAATATTTATGGATTACATTGCTGAAAGTATGCTTGAAAGTCTGTCTTATTACATAAACTTCTTAAATTTAAATGCATTATATTTAGTGCTTTAACATGTAATAGTTGTGGAGGGTCAGAGCTATTTGTCGTCATGTTTACGTGAGATGGACCATGATTTGTTGCTGTCACCTGGGCAAGGTTGTAATAATAATATTATATTTAAATTTCTTGGTATGGTTTTCTTTACACTGCTGTGTGAGTGTGTATCAAAGGTAGTCAGTTAGACTTTTACTTTTACTGGAATATAGAGACAAGTACCAAACTAAATTTTGGCAGGAACTGGATGCTTTGATCTAGACATAATTAATAAATAAATGGATGTTGTAAGAGTTAAAGTAAACCTTGTCTTCATAAACATCTGATGGGTTCTTGTCTAGTATATGTGTTAGTATGATAATTAGGTTCATTGGTAGGCACTAGGCTATCTGCCCAATGGCATTTATAAGCCTAGCCAGAGTGTGTCGGCTTTCGCCGCCCCATTGATTAATTAACTGATCCTCTGTCAGCACAGGCAATGAAGTGATCCCAGGGGTGTATTTTCTGTTACCCATCCACTCGTCAAAGTTTCTCTTGAAGAGTGTTAATGAGGGGCTCTGCCTGATGTAATTTGGAATTTTGTTCCAAAGTATGGGGAGTCTCTGTGACAGCAATCTATCCCTCCAGCATGTTCTATTTTTTGTTGTGGAGAGGTTTAGCTCACTAGAGCACGTGGCTCGCAGTAACTTGGATTTCTTTAGGTGGAGCATGTCCATCAATTCTGAGCTGGACATGGCTTTGTAAGTCAGGCAGAGATCACCTCTGAGTAAGCGATATACCACTGAGTACAGCCAGAGTTTTTTCAGTTGGGCTGCATAGGACATATGTTTGAGGCCAGTAATCCTCTTGGTGAGGTACTTTTGTGGTCTTTCCAGCTGTTGGAAGTGTCTTGTGAGGTACATACCAAATGGGGCATGGTACTCTATGATGGGTCTAATGAGTGAAGAGAAGAGGGACACTATAATCTCTTTATTTCTAGATGCAAACCCTTTAGTAATTAGATGGGCCACATAGAAGTATTTTCTAACTACTTTGGCAATATGATTGTCAAAGGAGAGATTACTGTCTACCTGGGTCTCCAGATCTCTTATTACCTCTTCTGTATTAAGGGGGCTGCCACCTATGTAGTAATTTGAGGGTGTTTTGTTTTTCCCAAATGGAATGACTATGCATTTTTGGCATTTAGCTTGAGGCCATGACTTTGACACTAGGTGTCAGTCTCAGTAAGGCCCTTTTGGAGGATGTCTGTGTCAGCTGGAGAGTCAGTTATGGCCCCAGTTTGCAGTCATCGGTGAACTTAGTTAGCCATAGTCCTCCTGTGTTTGCCTGTACTTCTGTACTTCTGAAAAGTATATGCCGAACAGTAGGGGTCCCGGGACCGAGCCTTGCGGGACACCACTTGTGACTGGTTTAGAGTCGGACCTGGAGCCCGCTATTCTTACCGTGTGAGTTCTGTCTTGTAAGCCAGTTGGCAACCCATCTCATGATATAGGGGTTTATGTTCAGGCTGGTGAGTTTTTCTGTAATACCCAAGTGGGGAATGGTGTCGAAAGCCTTGGCGAGGTCAAGGTTGGCTGTGTGAACCACCTTTCCCTCATCTATGGCCTTGGTGACTGTCTCGAAGAAGTCAACCAGGTTTAGTAGGCATGATCTGCCCTTAACAAAGCCAAATTGGGTCAGGTCAAGTGTTTGGAGGTTCCCAATGTCTTTGTTAATGAGTTCCATGATGATGCGGTCCATACCATTAATATGCTAGTAACTCCAGGTAAAGTTGACACACCAAATCCACTAGGCTCTAACCCAGACTGCCCTTTACAAACAGCTAATGAATTTAATAATTTCTTTACTTCTGCAATATTAAAACTAGCAAATCAACAAAGCCCAGACACATCTAAACTATCCAGTCCAAGCCCAACCCCTCCTCCATTTCACCTCAAACCTATACCCACCTCTTATATTTTATCCCTACTTCAAAAATTAAAACCCTCAACCCCCTCAGCTGACAAACTTCCAGCTGAATACCTTCAAATAAGTGCAAAAGCTATTGCATACCCTATCTCTATACTGATTAACAGGACCTTAGAAGAAAGTACTATTCCATCAGTCTGGAAAATCTCATATATCATCCCTCTCTTCAAAGGAGGAGACTCTACTGAGTATTCTAACTTCCCCATAGCACTACTATCTCCTCTTGCAAAATAATGGAGAAATGTATCCACAAAAGTTACTTAACCACCTACTACACCACAATCTCCTAGCTAATTGCCAACATGGTTTTCGACCATTTCATAGTACAACTACTGCCTTACTATCCTTTATTGACTCTATTAACAACAATCGCAACAATAATACCCTTTCCTCAGCTTTCTTTGTAGACCTGTCTAAGGCCTTCGACATGGTCAATCACCAACTCCTCCTCCATCGCTTAAAGTCCCTCTCTCTGGATAATTCCAGCTTAAACTGGTTTACATCCTATCTGGATAACCGTAAACAGGCAGTTCTGTGGCGCAACCATCTCTCAGATCTCCTCCCCACCTCTATAGGAGTCCCCCAAGGCTCTATCTTAGGTCCTCTACTATTCTCTATTTTTATAAATGACCTTCATCTAACTACTCCTCTATCAACTTGTATTCAATATGCAGACGACACTACGATTATCTGCTCAGCCTCCTCACAGTCTGAACTTCATTCTCTCACTCAAAAAACCTTCTCGACTACTGAACAATGGTTTTCTAATCACTGTCTCCTCCTCAACCCCAAAAAAACTAAACTACTGCTTTTTTCACCAACTCACCTGTCTCCTTCCCTTGATTTTACTCTTTTATCCAGTAACGGTACCCTTATCTCTACTGACCAGGCCACTAAACTCTTAGGCATCACAATTGACAATCAATTAAAATTTGACACTCACATCAACACCATAATAAAATCTACTAACAGAAAACTAGGCTCGCTCTACAGAATCAAACCTTTCTTAACTCCAGAAGCCAGAACTACAATAGCTAGAACCCACTTAATCTCTACCCTACTATATGCCTCCCCCATATTTACCAACCTTACTAAGAATAATCTTAATAAACTTGCAACAGCATATAATAATATTGCCAGATTCGCTGCTAACTCTCCTTACAGAACCCATCATTGTCTAAATCTCAAAAAACTAGGCTGGCTTGAATTACCCCATCTAATTCATCTTAATCAACTTACTATTGCACATAATGCCCTTTATCACCCTGATTACACTCCAATGCTCTCCAACCTTATTATACCATATTATAACCTGAGGAACCTACGCTCCTCAAACAAAATATTAATCCACACCTTCCTATCAAATAACCTAGCAGGTGATTCCATATTTTCTAACTCAGTTGGTAAAATATGGAATCAACTACCATAACATCTCACTTCCCTAACATCACTTCAACTTTTTAAAACCAACCTAAAACTCTTCCTATCCAACCACTGGCTATGTTCTTGCAACAATCCTGACTAATAATTCTCACCTTCTACTGACTCTGTTACCTTCCCACAGCTTACTTACTAATTCCAGACTACTTGATTCTCTTCAGCAACTAATGTTTAATACCAGAATTGTTCTTCTTTTCAACCCTACTTCATATTAAATGACCTCACATCCTGTGTTTTTCCAACCATCTCTGTGTTATTTTCATTCTTTGTGTAAATACTTTTTAGCCTTCTATTCTACCCTATTTAAATCAAATGACCTCACACCCTGTGAGTTTTTCATCCATTCCTGTGTTACTATTATTCTTTGTGTAAATACTTTTAAGCCTGTTATTTCGTTTAACACTGTAAACTAGCAATTTGCTACTATTTTGTAAAGTTTTTTTTTCTATGATATATTGCTCATTGTGAATTACTATTGTGTTATTTTCTTTATAATTTTCTGTTGGTTTAATTTCTCTAGTTGCATTGTATAATTACTTAGTTGCATTGTATTATTTCTGTTGCATTAGTACTATTTTAGCGGAGCTTTTCTCCTCGGGCCTCCACTGAAAATGGACATGTATCCAGTTGGACTAGCCCGGTTAACAAATGTAAAATAAAAATAAAATAAATAAATAAAATAGCCTTGCAGACCAGGCTAGTCAGGCTTATGGGGTGATAGTTACCAGGGTCAGTTGTGGCCCCTCCTTTATGGAGAGGAATAACCATTGCTGTGCGCCATTCTATGGGCACTTAACCTGTGGAGTAGCTGAGGGTGAACAATGTGTTTAGATGGGGGTTTAGTTAGTTCTGTAGTTCGTGCAAGATTCAGCCTGGGACACCATCTGGTCCCATTGACACTGTGTTTTTGGCTTTTGAAAGGGCTGTTTTCACCTGTTGTCTGTGATTTTTGGGGCACTACACTTTTCCGGTATTGTGTGCCCTTTTGGAGGTGAGAGGGGGGTGAAGTTTGCACTGAATCTATCTGCCAGGATGTTGGCAATATCAGTGGGTTCAGTATATTTTGTGTTATTTTGCACTAGTTCAGTGCATATCTGCGATTTGCCACTTAGATTCTTAACATAGCTAAAGATGGCTTTGTGGTTATCTTTTGAATTCTTGGCTATTTTTCTTTTGAAGTTAGCCTTGGATGATTTCATGAGGGACCTTAGTTTCTTACTGATAGTGATCAGGGATGTCTTTCCTTCTTGGCATTTGCTTTTTTTCTGAACTAGTTTCCTCCTCCTATTGTATAGCCTATTTATTGCAGGGTTCCATGAAACTGGTTTCCTTATCTTAGAGGAGTGAGTCTTGGTTTTGCTAGGGATGGCACGATCCATGCATCCTTGTAGGTGCTCATAGAGTGCATTTGTAAAGGTTTCTGCAACTTGGGCAGCGTTGTCCTTTAGCGTGGGGGCTGTGAAACTTACCGCCTCTGTCTTAAGTGAGATGAAGTTTGCTTTAGAAAAGTGTTTTACTGTGGTTTCTTTAGTTGGGGGTGGTGGTGGGGTGTGGACATCAGAGCGATTAGTTTATGGTCTGATCTAACCAGTGATGGGTTGACCTCTGGTGTGGAACACCTGTCACCCATGTTGGTGATGACTAGATCCAATATGTTTTCACCTCTGGTAGGGGAGTTTACCAGCTGATCCAGGGCATTTGAGTTGATGAATTCCAGGAAGCACTGGGCCTGGGAATTTGTACTCAAGCAGTTTTCCCAGTGAATGGTAGGGTAATTGAAATTGCCCAATATCAGGGTGTTCGGTAGGACCTTCATGTTTTCCAATGTCTCCAGAAAGGTGGAGTGGTGGTCCTGGGTCATGGAGGGTGATCTGTAGCAGGCCACAATTTACATTGCAGATTTGCCCGAAGTTAGTTGCACATGGATGATCTCAGAGGTATCATGCTGCGCCACTAACCTGGAGGTGAAGTTATCTTTGATGAATATGGATACACCCCCTCCTTTTGTGTTTCGGTCCATGTTCTGTGGCCAAAATGTGTGGTATGAGCCTTGAACCAGGCTTCAGTTACTGCACAGATGTTGACATTCTCCATACAGAGGAGTGCTTCGAGCATGTGCATTTTGAGATTTAAACTCCTGGCGTTGAGTAGCATAACCCTCAGTTTTTTGTTAATTGTGCTGTTTACAGAGGTGGGTTTGACTTTTGAGCCTTGCCTAAAAAAGGCACTATGAGGGCAGCAAGAGCCTTGGCCAGTATTTGAAAGTCTAGGGGTGACAGGTTCAAACCGTCTCTTGTGGAGCAACATGGCTTGTCGAGCATGTCGTCCCAGGCTGACAGACACTGGATCCCTTTTGAATGATACCAGAAGCTTAGCCAGTTGTTGAAACTGATCATTTTTTCTTTATACTGAGGTATCATTATTGGTGAGGGCAGGATGCTACTCAGGGTCAGGGTCATACCAGCCTGGGCCACATGATCAGAGAGCTCTTCCATGTCTCTTTTCATGTAGTCCAGGGAGGTACATCTCAGGTCATTCACACCAACATGAACAATGACAGTCATATTTGTACTTGTTCTGGAGTGACCTGAGTGCTTGTGTTATGTGATGGATTCTGGCTCCCAACAGGCAGCTAACAGTAACCTTCTGCTTGTTCAGCCTAGTGAGTGGGACGTCAGTGTGCCTGACTATAGAGTCACCTATTACTAGTGTGTTAGGTATGTTATTTCACCTTAAGGGCTGTGATTGTGCGGCACACTAATTTTGTGTTTTATGTGTTGTCTGGTTTGTGACGGGAAGTGCAGGTTGTTTGGGTGTCTGCTTTGGAAGTCTCTGATGCTTTTGCAGGTTTTTATTTAGAGCCTCCAAGTATGATTTATGTGTATTTTTTGCCAGTGCTGTTTTAATAGGTCGGTGTGTGGCTAGAGTTGTGGTGCAAGTGTTAACCTTCTCTTGACTGTCTTCTAGTCTTGGGTAGAGACAGCTTAGCTTCCAATTTGGCTGTATAATTGCATATCTCGCATATGTTAGTGTTTTGTGGTAGGAGGAGAGGGTTGGCTGTGTACATGAGGCAGTTGTAACATTGCCTCAGGATACCCAGATTCACCAGCTGGACTGGAGAGTGTACCTGAAGTTGCCCTTTGGTCATGCCTGAATAGTAGGGTGAGCTGATTAGTCGCTTGGTTGGTGAGGGGTGAATAAAGAGCCTTGCCCTGTTGGGCAATCAGTGTCAGGGTATATTAGTGCTTGCTATTAGGTCTGAGCAAGTGCTGGGCTGTAAGATGCTTTTTGAGTGCTTAGGTTGAGAGTTAGATTAGTTTCAAGGGAAAAACTGAAGACGAGACTTAGTGGAGCTGGGAATAATTTAACCATAGCTAACCAACACTGCCTAGTGCGCAAAATCATGCAAACACGGTATTTATAGTAGGGAAATGAAAGAGATAGAAATTAGCCCAAAATGGCCAATAAACTACTAACGTCTGGGCTGGAACCACTCCTCCATGGACAGATAGGTTGCTCAATGCTCCCCTCTCACAGGTGAACAGAGAAACTTCCTTCTATCCAAGTAAGGTATGGGCAACTCAGAAACTAGTATTACAGCCCTGAATTCAGCACTAGCCTGAAAACTGGACTATACTAGCTTCAAAAGGTGGGAAACAAGGAATCTTTTTTGGTTTTCTTGTTTTTTTTTGAAAAGATAAGGCAAAAACAAAAAAATACACTTAAAACAGCTTTAAACGGCTACAAACTATCAGAAAAGGTTATCGCACTTTAGTGTATAGCCTACAACAGTTAAATTATTTAAACAAAAAACAACTTTTTAAAAGTGCAGGCAGTCAAATAAGTACAATATGTGAAAAAAACAAGCTTTTAAATCACAAACACTGGAAAATCTGTGTTAGGCGGAAAACCATTAAGTACAGCAAGGAAGTACAGAAAACTGATACCTAATCACTCCAAAGTCTCTCTTCTAAGCTAGAAGGCTTGTATCAGTTTAAGGCTTTCTAGTGCTACCCAGTAGGTTAGTTATAGGAAAGATGGGAAACAAGCGCAGTTGTGGTCTTTTAAACTAAAAAGTTGAAAGAGATGGACAAACTGTCCAAATGGTCAATAAACTACAATTTCTGGGCCAAGAACCTCTCCAGGCTACCTAGTGCTTACCACTCCCACTGATAAGCTAGAAGGCTTTCCTCCAATACAGAAAGGCTTGCAGGGCTCAGAAACTTACCAACAGTCCTGGATATAGCAACTCTGTACCTGGACTAGACTAGTTATAGGAGAGGTGGGGAACAAGAATAAACGTAGGCTTTCAAGCCAGCAAGTTGAAAGAGATGGAAAACTGGCCAAATAAACTACAATTTCTGGGCCAAAACTCACTCTTCCTGTGGAGGATAGGCTACCCAGTACTTACCACTCCCACTGGTAAGCTAGAAGGCTTCCCTCCAACACAGAAAGGCTTGGGGGGCTCAGAAGCTTACTAACAATCCTGGATACAGCAACTCTGTAACCGGACTAGGCTAGTTATAGGAAAGGCGGGAAACAGGCATAAGTGCGGCTTTCAAACCAGAAAGTTGAAAGAGATGGAAAAAATCTGCTCAAACAGCCAATAGCTACAATTTCTGGGCCAGGAACCACTCCTCTTGTGGTAGATAGGCTACCTCATGCTTACCACTCCCACTGATAAGCTTGAAGGCTTCCCTCCAGCACGGAAAGGCTTGGGGGGGCTCAAACTTACAAAAAGTCCTGTATACAGCAAATCTGCACCTGGACTAGACTAGTAATAGGAAAGGCAGGAAACAAGCACAAACACAGGCTTTTAAATCAGAAGGTTGAAAGAGATGGAAAAGCTTCCCAAACGGCCAATAAACTATAATTTCTGGGCCAGAAACCACTCCTCCTGTGGTAGATAGGTTACCTAGTACTTACCACTCCCACTGATAAGCTAGAAGGCTTCTCTCCAACACAGAAGGGCTTGGGGGGCTCAGAAGCTTACCAGCACTCCTGGATACAGCAAATCTGTACCTGGACTACACTAGTTATAGGAAAGGTGGGGACCAAACGCAAAACGGGCTTTTAACCAGAAAGTAGAAGGAGATGGAAAAACAGCCAATGAACTACGATTTCAGGGCCAAAACCCACTCTTCCCATGGTAGATAGGCTACCTGGTGTTTACCACTCCGACTGATAAGCTAGAAGGCTTCCCTCCAACGCAGAAAGGCTTTGGGGGCTCAGAAGCTTACCAGCAGTCCTGGATACAGCAAGTCTGTATCTGGACTTGACTAGTTACAGGAAAGGCAGGAAACAAGCTTAGAATTTTTTTTTTTACAGAAAAGCAGCTAAAACAGCAGCAAATACAATTCAAATTTTAGTGCATGCCAGCACACCTGAGTATTTAGCAACACTATGCCAGATACAGTTCAAATAAATGCGATTAAATTAACAAATGACTAAAAACAAGTGCAGAAGGCAATAAATCAGAAGGCTACTAATAAGCAGTAATAAGTGCAGAGTAAGAGTGATTGAACAGATAACAGCACGCAGTAGAGCAACTAAGACAGCTACAGTAAGAGCAGCTGAATAAAATACATATATAATTTTTTTTTTTTGAGGGAGGGAACAGAGCATGATTAAGAGGCTGCAGGGGTTGTCCTTCCCAAATGATCTCTTTGTACACAGTAGGAGTGTCTGAAATCAGAATATGATCTCACTGCACTCAGTTGAGTGAGAAAATGAGATGGCCTAGAAGGCGTATCCAGATACAAATCTACAAGAGGGCCGGGCAATTTCAAAGCCACCAACATTAACACCAAAACAAGAACAGGGAGGGTGGATGATTTACTAACTGTAGAGAGACAGCCACAACTTCAGTTGAGTTAATATTCAGTGAAAAATACAAATAAATTAAATACAGTACTATATGCAAAAGAGCTGATAAAAGTGTACTTAAATTCACTTATACGTCCAGCTGATTTCAGGTAGATGTTAGCCAGCTAAAACTCTGATATTAAGCAGAGATAACTCAAAATGTACCACTTATATAAGGCAAGACAGAATGTCAATGATGAGGTGAAACTACCCCCACTACTATCAATGGCTACACAGAAATTCTAAAAAGTACTCTGTAGAGAGATAGCCACAGCTTCAGTTGATTGCTTGGAGGGAAGTTGCATTCAAATGTGCATTTACTTATACAGTAATAAATGTGTTTTGCAATTTTTAGTAAGTAACAAAATGTGAAATTGAATCTATTTGCTTTTAGAAAAAGGCATAATTCTAAAATATTGGAGTTTCTGTATTTAAGTCAATTTTTTTTCTTTTTTATTTAATTGAAGCAGGGAAGCAGGGCAAAGTGGGATAATTAGTAATGTTTAGCTTTATTTTTAAAAGTATCTAAGTTAATTAAAAAAAAGTCTGCTTTAGTTTACATCTAGAAAATTAGATTAAAAGGTTTGGAAAGTAATGTGCATGATTAATCATAAGTGGCTGAGCTAACTTGGTGCGGATTAGGAGAGGCCATGAGTATATAAAAGTACTGATAGACAGGGGTGATTCTGGAAATGGAGGTGAGACACTACGTAAGAAGATGGAGATATGCCCTCGTTGTCAATGGGGGTCAGTCTATGCATGTGCAGCATGTACAGTACTGTATAACTTGTGTGGGTGTAAATACAGGAGGTATCAGATTACAAAAAATGAGCATTACAACAGGATGGCCTCAATGTAACCAGTAGGATTAATTATCAGTTTATGCAATCACAACAAAACACCTAACAAATGTGTCTGGCGACATATATCAACATGGTTTTAACAGAGAAAATGGCAAAATTACTGTTTGCTGAAAAGCTAAGTATAGAAAGAATAAATATGATCGTCTATGTACCAACTAAGATGAAAAGCAAAGTAGCTATACAAATATCTGGCTTAATAGCAGGTAACATCACAAAATGCAATGGGGGAGACTGAACAGTACCGTTAGGGTGTCAAAGTATCCTGAGTGCATGTCTTTGAGAAACAAAGTGTGAAAGAGAAACTAAGGGGAACCACTACAGGTGGAACAGTGGAAAAACAAACTAACAAAAGAGGAACCAGAGTTTGTGGAAACAGTGGAATGACAGTAAAGTGCCATAAGCATTGCAGTAAGGGTGTAGCAAAAATACATAAGTAGCTGCTAAGTGTTGTAACTGCAAAAGAAAAGAATAAAAAAATACAAAACACAGTACAATAAATAAATTGTGTATCAATGGGAGTCATTTGTCAGTGCATGAACAGTACTCAAGAACCCTTGTGGGATGACATTAATTATAAGTAAGGGTTACAAGTTTCCAAATAATAAAAAATGAAAAAATAAATGACAAACAGCCCTGCTGTTCAATTTAGCTGAGCTCCATTAAGTAGCTCTTGAGGGGAAGGTACTAGGAAAATCAAACGGGTCAATAAATCATTACAGCCAAGTCTTGTTGCTCTGCATATGCTACTGAACAAAACAATGATTAAAGGACAAGCATAAGCCAAATAAATAGCAAAAGACAACACAGTGCATTTGTAAACCATAGACAGTGCTCAGCTAAGAATGAAATATATTGCAGTCAATACCTCAGAATTAGGAGATCCTATATATATATATATATATATATATATATATATATATATATATATATATATATATATATGAAGGGGTGAGCAAAGGTGTCCTATGGACTCTGGAGTGTATGGAAAGAATAAAAATCAAAGAATACAGATATACAAAAACAATGTAACTAAGAGAAGACCAATGCCATGCACACTTTATCAATACAAGATAGACAGCAAGCAACTTAGTCTGCAAAGCTAAATGACTATCCAAGACTTATGCAAGATGGCCACTAACAGCAAAATAAAAAAAAGATAATGTGACAGTTAAAAATTAAGTATGGTGAATATGTCTAGTAGCATGCAAAATATAGGTACTGCACTATACTTGTTATAATAAGACAGCTACGATGTTGCCAGTTATTTCCTTATTCTGTCACATATTAACACAACAAATGTGTCTGGCAGCATATGGCATCATGATGAAAACAGAGTGAATGGCATACCACTGCATACTGAAGAACTAAGCTGATTTAAAATAGAAAATATAATGCACATACCATAGGTTCATAGGTAGGTACTAGGCTATCGGCCCTGGGGCCTATATAAGCCCAGCCAAAAAGGTTCCCTGGCTTTCGCCACCCAAGAAAATTATTTTCCTGTGCCCCTGTCAAGCAGTGCCGCAGAAGTGATCCCTGGGGTGAATTTTCTATTTCCCATCTAGTCGTTAAGATTTTTCTTAAAGAGGGCCAATAAGGAACTTTGCTTGACATGAATGGGTAGTTTGTTCCAGTATATGGGAATCTCTGGGACAGGAATCTATCCCTCCAGCATGTTCTGTTTATTGTGCTGACAAGGCTTAGGTCCCTGGAGCTTGTAGTTTGGAGAGATTGGGATTTCTTTAAGTGTAGCTTGTCCAAAAGCTCTGCCAATGGCATTTGTTTGAGGCCAGTAATCCTCTTAGTGAGATATTTCTGTGGTCTTTCCAATTGTTGTAGGTGTCTTGTGAGATACATGCCAAACAGGCATTGTACTCTATAATGGGTCTGAAGAGGGATGAGTAGAGAGGAACAATGACCTCCTTTTTTCTAGAGGAGAACCCTTTTGTGATGAGGTGTGCCATGTAGAAGGATTTCCTGACTACTGTGGCGATGTGGTTATCAAAGGAGACACTACTGTTCACCTGTGTCCCGAGGTCTCTTATCAGTGTTTAGTGAGTTACCGCCTATGTGGTAGCTCATCGCTACCGAGTTTTTCCCAAAGGGGATGACAATGCACTTTTTGGCATTGAGCTTGAAGCCATGACTTTGACACCAAGCATCTGTCTCTGTGAGGCCCTTTTGTAGAATTAGGTGATTCTATTATGGCTCCCAGTTTACAGTCATCTGCAAATTTTGTTAGCCAAAGACCTTTTGTGTTGGCATGCACTTCAGAGAAGTAGATGCCAAACAGGAGAGGACCCAGGACCAAACCCTGTGGTACTCCACTAGTCACTGTTCTGAATTTGGACTTGGATTTGGCTACTTTTTCTGTATGGGTTCTGTCAGTGAGCCAGTTGGCCACCCATCTTATGACATAGGGAATTTATGCCCAGTTAGTGAGTATCTATAATTCCAGAGTGGGGGATGGTATCAAAAGCCTTGGCAAGGTCAAGATAGGCTGTGTGCACTACCTTGCCCTCATCTACGGTTCTAGTGACTGCTTCAAAGAAGTCAATCAGGTTTAGTAGACATGATCTACCTTTTACAAACCCAAACTGAGTGGGGTCCAGGATTTGGAGGTTACCTATGTCTTTGTTTATAAGCTCCAAGATGATATATTCCATGGCCTTGCAGACCAGGCTCATCAGGCTAATGGGGCAGTAGTTTCCAGGGTCCATGGTGGCACCCCCTTTGTGGAGTGGGATAACCATCACTGTGCGCCATTCAGTAGGCACATAACCTGAGGTGAGGCTATGATTGAACATGGTACTTAGGTGGGGTGCCAGTTCATTCTGTAGTTCGTGCAGTATGCAGCCTGGGATGTTGTCTGGTCCCATGGATACTGTATTCTTGGGTTTGGAAACTCTGGTCTTTACTTGTTCATCCATGATTACGGGGCTTTGCATTCTTCCAGTATTAAGATGGGCCCTTTGGAGGGTGAGAGGGGGCTAAAGTTAGCACTGAACATATCTGCCAGGATACAGGCAATATCGGTTGGTTCTGTATATTTAGTGCCATTGATCTGTAGCTCAGAACAGATCTGAGTATTGCCATTGAGATTCTTGACATAGCTGTAGAATGCTGTGTGGTTGTCTTTGGAATCAGTGGTGATTTTATTTTCATAACTGGTTTTGGATGATTTTATGAGGGATCTCAACTTTTTACTGAGGTTGACCAGAAAGTTCCTCCAATTTTGGGGTTTTACTCTTTTTTGCAACAGCTTCTTCCTTCTGTTGTAGAGTTTGTTTATGGCAGGGGACCACCAAATTGGCTTCCTTATTTTGGAGGATAGTGTCTTGGTTCTGTTGGGGATGGCACAATCCATGCACTTGTGTATGTGCTTATACAGTGCATTTGTGTAAGGTTCAGCAGTTGTACCTCTATTTTCTGTCTGCATGGGTGTCGTGAAGTTTGCCACTTTTGTCTTAAGAAGCATGAAGCTGGCTTTGGAGTAGTTTTTGATGGTGGTTTCCTTAATGGGGGTTGGGGGTGAGATATGGATGTCTTGGGTGATTAGCTTGTGGTCGGATCTGACCAGCAAGGAGTTGACCTCTGGCGTGGAACACTGGTTACCCATATTTGTAATGACCAGGTCCAGGATATTGCTGACCCTGGTGGGGGTGTGGACAAGGTGATCCAAGGCATTGGAATTTATGAATTCCAGAAAACGTTGAGTGAATGATTTGGTACATGAGTAGTTTTCCCAGCTGATGGTGGGGTAGTTGAAATTGCCCATAATTAAGGTATTGGGTTGTACCTTAAAATTTTCCAGTATCTTAAGAAATGAGGAGTGGTAATCCTGGGACATGGTGGGGGATCTGTAACAAGCTACAACCTGGATTGCAGTCTTGCTCAGTGTTAGTTGCACTTGGATAATTTCAAATGCATTATGTTGAGCAACTAGCCTGGAAGTGTGGCTATCCTTAATGAATATGGACACACCTCCACCTTTAGTGTATTGGTCCAGGTTAGGTGGCCGAAAGATGCGATATGAATTATAGCCTGGTAATGCAGGGGTGCTCTCTGGACCCCTGAACCAGGTCTCTGTCACTGCACAGATGACGATGTTCTCCATTGTAAGGAGTCTCTTGAGTGCATTTTGAATTTTAGACTTCTAGGATTGAGTAGCATTACCCACATAGTTTGTTTGCTTGTACCTGTTATGGTGGTGAATTTAGCATTTGAACCTTGCCTAAAAAAGGCATTATAGCGGTGGCAAGAGCCTTAGCCAGTATCTGGAATCCCAGGGGTGACAGGTGTAGGCCATCTCTGGCAAAGCATCATGGTCTGTTGACCATGTCGTCCCAGGCAGACAGATACTGGATCCCCTTAGAATGACACCAGATGCTTAGCCAATTGTTGAAGTCAATCATTTTATCCTTGTACTGTGGTATCATTCTAGGATGCTACTCAGTGCTAGGGTCATACATGCCTGGGATACAAAATCCGAGAGCTCCTCCATGTCTCTTTTCATGTAGTCCATGGAGGTACGTCTCAGATCATTCATACCAACATGGACAATGACAGTCGTATTTTGTTGTGGAGTGACCTGAGTGTGTGCATTATGTGGCTGATCCTGGCACCTGATAGGCAGCTGACAGTAACTCTCTCCTTGTTTAGCCTGGTGAGTGGGACATCAGTGTGCCTGACTATAGAGTCACCTATGAGTAGTTTGTTGGGTACGTTGTTTTGCCTTATGGGCTGAGGTTCAGTGGAACACTGATTTTGTGGGCTATGTGTCATTTGGGTAGTGTTGGGAGGTGGTTGTCTGAATTTCAGCTTGAGAGGTCTCTGTTGCTTGGGTAGATTTTTATTGAGAGCCTCCGTGAATGTGAGTGTGTGATTTGTGTTTCTATGTGTGGGTTTTGGTAATGTGGGTTTTGAAGGACCATGTGTCGAGTGTGGTGTGGTGCAGGTGTTAACCTTCTTCTCTTGACTGTCTAGTCCAGTCTTGGCAGGAGAGAGCTTGGCTTCCAGTTTGGCTATATAAGTGAATCTCTCACAGGTTGTAATGTTGGGTGGTAGAAGGAGAGGGTTGTCAGTGTCCATGAGGCAATTGCTACATTGCCCCAAGATGTCCAGATTCATCAGGTGGACATTTCATTGAGATGAAATATAGAACAGCTATTGTGGATATCCAGCCCAACAGTTGGTAACATAACAGAATGCAGTGAGTGACAACCAGACTGTTTCTGTGCGGTATAAAACAGTTTAAAGGGGAAAATTAGGGGAAACAATGCTTATGTAAACAGTGGAATGAGAATAAACTGTCACAAGTATTGCAGACAGGGTGCACAATGTAATGTACAGGCAGCTGCTAAGTGTTATAGTAACTGCAGAAAAGCTCAAGGGATGTGAAATATAATGCGAGTAATACATCATGCATCAGTGAGAGTTAGACAGCCAGTCTAAATATGCAAACTGTAGTACTCTGGCAGGGTGACACTGAATGAATCTAATAGTAACCAGTTGTTAGATGAGCAAAAACAGAACAACATACATAGCAAACAGTCATATGTTTCCTTTTAGCTAAGCTGCATTAAATAACTCAAAGGATAATATTCTAGAGGAAAATAAATCTGGTTGGGGGTCATGGGAGCCACCAGTCATGATGGCAGCATAATTGCACCACTGATATTTTAGTGAGTGAGTTATTAATTTTCAACATGCAGTACCACAGAAGGCTGGGTGTTGAGAGTATTGGTGGTTAGAAGCTTGTTGAAGCAATCTTTGTATTAAATGAAACAGAATGGAAGAAAACCTTGATCAGATCCCCCAACATGTTGACGGTCTAGCTGCTGTAATGTCAGCTGTTACTTTCACTGGGAGAACTTTTAGATAAGAGGTTGGAAGAGATATATGTAATACATTTTTTGGAAAGCTGGATCTGATGTTGAGGGACCAACACATTTGTTAGTAAAATACCACAGTTTTGGATTGAAGGACTGGCCCATCAGAATGGCTGCCTTGAGAAGGGTGATATATATTTCAGGATTCAAAGTGAAAATTGTAAAGCCTTATGTGCTGCATATTTATGAAAGGAGAAAGAAGCTCATGCCTTCTTGATATATCAGACAGGTAGGGATGTCAGTATATGTATTATGTCCTGCTACCTTAAAGATAATTTGGATAGACACGATATTTTGGGACAAAAATCAAGAGGAGGCCATGCATATTTATCAGGATGTGTGGCAGGGGCCATGGTAGTAGTGGCAGGAGTGGAAGGGGAATAATCCAGCAAACAGTAGTAGTGGTGTGACAAATGTGGAGAATAAGATGGATTTTCAGAGCAGAGCTCCTTGAGGTGAGACATTGGAGGCAGAGCCATGCAAGAGTATGGTAGAGTCACCAATGGTAGCTGGGGTGTAAGGGAGAACCCCACTTCCTTCGATTGAGTGAAGGGTGACTCAAGAATACAGGAGCTCAGACAAGTGGAAAAAGAGGGTGCCTAAAACTGGTGAATGAGATGCAGGAGGATGTTAGAGATTGATCCCCCTTCAAAGACAGGTCACAAAAAACAAGGCTGGCAAAAGTGGAGCAGAGGGTGATGGGGAGGAAGACGAAATAGGAAGAGGCGTCTTTACACTAAGACATCCATAGGAGATATTAAGTAGCAGAACAGGAAGAACAGGGATCCAGGAAAATGTACCATTGGACAACTGGGTGAGGTGATCATTTGAGGCACAGGAAATGGATGATAAAAAGCTTGCCAGTGGGTCAAGGTAAAGAAAGCTTGAAGAAGAAGCAGGGATGGGGGAATTCTGCTGATAAGGTAAAGGCAGGAAGAAGTTTAGTTGCTAAAGCATTTTATGTTTACTTTTATATGGTTCTGTACTTGTAAGGAGAAAGTTTAAAGATAGAGATAAATTAGGATGTTGTGAATGAGGGAGATGAAAATGTTTAAGGAGATTGAGGTAGCATAGATAATGGGTAGAAAGAGTAGGGGTAAGAGAGACAATTGAATATAAACAGTAGGAGGCTGGAGACAGTAAGAGGAAATGACAATAGCTATCATGTGTCAGGTGGGGGTAAGTGGCCAGCATTCTGAGCTACTGGAGAGTATTTCACTCAGGGCCAAATGGCCCTTGGGACCTAGTTTCAGAGGAGTTACAGGAGGATGCAAATTGATGGTGGGGTGGGAATGTATAGAAACTTGAAATGTGGGACAGGTACATTTGGTTAGAAAAGAGACTGAACAATTTTTATACAGGAAACGAAGTTTAAAAGTATGGAAGTCATAAGATTTGAGAAGATAGGTTGGGCTTGTTTAGGGGCAAGTTGTATCAAATGGGGGAAGGGGGCAGGTATTTTTTTTAGATGAAGAGAGAAATGGAAGAAAGTTTAATTAGAATGTGATAGCAATGGGAGATGGGTGGTAGGTGCATGGAAAAAGGAGGACAACGGTACGGTATAGTACTGAGCGTCTTTCTATGAACCAAACACTGATGATCACTATACTTTCATGAAATTGACAGAAATGATAGAGAGCATAAGAGATGTTTTGTTGTATATGTAAAGGGGGGATTATATGAGGCTATTGACTTCCATATCAAATGTCAGAGGGAACTGAAGAGGGCTATGGGCAAATTAAGTTTGGAGAATGTGTGGATAATACATGGAGGGAAGCTGTGGTTCACATTCAGAAGAAGTGAGCAATGACAGGCAAGTAGGCAATACAGACTACTAGAGGACAGAGGGCGACAGAGTTTACAACAGTGAAACAAATATGGCTATCAAGCAAAGTCTGACTAAGGTAACTGAATTCACAAACCAAAACCAAAAAAAATTCCAAGCTGGACACCACCTATATAGGCAAAACTAACAGCAATAACTTGAATGGATCTTAATATATCTGATTGTACCTGGCAGTTAGCACAGAGAATTAAGGCTATGCTCTGTTAACGAGCTGCTTTCTATAGTCTTTCATCTGTCTAGTGTGTGACTGTAAGCAAGTCAGTTAACCAGACAGAACTCTGGGGCAATTGGACTAATTGGACTAGGCTCAACAATACCCTCCTGGACTGCATTGTTAGTATATTCCTACCCATTGGTGAAAACTGAGATGGGGTGGTTAGGAGGGAAATGGCTGGAGATGGAATCTGGCAGATATGAAGGCATGGGTTGCAAGACACGAGTACAGAAGTAAATAGGAGAGCAAAAGTGAGGAGGGTGGAGTAGGGATAAGGTAAAAGAATAATGTTTAAGCAGTTTGGGAGGCAGGTTTATGGGAAAAAGGGGAAAGATGCATCGGGATAAAGAGCTAATAGTGAAGAAATTGAAAAATTATTTAAACTATATTTGAAAAAAAGAAAAGTGCAATGACAGGTGGAAGGTTGTGTGGGAAGGTGAGTAAGAGATGGCATAGAGATAAAACTTCTGATGTGGAAAATAAAGGGGCCAAAGGAAGAGAAAAGGTACTTGAGTTGAGGGATAGAAAGGGACAAGAAGGAAATCTGAATAAGGAAATTAGGGATGCATTTCAGTCTTGTATGGAATTTTATAAACTGTTGGAAGTGAGCAGGAACACATAATGAGTGGTTAGGAAAGACATTGATGATGGATGCAGGAGAGGATATGAAAAGAGGTACAGGGATGGAGACAAGTGACTGAAACTATATGACATATGTAAGGAGGGAAGTTGGAAGTTGGGCCAGATGGATTTTCCCATACACATTTATAAGTTAGGGTAAAAGTTGTGGACACATTAGTTAATATGTTTAGTGAGTCAAAGGAAGGTAGTCAGCTTCCAGATTCAACAGCTGAAGCCATTGTAGTAGTACTATACAAGCAAAAAGAAGATATCAGGAATGTGAAGAACTGTAGGCCCATATTGCTCTATAATGCTGATACTGATTTGTTGGCTACAGACTTAAATGTTTAGAGATATTTCTACATATGATAACTGATAAATAAGCAAGTTTTGTGAAATTATGCTCAACAGGTCATTGGAAAATATTAATTAATTTTGTAGACTGTGCTTAGAGAAAGAGACAAGGGAAGTCAGTGGTAATCATCATGTACATACAGAACACTTTTGATAGTGTATTTTGGGAGTTTATGTTTTGTGTATTATAACAAGTGGCAAGTAAGGGGTTGTGGCAAGGGGGTGTTAAATCATTATGGAATTCTCAAAGATTGAGACTGTATGTCAATATATGGCAAAACAGGATGTGAAGATGCAAATAGCCACACTTTACAGCTATCCCCTATCCTCTGTGCTTTTTCCTAATTGTTATTGAAGTATTACTGCAATGAGATACATGCCTGTTAGGGACTAATATGAATAAAACTGTCGAGTGGGATTTTTCTTTTCCCAGATGACTGGATGTTCTTGCTCAAAAAATTTGGTTAACTACTGTGTGCTTTTTCTTACTGATTTAGGTAAGAGGCAGGAAATCGGTGATTATGTACATAGGAAGGAGGGATGGGAGGCAGGTCTCACAAACAGAGGGGGCAGAAGTACCTAGGACTGCAAGTATAGGACACATTGCAAGAAGAAAAGAACTGGAAATTGTATATCAAAAAGTGAGTGTTAAATTCCTGGGTAGAAAAGTAAGGACTTTGAGGAGGAGGACAGAGATAATTCATTCAGGTATCTTGCCTTGTGATATCTGATTAGGCATATCCGAATAGGAGCACAACATGATTATTGGGGAACTACAGAAAAAAAAACATAAAAAATATGCATGTGTGGAAAGGATGTAGAGTAAGAATTGATAAGGATTGATTGAACAGGGGAGTGCAGTAGGAGAATGGTTCACAGGACAGCAACAGGTATATTCTAACCACTATTTAGATGCAGTATGCGAGATGATCGGAGGAGTAGGTGAATTCTGAGTAGTTTTGTGGGGGCAAGGGATCAAAGGTGGTTAAGGAGGAATATATAAGGATGTGACACAGGATATGGAGAGGTAGGAAATACTTTGTGCAGTACAAACAGGAAATGTGAGGAGGAAGGGGAGAAGTGGGAAAGGTGAGATTTGAATGAAATTAGGGGTTATATGAGGTTCCAATATAGGACTGGCATTTTATATTGCATTGAACAGAAAATGGAGCTTGTGGGAAAGAAATGGTTAAGAAAAGTTCACAGTGGATTGGGTTTCAGGGAGGAAATATTTCTGTAGAATGAATTGACAGTATTAATGAGAGGGAGGCTATGATATTTTTATAGGACAAAGAAATTTAAGGTGAGTGCAATAGCATTAGTTTAGTTAGGCGGATGTGAATACAAGAGGAAGTTAAGTGGGTAGAGAATTTATTCTAGAAGGAGGTATAGAAGGTGACCACGATGGTAGAGAGGTTAGGGCCACTGAGATGGATACTGAGATTTCTGCATAAATGGTGTATGCCCCCTGTGAGGGTTTGTAAAGAAGGATGATAGCCCACATTGGATTGCTGATGTGTAGAAGGTAATGTAAATCAGTTTCATATGTGCTGGGCATGAGTTGAGGTTACAAGACTGTGGGAACAAGTTAGAGATGAATGGGTAGAAATCTATAAAAAGGACATACCATGGGTGTCAATTTTCTTTGGTTTAGGTAGAATGTGGAACTAAGCAGATATGGGAGGACAGGGTTAACTTGTAGATGGCAGTGGTGGTAGTAGTGGTAAGGAAGCAAACAGCGAAGTTAAGGAAAGGAGTCAATTAAATGGGCTGCACTATGGGTAAAGCATAACAGTGCATGAAGCATGTGTGTATGGACAGTGGGGAATGGATAGAGAAGAAATTAAAGAATATGAAAGAAAAACAGAGGAAAGGGGCATAAGAATTGAGGAGATAAAACTAAGATTGAGTAGGGTAAATGTAGTGATTACTGACTAAGGGAAGGGGTAGGCTAACTATTAGTAAGAAGGAAAGAAAAACTGAGGGGTGTGTGTGAGATGGATGTTAAGGATGTGATGTAAGAAGTATGTTATTTGGAGGAAGATGCCATCCTAATTTGGATACCACAATTAACCTCACCACTTACATTGATCCTGTTGACTTAGCCAACCTGCTAGCTGATATGTTCAGCTCAAACTTCACCCCCCATCCCCCCAAAGGCCAATTCAACATCCCCAACACTTGTCCCGCACTTCACATCTCTGTAGATTGTGTTATAGGCCTTATCCATGGCAAAGAACACAGCTTCCATGGGACCTGATAGTATCCCAGGCTGTATACTGCACCATCTCCAGTAAGAACCAGCTTCGCCAATGAGCACCCTATTCAACCACAGCCTAATTATAGGCTTCATTCCAGCAGAGTGGACAACTGCCATTGTCATTCCCTTGTACAAAGGTGGTGTCACTACTGACCCAGGAAACCATCGTCCCATTAGCTTGACAAGTCTGATCTGTAAAGCCATGGAGCATATTATTATTCTGGATCTCATAAACAAGGACATAAGCAGTCTACAAGCACTTGACCTCACCCAATTCAGATTTGTCAGGGACAAATATTATCTATTGAACCTGGTTGACTTCTTTGACAGGCTCAAATCACTATCACTCTACTCGGTATTGTACAGATTGCTCTGAGGTGATCTGTGTCTTGCCTACAAGGCAATATCAGACCCTGCCCTACTAGAGATGCTCCATATCCATAAGTCTAACTCCTCATACATTACCCAGTCAAAATGCCTAAATCTAATATGCAACATCAACAAAACCTGCTGGAGAGACAGGTTTGTCTCCCAGAGGCTGCCCCGTTTCTGGAATATACTTCCCATACATGTCAGAGTACCTCGTTGACCCTCTTCAAGCGCAACCTTGATGAGTGGATGGGAAACCACAAATTTGTCCCAGGGATTCCACCTTTGTCCCTAGGCTTGTAAGGGCCCCAGGGCCATTAGCCTAGTAACCTCCTATGATCCTATTGTAGCCTTTCTCTCTGTATACATTGCTGTTTATGATACTTTTGTGTTGAGATGATGATGATGGTGATGATAGTGACGATGATGACTATTCAACATTTTTTGTTTCTTGTTTCTCTTTCTTCATTACATGTGTGGCAGGAATTCTGTGTGCATATAACATAAAAATGATTTAAATGGGGTGGGGCATGGCGAAGAGTGTCACAAGGGTGGGGAGAAGATGACAGTTAGAGGTGAGAGTTAAAATGTGTGATAGTTCAACTAATTAAATATGCCTAAGGGCATTACTGTCTTTTTATGATGATATTCCTGTTTAGTGTATGCATAATGTGGGAATATTATATGGAATAATAATAATAATAATAAGAAGAAGAAGAAGAAGAACAAAAAGAGAAGAATGAACCAACCGATGGAAGCATTAGCTTTAGCTCAGACCTGCAGTTCAATAAATACCACAGAATAACTAATAAATAAAAAATAAAAGAGACAACACAAGACAAATTGTTAGCAAAAGGCAGCACAATGTACTGCAGACTGTTTACAATGTGGGGCTAAGTATGAACTGAGCTGCAGCTGACATCTGTTGGTGAAATCCAAGACCAGGTAGATAACTGTAAGGAGTGGGAGATCCTGGATTTGTCCAGCTTTGTGTATACTAAATACTTGCAGATGATAAATGGCACACATAGGTGTCCTAAATGGCCTCTGTTACTGTAACCCAATTATAAGCAAATCACTGTAACAGCAATAGATTGTAGACTTGTCCAATAGTGCGCATACTTAATGCTGATAGATGGCAATGAATGCATACAGATGTTCTAAATTATTTCTATTGCTGTAAACCACATATAGCCAACTCTGAAGTCGTCATGTTTTACGATAAGTTACAGCAGTTTCCATCATTTTCCTGATCAATCTCCTGGGATTTTTCAAATGGCTATTGCTGAAACTTACACTGATACAATAAAACATCACCAACATCTGATGATGCAGTAAACATATGTAAAAGGGCATGCACTTCTCTCCCTATCTGGTGCTCTTCATTCTTCACAGAAAAGGTAAAGGTAACCTCCAGGATCGTAACCTCAAGCTTGTCTTTCTTTGAGTGAATCTGCTGAAAAGGGACTCTCTTTTTCTTAATAATATTGGATAATGTGGCTATTGGTTATGACCAGATGGAGAGAAATGAGTCAGACTTCTCTCCAAATGACACATCAAATGAACTACTGATAGAGCTATTAACAAAGATGAGGATATGGAGTCAGTGAAGGATGGATATCCACATGGTTGATGCTGAATTGCAGCATTGCAAGCTCTGAGTCCATAGAGATGTGTGCCATATTAATGGAATCTCCATGTACTTGTAGTGTGACTAGGACTGCCTCCTGTACTACTGATGGACAGAGACAGCTCCTAAATGCTTTATCCCATGCATGGGTCTCCTTAAATTATCAATGATATAATCCCAGTTCTTATTAGAGGTAATATATATGAGGCATTATACAATGACTGGCCATTAGTATTCAAAAAGTAGCACGTTGATTGCTCAGCCCAACTAGCGTGCCCAATGTAAATTTGAGCATATATCAATGGAAAAAGTTCCGGTCACCTGGCCTTTCTTCCTTTAATATATGCAATATAAAAATTTACTTTTCTTTCATTTATTTTTTAAATAAACTCACAACATTGGAGACACAAATGAATGAGAGAGATGGCACAGAGAAAAATAAAAGGATAATCATGGACATTATGCAAAATTAAAGAAACGTACCAGATTATCCTTTTATTTTCTCTGTCCTGTCACTCCTGTACATTAAAATTTAATAAAAATAAATAAATAATAATAATAATTTCTTTCGGTTGCTAATAATAATAAAAAAAAAGCAATGAACGGAAATCTTCCTTTTTTCATTGCTTCCTTTACATAGCACTGGTGCACTGCAAAAGCGATGGCTTCACCCTCTTCATTACATCACACCAACCGTGGATAAATCTTCAATATACCATATCAGTTATTGCTATAATATATAATTGTCACCAATGGATGGGTAAGACCAATCTCTATCCAAAAGGGATAGGTTAATTCAAGCAAAAAAGAGAAACTTGCTAGACTTAAAATGATATACAAGGGCAGCTAGCCTAGTACTTAACTTTGAATGGTTTACCTCCATTAGGTCACAAAAGATGCGACCAGTCAAATATCCAACTCAAAACATCAGAAACTGCACTTTTGACTGCTGAAAACAGCAAAAGTGCTACACAACGAATTCCACAATCTTGAAATGTTGAATGTGTTTGAAACACCTGACATTTCTGGATGTCTCAAAACACAGTTATGCAGATCCCTGCAATCCTCATGTGGGGGGATGATCCCCACACACACCCCTGCTAATTTAATATACTAACTCTGAAATTACACTACAGTGAAGGAAAGGGTACATGTCCCGATCTCCACTGTAGTGTAATCTGAACTCAGAATGCCGACTTAACATGAATGAATGCACACTGGCATTCGATTGAATTCACACTTTCGTGTTTCAAAAATTACAAATCTTGCCATTGTACATTTGCACTTTAGGACATCATACAATGAACTCGCAACCTTATGGAGGTATACGTCTATGAACATAGCTATGAACCTATGACTGCCATCCTTGTTTATCTTCAAACAGGGCAAAATAGGGACCCATGGAATGTTTCAACTCTCCAGTCAACATCACAAAAGAGAGAGAGTAAGGAAAGGGAGTGATATTTTGTGGAGTGAAAAGATATCTGTCTCCCAGGAAGAGATCCACCTCAGGACAACAATTTCTTGAAGGAAAGGTGACACTGATGACAATGTTCAGAGGCAGATGATGAATATGGGAATTTTTTTTCTATTTCTTGCACATTTTCTGTTCACTACACCTTTGCCACAGTCTTTTATTATCTGGTCCAAATAGACTCATTCAGTTTTTGAAAGAAAGTGCAGTAACAACCTATGTCAAGGGAAGACCCACAACAAACAATATATGTGTAATATTTGTACTAATGGATAATTTTTCTGCCATAAATTAATAATTAGAGTATCCATCTCAAAGCTGTTTCTAATTCTGTTTTCACTTGATTATTCAGAAGTGAAAAATGACTTTGCAATATGCGTCATAGGATACCGGCAGTTAAATGATGAAGAAATCCTCCTTTTACAAAGAAGACCTGCTCTGTAAGAAGCTGCAGTGATCTCTCACTCTGCACATGGGAGGACTTCATTAAGTTACAAATTGAATTCCAGGGTTAGTACAGAGACTCTGCAGTCCAAAGAAAAGAGGTTGTGTACCATAACACAAAGAAACCTGAGTGCAAGAAAAGGAAGATGAATTGAAGGAGATGTTGAAATGAGTTCTCAATGGTACGTACAATACAGAGGGGCCTTTAAAGTATGATCTCTGTATCCTCAATAGAAGGTTGTTGAGCTCTGACTAGTAAGTGTGATCCTGACAGATGCATGTATGGAATGCTTCATCTCTGGAATTCTGGAGGCTGTTTAAATGCATTTTTTTCATATGCGTCCTTTCCTGGTACAAAAATATCTAGTTTTCCTATACAAGTTGAACTGCTGCAGCATAAATATACACTCGATAATGCCTACACTAAGTGTATACTAGGTGTACACCATTCTGACTGAACAGACAACCCAGGCATAACTCACTTCTTCCTCCTAGTTTTAGTTTTCCTACTGATTTTCTAGCAGCTTTAAATATTGAGGACGACTCATAAAGGTTACTACAAGGTGTAGACTACATGTACACAGTATAATCTTTCTGAGTGCCTAGACAACACAAAAATAACGTGACAGGGTGTTCTTGAATACAGACTATGTACACTTTGTGTAGGCTTTAATGAACCTGGCAGATCTTCTCACTAAATAGTGCTTTACTCATGTATATTCAGTAGTGAGTCAACATAGCAGGTACCACCTGAGTCGAGTGGCATGATCAAAATAGAAGTGGTCCAGTGATGATATGTTTGTCTGTCATTCATACTTTTCAACTGTACAGAAGTTCACAGACTGTTCAGAATTGTGTCTCGCACTTTCAATGTGTTGTTCTTAAAATGTATGGTTTTCTGTCAAATCATTAAGTATTGAAGTCACTAAATAATGTCAAATGTTGGAGCACCAGATTTCATATCCTTTGGGAATGCATGCTAATGCAAAACGTTTTATTCTAGCAACTTCCTAGGTTTATAAGAGCAGTATTTAAAATATGTCCTTGATTTTGGACCTTTGTCCCCATATTATTTTCAGCTTGCACTAAGGGGTTGAGGAGTATGCTATCATTTTATCAACTCACTGTTGATAATTACTTATGATTCATCTATAACTGACTAGGCACATTTCTTGGCAAAGTAGAATGATGGAGTCTTTTCATCTTGCATTTAGTACATGAACACTGCAGTTCTGGCAGGCTACTGCATTTACAGACAAAACTCTGTCAGCGCTTTTATTAATTTCTTCCACTTCTGACTTGTATGTATAATTGCATTAGTTTTGTATTCCCTGCTACAAATAGTAAGTTTCGTTCAAGGGTTTTTCCGCCATTTAGATGTACATTTGCACAACTATTTTGATCATTTACTGCTACAATTTCTAGACCATACACACTCTTTAATGTTAAACATAACATTTTACTTTGAGAGACTTTTTGCTAGTATTTTTCAGGTCTTTTTTGATTCTGTTATTCTGTCTTCACTTTGATCTAGAGCAGATTTGATAGTAATTGACTGCAGAGGACTGAAACATGCAAATATTATTTTTTTTACTTGAAAGCAATATTTGTAATATGGGAGTTAAAACTGCTGGTATTGAGTTAAAAATATTTCAAACTCAATGCATTATGAGTTTGTTTATCTCAAATTGAAATCTTGACCTCAAAAACAAGTTTCATGCATAGCATTTAAATAATATTATTACTGTCCTCAGAAGCAACTTTATTGTAATACTACTTAAAAACACAATGCTTTCACTGTTTGAAGTGAAATGCCTTGAATCAGCTTATTTCCTCAATAACTAATCTCTTCTCTTGGTGTGTGACACTTGACAGACAGCCCAATCACTGAAGTAATGCTTCAGTGCAGCACCAAGGTCTTCTTATGAAGACCCCTCCCCATCGGGTCTTGCTGCCTGCTCTTGGCCTACAAAATGATTTCATTTTGATGGACTACGTCACTACGAACCCTCAAGTCTGACATTTTGTAACAAATGCTTTTTCAGGAGAATGCATGTCAGATAGTGAAACAATAACCTACTAATACCCAATTAGAAGATAAATCTGACAAGGTCAAGCATGAAAGTTCAAATCAGACAACCTTGGAAAGTAATATATACTAGTGGCATGAGGATGTAGTGTTTGAACTATTTGCAGATTTGTAAAAGGTTTAAGTTCCTTTCTGTAAAAAGTATGCCATGCTGAGAGCTTAGAATGATGGGTTTTATCTCTATTCTGTTCACAATCCAAAACCCATTTTCCACAGAACAGATTACTTGCATTCATTAGCCTGTCACTGGAAAGTCAGGTTCCTTGGTGTCCTCATATAGTGTCAGTGTTACTGCACGACTGATAAATCTCTTTGATGAACTGATATATAAATCTGTCATTCTAGCAAGGGCTTACTAAACTCTCAGATGCAAAATTCATATATTCCAATTACACATTAGCTCAATTTCGACATATTTCAACCTATTTGGCTCATTTGTCATCTTAGTTCAGTCAGCATACACTTATCCTGACTAGTTTTAAAAGAGTCTATATAAAAGTGTCTTTTCCCTCCTATTGTGTGCCTCCATGTCTTCACAGAGATGGAGAAGAGCAAAACACAAAGGCCACTGGCATGCCTCAAGGAAGCAGGGCCACAGTCCCCATAACTGACTGTTTTGATTATTAAACAACAATCTCTCTCTCTCTCTGTCCCACACACACACACACACACACACACACACACACACACACACACACACACACACACACACACACACACACACACACACACACACACGCACACACATGCACACTACATTTAGGGGATCTGTTAATATTTTCTTGAAGTAGCTTCTGACTGTCAGCACTAATACAGGTAAAGCTATGAAGATTTTTTTTCCAATTTTCCAGTCTTTCATTGTGGATATTTTTTTTTGTGTCCCCCTTCCGAGCTACCATAACAACCAGCAGTCCTTCATAACCAATTAGCCCATTCATTCTTCCCTATGGAGCAAAAGATGGTCATGGGAAGATGTCATCCACGCAACCATCAGAGATGTTTCTGGATGCTTTAACTCACTGATCCCTTCAACAACGGATGCAGTCATTTAACAGGACTGGCCCTGTGCATGCTCACTATTGGGCATGCCCAGTACAACTGTAGCATACATCTGCTTTTCAAGTACAACCAATCATTTCTGCAGCAGATGTAGCAGAATTTCTCCCTCCAAGGCTGTGTAAGTTACTCAATCCCCTTCTTTTTACTCAACTTATCTAATGTATGAGTCACTAGTCAAATTCAGGTCATCTGGGACGCAGTCAGAGTTTTATTCCTGCATACCATGGAGCTAGACAGCCCTTCACTATTAATTAGAAAGGAGTCAGGGTCTAATACATTACTCTTCATACTTTTTAGCAAAGAGGAAGAATTCTGGTATGTGCTAGTTGCAGTGCATGATAGTCTTTTACTATCTTGATGCCAGTACATTGTGTTCTCTGACAGAAAATCACAACCCAGTAGATATACTTCAGGACTATTTGTGCAATAAATAACTCTTGTCTGGCAACCATAAATGTCTACGTCCCTTAATCACTTCATCCTTTGATGAACACCATCATCACATGATGAGAAGTTTGTATGGCAGCAGTGAGCAACTGAGTGATGGGAGCAGTTTTGCCAGTAGTGAAAGATACTAAACAGACATCTTTAACAGTACAGTCAGGGTAGCCTTTGGATAAAAAAGCCTTAAAAACTGATGTGGAAGATGTGGTTTAGCAGGTTAGTCATTTATGACATCTCCTGTTAGAAAGCACATATTAACTAGAGCAATCAGGTTGGTGCATTGCATTGAAACACCGAGCCACCTCCCCATCCCCCAAAAAGAGAAATAGTCTGTGCACTTGGAGCCATATTTTTCACTTATGGCTTCATTTGAAGAGATTGGGTTGTCCTCAAAAGGAATGCCAACCTTCTTGAGAGGGAGAGGTAATAGAATGGAAAGAGGCCAAGAATTTATTTAGACTGCAGGCAAAAAAATGTCTTCCCTATCAAGGAATGATATCGGAGTACAGGGGGTGTATATTATGAGAACGAAAAACGAAAACAGTGAACACATGTTGAGTGACACCAAATGAGTGAAAACCGAAAATATTGAATCTGGAGAAAAACAAAACTACAAAACCAAATGTCTGTTTTATGCAGGGGAGCAAGCCTGCCTGCACCCCCCATGAGGGAGGCTGCACCCCCCACTTAAATATTCCATCTCTGAGATCGCACTACATTGAAGTGAAGGGAAGAATTTCCCTATGGTGATTTCTGTTTATGCACGCAACATTTTCCGTTTTGACCATTTGGTATCGTGTTTCGATCGGGTAATATAGACCCAGTATAGGCAAAGAGAAAGGAATAGGGAGATCCTAAGTGAAAGACCAGCTCTGGTAGAGTTTTAGGTAGACTCTAAAACAGAAGCATTTAAAAAGGGATAATTAGTAGAGCATATAAAATATTGCACAATACTGTACGAGTCAATCAGGGGAGGTTAGAAAGGATTGGGAAGAGAGACTGGATAAATAATTCACAGAGAAACAATGGGGGATATATGTATATCTCCCAAATATATAACAAAGTCTAGAAGATTTAGGATCTCTGCTTGGAAGTGCTTACATAGCTATTTTTATACCCCAAGTAGACTCCAAAGAATTTTTCCTCAGGTCAATAGCAAATGTTGGAGGTGTGATGGGGAAGAAAATGTTAATTGGGAACCTATCTTCTGGGAGTGTAACAAGTTGCCATACTTTAAAAATTCCCTGCAGACTATTCTATTAGAAATACTGGGTGAGTAAATTGGTATAACTTAAGGAAATTATTTTTTGACTTGTGATACAGAATTGGAATTGTCTAGACATAGTAAGGCCTTGTTGAGTCTAATTACGGTCTCTGCCAAAAAAGTAATTATCAGAAAATGGAAATCAAAGTCTAAACCAACTGTTCCAGAAGTAGTGAATATAGTAACAAAGATAAAACAACTGGAACTAGCATGTTTAGAAAAGGGTAGGATCAAATTTCATTGAGAAAGAAATGGGAATTATGGGAACAATACATGCAGAGGGGGAATGAGGTATAAAAGAAAGCAGTATTTGAATAAGCTATGTAATGTTTGACTGACGGTGATTGGATAGATTATAAGTGATATATAATGTTTGCAACTATAATTATGTTGTCTTCATTTATATAAATGCATGATTGCCTATGTCATAAGTGATAATTTAATAAAGGTGTTTCTTGTTTAATAAAAAAAATCAATGCCAACTTCAGATGTTCTGCTCAATAGCCAGTAGCCAGTAATATTAAGGCATCCCCATATACCTAGTGTCAGGGATGGACACTATTTTTAAACATTCAAAAAGAAAAAAAGAAAACATGATGTTGCAGACAAGGACAAATGACTAACTCTCTATAACAGATATTTCAACATTTCACTAAAATGCTAAAAAAATGTTGGGAGTCTGGTAGGAGAACAGGTCCGAGATAAAACATGCACAAAGCATGTTTATCCAGTAACTTCATTCATTCCATCTCCTGACCAAAGGATTAGGTTTAAGATAGATATATATATATATATATATATATATATATATATATATATATATATATATATGTACATACATACACACCACACATATACTACAAAACAAAAAGCATTCATTTTGACTAAACAGAACTGCAGTATGCCAGGAATTGTCTGAAATTAAATAACCTATTTCTAAACACACTAGCAACAGGAAAGCTGTTTAGAGGAAAAAATAAGAATGAACAATATTTTCCATAGTTTTATGGATGTCTTTATCTAAAGAGTCAAACATGAAGAGGGTACACCAAAGAAGATTGCCTTGAATTCAGTGACAAGCAGTCCCCTCTAGAGGATAGAAATATTTCTGTTATCAATATGCTCACTAAGCATTCCTCTCATTATTAATCACATAACAACTATTGATCTCTTTGAGAGTTTTTACTCACATTTGCACTTATGGAGAGGAGGATGAGATAGGTCTTCAAAATGCAGAAGCTTCATACAGTCAGTTCCCAGTGAGTACTTGTAAGTACAGTGCTGGGAAGGAATAGTTGGATGGCATGCTTCCTTTTAAACATTTTTATGTCAACATACTAGACAGGTTGGTGGAATTCCATCTGGAAGACTGTCATATAACAGTAGAAGGAAGATGTGTCACACAGTCGGGATCATAGAATGGAGCTGCCTCAAAGATGTCCAGTCTTACTAATGTGTGCTAACCCTAACTCTAACCTTCTCATAACCTCAGCCCTATACGTTACATTCAAAAAACTATTTCTGTAGAACTACAAGTACACAAGACACACACCACACACACAGCACGACAGAGACATAACACTAAATACATTCCCTTCTGTAGCCCTTGCTTTAATTCTAGCCTTGAAACACATACACACTCTACCAACTCATCACTAACACCATTAAGCACGCACTAGACTAAATTTGTCCCTTGTCCTAACTATTTAGACCCTAACCCACAAATACTCAAACATCTACTACTTCCACTCAGCAATTCTAAAAATTATGATACATATTCAAAAATTACATCATTAGATCTAAAAACACAAACCTACCTATCAAAATCCAACTTCTTCCTTCCCACACTGACAACACTCAAACAAAACTCCACACAACGAAACCCACATCTGGCTAATTTGCCACAGACCACACTAAAATATGTACATAGTTCAAAATCAATCATTTTATCATTCAGCATTAGTTATCTCTGACATTTATTATTCCACAGAATTACTGTTCAGTGATTTATTGTTCAATGCATTATTTATCGATATTTATATATATATATATATATATATATATATATATATATATATATATATATATAGAGAGAGAGAGAGAGAGAGAGAGAGGTATCCATGTGTTCATAGGTGTTTACTAGGCTCACCACCACAAGGGCTTTTTTAAGCTTATTCATGCATCCTAAATCTTTGACAAGTTCTGGTACACTTGATAAGTGTAAGCAGGGGTTTGGGAGGTGACACATTTACAAGCATGGGACATGAACCATTTACAGGCTGCCTATGCCCATTAGAGACACAGGTGCTAAACCAGAGATGAATTTCCTGTTCCCCATCCAGTTGTCCAAGTTACACTTCAATTGAGTTAGGGAAGAACTCTCCTTTACATGTATGGAGACCCTGTTCCAGAGAAGGGGTAGTCTCTTGGATACATACCTGTCTCACCAATAGGTCTTATTTATATTACAGGCAAGGTTTAAGTCTTTAGAATGGGTAATTCTGGTGCTGTTTGTTTTCTCGATATGTAGGATGTTCATCAAAGTGACGTCTTACAATGCCCTGTATGCCAGGCATAAATCTCCCCTCAAAAGCCAGGAGACAGAATACATGGATAGGGCCTTGAAGTGGTCCATACAGGACATGTTACTTACATCCTGTTTTTTTTAGTGAGGAACATCTGTGGGCATTCCAATTGTTGGACATGCTTAGTTAGGTGCATACCAAAGGGCCATTGTACTCAATGATAGATCTGATGAATGCAGAATTCAGTGGAACAGTGACTTCCTTGAACCTAGATGACATACCTTTTTCTGTAAGTTGCACAACATAGAATGATTTCCACACTAATGTAGTCAAGTGATGGTCAAAGGCTAGATTACTGTCAGTGTGCGTCCATAACTACTGTATCAAATCTAAGGGGTGTGTTTTCAATATGATAGTTACCAGGGTGGATGATTTCCTGATGGATGCTATTATGCATTTCTTGCCATTTAGTTTTAGTCCATGACTCTGACATCAGTTGTTTGTTTGAGTCATCCCTTCCTGGAAAACATTTGTGTCAGTTTGAGATTCAATGACATCTCCTAATTTGCAGTCATCTGCAAATGTAGTCAGCCAGAAATCATTGACATGGGCCTTGACTTCAAAGAAGTAAGTGCCAAAAAGGAGTGGTTCAAGGACTTATGACTGACCTCTTTTTAGAGGTGGACTTCCCAATTTTAACTTCATGGGTCCTGTCTGTGAGACAGTTGGCTATCCACTTGGTGATATATGGGTTTGTACCTAACCATCTTGAGTTTGTCAACAATGTCCAGTTGGGTTATTGTGTCAAATGCCTTGGCCTAGTGAAGGTAGGCAATGTGAACCATTTTGCCCTTATCCATTGCTTTGGTGACCATCTCAATGATGTCCACCAGGTTGAGTAGACATGTCCTGCCATTGACAAAACCAAACTGGGTTGGGTCTGGTGTCTGGCAGTTTATTATATCATTTTAATAATTTTCAAAAAAAAAATCCATTTACTCGGATGTGCTATTTGGTACAGTCCGTTTGATTTATAAAACATAAAACACTTATATTCATAAGTGTTATGGGATCGTTGTAATAACCTGTAGGCACTAGCACTTTAATAAAATAATATATTTGTTTTATTTATGGGGTTATACAGATGTTTCTTTCTTTTGACATAGACATCTGATATATAATACACAAGATATAAATTAAGAAATGTCAAAATATGGAGGTTACTGGCTTGCTATGTGGTTTTCATTATGAAGGAAAATTTAATAATGTTAATTGATTTGTTACTATTGTTATATTGTTTTATTATTATTTTCAATATTCTATTTCATTTTATTTTACTTTGTTATATTATATTAAATATGATACTGCGCTTGGGCTAACATTTATATAAATGAACTTGATTCCACAAAAGTATGGATGTGATGTTGATGAATTGTTGGATATTGTTATATTCAATCAGAATGTATTCAATATAGCCCTAAGAATCAGCTATACCTTTTAGAAAGAGATAGGAGTGTCATTAATTAGCAAAGTAATTGTGTTAATTGAAAGATGAATAACACTATATAAACTGAGCTGCTTTAATGTATAGTGAAATCTGATGAAGCGTATGGTGCATACGTGAAAGCGCTCATTTCGTCCTTTTTTTCGTTTGTGGAATAAAGAAGAAATTTTAATTCCATACTGGTGACTACTTATTGAATGGTGTGATTGCAGCAGCCATTTTGTTCTGGTTCACCTGTGTTTTATATTAACGTTTTAATAATTTTCATGATAACTCTTTCCATGGCTTTACATATAAGACTAGTGAGACTTATGAGTCTGTAGTTTCCATGGTCTGTAGATGGGCCACCTTTGTGTAGAGGGATGACTGTTGCTGTTCTCCAATCATGAGGCATGAAGCCTGTTTGGAGGCTACACTTAAATTGCAATTCCAGAGGGCCTGATAGGTCATGTTTCATGCTATTTAGTAGGTGTCCTGGAATATTGTCTGGACCCATTGATGCAGTGTTCTTGGCTTTAGAGAAAATATTAAGGACCTGATTCCTAGTGATAGCAGGGAAGTTAGATTTAAGGGTATCTTCAGAGGGAAGGTTGATGGGAAGAAAGGGGTAAAATTGGAGATGAAATTGTCCACCAGTAGGTTTACTATATATTCTGGTTCAGTATAGGTGACTCCATTTACAATGAGCTCTGCACACAATTGTATGTTGCCTTTGAGGTTGTGGACATAGCTGAAGAATGCCTTGTGGTTGTTCTTGGCCTCAGAGTCTAAATTCTCCTGAAATTTCACTTTGGTAGACTTTATTTGTCCTCTGAGTTGTTTGTTTAGTCCTCTCTCACCACATCCATAAACCTTATCTTAGGCATTCCTCTTTTCCTCTTACCTGGCAGCTTCATCCTTAGCATCCTTTTCCCAATATACCCAGCATCCCTCCTCAGCACATGTCCAAACCAATGCAATCTTGCCTCTCTGGCTTTGTCTCCAAACCGACCAACCTGGGATGACCTTCTAATATACTTATTCCTAATCCTGTCTACCCCCGTCACACCCAGTGCAAATCTTAACAGCTTTAACTCTGCCACATCCAGCTATGACCCCTGCCTTTTTGACAATGCCACTGTCTCCTCTCCAACCTATATAACATAGCTGGTCTCACTACCTTCTTGTAGACCTTCCCTTTCACTCTTACTGGTACTCGTCTGTCACAAATCACTCCTGACACTCTTCTCCACCCACTCCACCCTGCATGTACTGTCTTCTTCACCTCTCTTCCACACTCACCATTACTCTCAACTGTTGATTCTAATTATTTAAACTCATCCACCTTTGCCAAGTCTACTCCCTGCATCCTCACCATTCTTCTATCCTCCCTCTCATTCACACACATATATTCTGTCTTAGTCCTGCTGACCTTACACATATATAAATGGATTAAATAGAAGTGGTTGACAACTGAAGTTATTGAACAAGAAAAAGTTGGCATAGCTATTTAAAATCAGTTGATCGCATACCATTTTTTCTGTGCAAGATTTTGATACATAAAGGATCAAGGAATTTCCACTTCCCCACTGTAATGTGATCTTGGATATGATATCTGTATCTGTATCTATATCTATATATATGTGTGTGTGTGTGTGTGTGTGTGTGTATATATATATATATATATATATATATATATATATATATATATATATATATATATGTGTGTGTATGTATGTGTGTGTGTGTGTGTGTGTGTGTGTGTGTGTGTGTGTGTGTGTGTGTATAAAGATATAGATATATTTAGCAAGGGTGTTGTGCACAAAGAGCTTGCCCCAGAAAAACTTATTTTGCTGTTTTTGTGTTCAGTGAGTTGCCATTTGAAGAGTTAATTTTTTATGTATCAGCATGCATCCATATGCTGATTGTGGGATCGGACACATGCTCGACTAGCATATGTCGGAATCACACAAAACATCGAGCACACATACAGCAAGCACTTAACATCGACAAGCGCTTCCGTGTGTGTGTGTTTCATAGATCGGACTACAGTGCGGGTAAGGAAAATTTCCTTTTCCCCAATGTAATGCGATCTCGGAGTGAGAATAATAAAGTAGGGGGTGCAGGAGGCAAAGCCCACCTGCAGAAACGTAGATTTTATTTTTGAACTACACATACACTGAAGCGCTTTTCGATGTTAAGTGCTTTTGTATATGCGTGTTCGATGTTTTGTGATTTGTACATATGCTAGTCGAGCATGTGTTCTAGACCCATACATATATATATATATATATATATATATATATATATATATGGGTTCCTATGACTTCATCGAACTGTGAAATCACCGACACTCACCTCTTGACACCAATCCATCGGCGTCCATATCATCGACGACAATTCCGGTGGCGATCTTCCCCTCACAGGACCCATGGTAGCGCTTCTTCCTGTGTTACACCGATTAGGGTTTCGTGATTCCGTATAATGTACCTTGAAAGCGCTACCATGGGTCCTGTGAGGGAAGATCGCTACCGGAATTGTCGATCGATGATGGATTGGTCGAAGAGGTGAGGTCATAAGTATATATATATATATATATATATATATATATATATATATATATATATATATATATATATATATATATATATATATATCTATACACACACACACACGTATATTATCATGATCATCATCATGTCATGACAATCAGTGTTATAGTAATGCATCAAGATGACTCTGTTTTTATTATGAACATGGTGGGAGTTGCTTTACCACTCAGATTTTTTGCCTCATATAGCTCTAAGATTGCAGTCTGTGTTTTTACAATAACTTAGGTATACAGTAGATACAATAAATGGAGTTTTTCTCTGCATGTAGACACAATGACATGCTGTTACCTTCTAGCACATTAGAATATCTTTGCCAGCACTGTCAGTATTTCATTTTCACAGGGTTAATAGGATTTTCTTGCATGCATATCTCTTGCTTTACAAAGCAAGTAGCAGCCATGTTTTGTTGACTACTCAAAGCTATCATTTCTAGACCCTCTTCCACACTCTTGTTCAGGTGTTAAAAGTTGCCTGGAATTCTAGCAGCTCTCCTCACTTATCTAGGACAGACAGGTTTCTCTTAAAAGGACTAGTAGAACAGATTAAAGCTAAGTATTCCATACTGGCCCTAATTTGTAATTTTACTTTAGCTGTTACTATGTGCCATTTAACACATTACTTTCAGCAAGATAATCCCTGGGATTCATGAAGAATTGTGTAGGCTTTGTAAAACCTATGCAATATTTACCTATTAATGCAATGAACAGCAGTGCATAATTGCATATGCATGCTGCTTTTCATGCTACCATGAATACAAGCACATATTTGTGGTCAGCAGCAGTGTTGACAGCCAGAAAACTGTGTTGAGCAGCAGAAGTGCACACAGTAAACAAACAGGCTTGCCTATGGACAAACCTGTTAAGCATGGTCACATGGGCAGTACAAAGAGCTACATAAGGCAGCTAATGCATATAGTACATAGGTGGGCAGTGTGCTGAGTGTTCTGTGCATGTAAATGAAACATATGAATACAAAAATAAGTAAGAGGGGGATGTAAAACAACAAGGGTAACAATACATGATTACCAGACAGGAAAAGTGTATTGGGGACAATGTTCACAGAAATCAAAGAGATGTATACAGAAAGAAGTCAGAGGGGAAGGTAAGCGTTAAAATTCTAGTACAATAATTGATGTGAAGTGCTTATGTCACAAAGACAACTTTGTAATAATAATATTTCACAATACGTATGTCAGAATAAATGATGATGGTTACCATTCCTGAGCAAATTAAGGTAAATAAAAGCAGACATGACATTATAGGCTGTGACAGTTACGCAAAATCACATTGTAACAGAAGGGAATTATGACATATGGATGTCATTCACATGCTGAGCTGAAATGGCAGTATGCAAGGACAGTACATATATAATGGGATATCTGCACAGCATACATTACATCCATACAAAATGTAGGAAAGAAGGAATGTCTCAGAAGCCACAATCACCTTTTGCAAGAATTGAACCCATGCCATCAAAGTCAACAGTGACTTGTGTATTAACTATGTACACTACAGAAAGTGGCCGAACACATGTATGAGGATCATCCTTGAAGATAATTACGCACCTCAATATTATAATAGTTATGCATTCCGTATATATGTAGGTATGTGTGGTGTTACAAATGTAGGAGCAGAGTGTGACATACGTAATAACCTTGTGTTAGGCACCCTAGCCTAACACAGTTATTGTGTTGACAGATAACAACAAATGCAAGCCCCACACCAAGATGTAATGTATTCCCCAAACCTGTGTATTGTCAGCATCTCCCACAGGAAGTAGCAATGGGTATTGTGAAAATTAATGAGATTAATTTGTGAATTAAGAAAGGATACTTGATAATGAATGTCATATCAGCATCTCAGACTGGTGGCAATTAAATGAGCATGCTCATGTGCAGACAAATATGATCAGTCCTATATCAATGTTCCTTGGTTAAGGATGGCTTCTCTGTATGACGGTACACCTACCACCCAAGAACTGTGGCACATACATGTACATGACAGTGCTCAATACATGTGCCAAGATAACACTCTCACCATTACATTGGCAGAACAAATGCGTAACTTAGAAATCCAAAGCTATGTTCACATGTGCTTGTGTAACATCTCATTGGTGTAATGTAACCATTGTTGCTTGACATCAGTATTTTCACACATAATGAATCCCTATGTTTAGAACTGAACATCAAACTGTACAATGTCTTTAAATAAGAAGATGGCTATTAATGACATTCACCATGGTGGAAATGGTATCACAGCAGTTGAACTCCACCTATGTGAAATCTTTCAATTTTTTTCTGCTAAAAGTTTATGGGGGAGGCCTCTGCCACTCTATAAGTACAAAGTATAATGGGGGGGGGTCTTTCATGCAGAAGAGTTAAGGACACAAATGCTTATAGTGACTCAGTACTGGTTTGGAACACTTGCCTAAGCGTTGATCAATGAATGTGCCATGGTATAAGTGCATCAACAATTGTCATATGTGTGGCTATGTGAAAGCATTACATCATGTGTATGGATCAAGGAATGTGTGTCCCTGTAATTGCTTAGAAAGAATTTTGTCATATGTCAGACAGCATTGCTGATGCTAAGTATACCCAAACACACCTGTAGCTCCCTGCTGTTGTCACTGTGATGGTAAAACAACATTTATGTCCAATGTGGATATAATCCCATATTGGAACACATGCCTTACTTAGCTAACAACATACATTATATCATCTTATGTCCTCAGTCCTAAGGAGGTGTTTCACTACAACTGTGATGTAATGACAATCTATTCAAATGACAGCATCAGTCTTCAATACAGCCTTTCCAAAGGAAATGTAGACTAAACTCTTGTAACAGAAAACAACATCTACACATGAATATAGCACATGTGGATGACAACACTGTTAATAATATGTACATTGAATGTAAGCAGTGACATTGAGGGGGTAGCTATAAATTTAACATCACAGGCAAATTATGGTTTGCTGAAACACAAGGGCAACTACGGATTTATCTGACAACTGCAACACTGTGCATTTCAATGGTTGACATCACCATTGTGTATTACCTTCATGTTTCCACTTAAAAGTACTTGAACAGCACACGGTGTAGATATACCTCATATATGTATTTTCAGCATGTTCTACACAGTAATAGGAAGAAAAACACAACCACAGATGACAGCCATTCCTGTATTAGAACTCCCTGCTTATGTTGAAACAGCCTGCATACCATTATATTATATGCACACATCCCAGGAGAAATCTCAGTGCATGTGAGCTGTACTGAATCTTTGAATGGGTGAATTCAAATGTGTCATGCAATGGAGATGTGTGTGCAAAAATTACTTCTACTGCTATGGTGAATTCTAAATGTTGTCAACAATAAGAGGTGTAACACACTCTAGAAACCATTTACATCCACACAATCACAAGAGTCACACTGCTGTATTCAACTTTCTACCTATCAGCTGACACCATCTACACACAACTGAATTATATGCATGCACCAAAGAATAGTTCTGATTTTTGTGGTGTGAGACTGCTTTACTGAAATGATGACCTCATCAGTGCATTGTAGACAGTATGCGTTTGTGGGCAGAGTGAAAATGCGATGTTGGATTGATATCATCAGGTAAATCTTTCTCATGAGCTGAGTCAAACAAATGAGTATACCTGCCAAAGATTCCTCCATCGATGCAATGGATCCACCATCGCACATACAAGTTGACTGTTGTGAGAAAAGAACCACCTATCTAGCTATATAAAACAGAGGATACAGTACTTAATGCAAGCACATACAAGTTGACTGTCGTGAGATTAGAACCCCCTACCTATGTATACAACCTAGAAAGCACAGTACTTAACACATGCATCATTGCAGAAATCTGACTTATACAGTACGATAGTGCACTTTTTAGATGATGGCATCAGCAGTGTATTGCAGCAACAGTAGCTCAGGTCATATCTGCACAGTGCCCCCCCCCCCCATGCACACACACGTGTTGATTGTCATGAAATTAGAACTCCCTACCTATCTATGCAATCTAGAGAGCATAGTACTTAATGCAAGCACCGCCACCGAATTCTGCCTTCTATGGTGTGAGAGTGGACTTTATATAATATGATATCAGTGTGGTTTAGCAGAGAATATGAAGTTGTGAGAAGGGTCAAAAATTAATGTGGACTCACCATGCAGTTTTAAATTAATTCCAGGTCACTGTTGTATTGTGGACAGCAGTAGTTCAGGTCATATCTGCACAATGCCATGCAAATACACTCACACACACAAACACTTTGATTGCAGTGAGAGTAGAACCCCCTGCTTATCAAGTTAAGCAATCTAGAAGATACAGTACTTAATGCAGGTGGCACTACAGAAATCTGTCTTTGCAGTGTAGATAGGATTACCATCTTGTACTGTGTCAGAGACAATATTGTGATGTTGAAGGTTATGTGGAAATCTATATTTGTTGATATGATGTAGCAAGGTCAATGTTATGCTCAATAATACATACATATGGCTGATTTATGTCAGCTATGCTGACATTAATGTATGCTGCAGAACTGACAGTGACATGTACCTACCTGTCTTGTGTATCTCAGACACACACACTTGTGAAACACGGGAAATACAATGAATCATTTGTTGATCATCTGGATATTATGAGGGTATGTAAAGAAAAATTAATTTTAATTGATATTAGCTATGGTATGTGCTCATGCAAGGGCAATGCGGCCTGTCAATACCAAGCAATACTTAATGTTCTAATGCAGGAGGGATAAAACATGATGATTTTTGTACGCTAAGGCTATATATGGTTGTATATCATTTGTAAGTGCTAGTGCTGCAGTGCAGAGCCAACTGTCTAGAATGAAGAGAAAAATGAACCACACCGTTCACTGCATTTTACATCAGTACAACACACTATTTCCATGTAATAAAGTCATATCATCCAGTAGCAATACTTAGTTTTGCTCCAAATCATTTCCAAGAGTGCAATACAGAGAAACATATTTGTGCAGTGCTGGCAAAGTGTTAACACATGTGCATGTCGACTTTGAAGTGTTGAAATGGACTGTGAAATAACAGTGCTTAGTGGTCCTAGTGGTGCTCTGGGTGTTGCATTATTCCTTTCTATGTTAGCTCCACAGTTCAATTCAAAAATTAAGTGTTCTGCTTGCCTTCCCTGTTTGTGTGACATTAGGCTGTGAGCAAACACAGTTCTCTGCTGAAGGAAACAATGAAGCACTACATTTGGTTTGCCTTCTAAAGCGCAAACAGGCTTAGTAGTGATACTTGGCCAGCAGCACTATGGACAGTACTTAGTGGAGAAAATCTACCTGTTAACCTAGCTTTCTCTGTGGCACAAAGTTTGAACACTCGAGCTAAATGAAAAAGTAGAGCTGAAGCAGGGTTCAACTCCAGTATACATATGATATTTCAAAGAGTGTCAAAATATGATTAATATGTTAACATTTTATCATGAGTTTAAGAATACCTAGGAATGACTATTATGCATATGTTTTCTGACAAAATTGTATAGATAATAGCTACTGGAATAATTTGTTATGCCTACTACACATGGACATGCTTCAAGGGAAAACACAAGTTAACTGGATGTACAAACAGGTGTAAGGCAAACATTCACCACATTCTGCAATAGTACCTGAAGTGCCATTTAGCATGACATACTGCAGTTGCACATTGCCAGATGTCATGCAAATGCTGAGCACTACAACTGAAAAAACAGAAGGGGCTTGGACAGATACATAGGCAACGTATTCTCAGGAAATACATTTATAAAAACAGGGAGTATGAGTTTCACCTAATGCTGGATATGAAGCATTGTCAAGAAGAAAAACCATGATTACAAACGTGACCATTATCTCTAGATCCCATCAAAGAAATCCTACTTCACATATGTCAAAGTCACACATTTGAAGGGATAGTGATACCCTATGTAGCCAATGGAAGATGTAGCTTTTATTCTTCAGCAAAGCAAAGCATTGGCAGACAGACAATGCCATAACATTACATTTACATCCATCAGCCTCATGAATAGTCAACAGCACAAAGGAATGAGGGAGAATGGGTGAAGATAGATCATAGATATGGAGATACATACAAAAAGATGCAGTTATGGGTCATTAATGTACATTTTAATGGAGTAACCTCAGCATTAATCAGTTAGGCTTTGTATCAGTAAGTGATGGCTGTGATGGTGAAGAAGTTGTAGGAAAGGCAAAAACTGCTGCTGACATGGGTAGAATGCTTCTTTGCAACACTATTCAAAATCAGTTCATGAAAGTTTGTTAATGATTAAAATTTAAGCCATATGTCATTAAAGATATCACAGAGGTATAACTGTGACATAGGTAATAAAGTGCTATACACACATTTGAAGGGATAATGATAGTGATACTTGAACCCTTGTTGCTCTGGCCAAAAAAGCACTCTTCAGACAAGTGATTTATATCAACACTCCACAGAGGAGGTTTCAGTTTGTTACATCCAGAGTCAAAAAATGAGTTAACTGTTGCCTTTATTCAGCTTTTACTCTGAATTCGATAAGACAGCATCTTTAAACACCTGTATATGAGGATAACCAGACTAATGCAGGTGATGGCAACAACTGACTAGGATTTGCCATTGGACATGAACAACCATTCACTGTCACTCAGCAATGGTGTGCAGTGCCAATGTCTGTGAAAATGCTGAGGACAAAAAGTGAAAGCTTTCTTATGGGCCATTTTTGGCTCTGTGCCTTGTGTGTGATTTCTATTTTATGACCTTATTAAACATGTGAAAATTGAGTTGATAGGAAAGTGGTGAAATGGGGGGCTGGGGAAGCAGACAGAAGGATACAGGGGAAAGAATAGAGGAATTTGCAGAAAGGTAGTGGGAGAAAACCATACCTAACTACTTCACAACATAAATGTATACATGTAGAAAGAATTTGCTGATTTTGGACTGTCACCACACCAACAGTAGGATACAACAACAGAATAATGTTGTACAGCCAATTGTACCAAATCAAGTATGTAAAAAAGACACATAGGTGAAGTGGAGAGCTATGTATGATCTTTGTTTTCTTTTGTGGGACAGGTGCCTGTTTTTTACATTTTTTCATTCAATGAAAGAGGAACATTGAGTAAGGTGTTTCGGAATGTGACAGTCAGGTAGGAAGGTTAGGTGAGGAAGCAGGTGTAGACATACAGGACAAACTAGACAGACAAGTTTGGGGGACACCAAGATAGGGATAGGTAGTGGGCATTGGAGGCACACCCACATCAAGCCTGAGAACAGTGAGAATCTAGTCATCACCCTTAGAACTGTAATGACTGTATCCTGTCTCTGTTTCCTGTGTCAGTTCTCAACATGACATCATCTTCACAATGTGACAAAACATCTTTTTGACATGGCCAATTCAGGCACTGAGGCCTGTTTCCATAATACCCTCTACCAGCCCTGCCAGCTCTTGGGGGGGGGGGGTGACAAAATCACCACCTTCACTAATACTACTCCCACAGGGTACCAATGCATTAGCTGCCAGGGCAGATCTACCTGATATGAATGGGCCAGGTAGGGTAGGGAAGGGGTTGTGAAAGTAGCTCTAACAGCTTGGGACCCCCAAGTGCTGGGTGTCTGTGCTACAACCAGTGGAGGGGGGGGGGCAGGCTGATCGTCAGTGGTTGTTCTACCTCTCTGTGCAGCATGTCAGGTTTTACAAGACGAAATGTATAACAACAGAACATTTTTAAGACATATAAAATATTACCCCACCACAAAAAAGAGAGAGAGAGAATGAATGAGAGAGAAAAGGTGTAGGATGAGAGAAAAAAGCAAAAGAGAGAATTAGAGCCATGGCATATCACACAATTATAGAATTTCAAACAGCGAACAGTTATGATTATCCAGTCTATATACCTTGGCCGCAACCAGGTATGATGCCATGATCTTGTTCTGTTTTACCACTAATCAATTGCTCTACTATGATATCATAAATACCAGTATTTATTACGGCATTGCCATACGGAATACAAGCACAATAGTTATTAGGCTTACATTAAGACCTGATGTGTACATTCCTCATGCCTCACTGAGGCGAGTTAATCTCTCTTGGTGCTCCTCAGGGTTTATTGAAATGTCTTCAGCAGCTGTACGAAACAGAAGAAAATAAGAAGAGACATGAAAGCAAATTCAATAACAGTCTTGCCTGGGTACTGCATTCTATACCATTTAATACAGATAATTCAGTATACTTGCACAACTGTGGGATATCAGCAGTCCTAAACTCATCCTCCCAATGGATAAGGAGGTCCTTCTTATGCTGTTTCAGTTCACTATAGTGGTGATGGCAATTCTGTCCAGTGCATAGGATGCCAGTTGCACTGGAGACAACATTAACTATTCAGTTCAAAGGTTATCTGTATTCCTTCAATGGTGAGTATGTGTGCTATCATTTGCCTCTTAGTTGCTGGGTGTGTTTGCTGACGTTTGAGTCTTAGGTGGTGAGTGTGTTTGCTATCCTTTGCCTCTTAGCAAGGACAAGGGCATATTGTGCATGCCTATGTCTGCCAGCTACCTCTGTAGTTGGAGTTCTGTATGTGCAGGAAGTGCTGGTCCTGCCTATAGTCCAGGAATGTGTGGTTCTGGCCCTTGCTATCCCTGTTGCAGCAAGATGATATTATGTAACATGGCAGAGACTGTAAGAATTATTGCACAGATGTCTAGGTTGTACTGCAGGACACCCCTCAATGTGTTTAGACAGTGGAAACATGATTTCAGCATGTTTTATGATGTTACTAGTTTGAGTGTGGGCATCATTGTATCTTCCCTCAGCATGTGTGTGTGCATTTCTGATGGGTGTCATAAGCCACTGTTCCAGTGCATAACCTGCATCACCCAGTATATGGCCATGAGGTGTGTCATATGTATAAGTCGTGATAAATGCCTGGGTTGCCTGTGCAGACATTGAGGATGATCCCTCAGGCATTACAGACAACCTGGCAGTTGATTGAGTTGAACCCCTTCCTGTTGCTGTATGTCCCTTCCTGTTCACCAAGTGGGGCTTTTATTCTATGTGAGTGCAGTTTATGGCCCCCAGATATCAGCAAAGTGTGCTACAGCATATAATTTCTGCATTGTTCTTGCTCTTTCCTCTGCTGTGCGTGGAAAATAGATGTACTCCCTTGCATATTGTAGCATAGTATTTAGGCATTGGTGAAATATTCTGGAAGCTGAGGCCTGTGACACCCCTAGCATATTCCCTATGGGTCTCTGAAATCTAATATCCTTAATGCTACACATACCTTAGTGTACACTGGTATAGGTTCCCTTCAATTTCCCCTGAGTCTGAGGTGGGGGCAGCAGAGGTTGCAGATTTCCTGTAGTGATTCTCTGTCAACCCTGTATCGCTCTACTATTTCAATATCATGTAGCACATGATATCTTAAATGGGGTCTGAACACCCTTCTTCTCTTTGAACAAGGTCTGTCTGCGTCTGCAGTTTCAGCACCATAGATTTGAGCCTGTTGCACATACATATGCAAGAGAGCAGCAGCAGCCTCTAACATTGTTTTTTTTTTCTAAGTGCATTGGTGGCTGTATTCTAAAAGGTTTTGGTGTTCAGAGTCAAGTGCTACACCATCTTACATGGTTACTTTATAGTTTCTTGAATGGCTCCACCATTTTGGATTGGTTCATTGGCATGGAATTCAGCTGCTTATGATTTAATTAGCCCACTGTGCTGTTTCGCCACTGTTTGGCAGCTCTACATGATGTGTAGAGATGTTTAATGAATACAAAACAGTGCGCTATTGTGTGTGTATTGCAGTGTGACACACACATGATGGCAGCATGGAAATAAGTCATTTATGAATCAGGCCCAAAGTTCATATACAAAATTGTAGGCGGTAACTATATTTTTATTTTATTGTATTTATTTATTAACAAGGTAAGCCCAGTGGACACAAGTATCCCTTATCAAGGGTGGCTGAAGCATATTGTCTACTTGAGAGACTTGCTCATGTGGCTGGTCTCAGTCGATGACAATATACAATTTTGTGCCAACATGTATTTTTTCATTTCAGAACTGCTGCTTTTACAAAATTTCCAGGTTGGAAAGCACATAATGAATCAGTAATCACTTGTTGGATCATAAAAAGAGAAACTAAATAAACTTTAACAGGAATTGAGACTCTGTACTCAAGAACGATTCAACCAGGCAGAACAAGTGCCAAGGAATCAATACTTCTTTAGTGATAACAAGAAGCCACACTATAACTATGGAAACAAAAAAATACATTAAGGGGCAACACCATCAGTATTAAGTGTGTTCATCTTTCAGTCTTTAAACACTTATTTATTTGCATAAAATAGAGAGGCTACCAAAAGTATCAAAGGAGCCAAAATAATTAAATATGGAGTGGGCTGCTCTCCTTTTTGTACCAGTCACCCCTTTGAGGTCCTTGGTTTAGAGAGGAGACTTGTCCAGCTCTGTGGGTCCCGATGTAGTATCAGTTCTTCAACAGGTAGCACACTCACCTTTAATGTATACAATATTAGAATGCTGGGAATTATATTACCTATCATATGTTTGGATTTATTTTACAACAATCATGATGCAGAAAAGCATGAGAGTGTTGCACTCCTAAGGTACTGTCCTTTGGAAGAGACGTTAAACCAAATTCCTAAGTATTTATGTGGGTGGTAGCTCAGGTGGATGCAAAAGTGCGCATGGCATTTGCCAGAAACAGTGCTTTATTACGATATTTAAAAATAAGTTGCACTTGTATTTATATATTCAAGCAATTGTATTGAATAGAGGAAAGAAGAGGAAGAGTTGTGTATCATCTCCATAACAATTTTTTTGAAGACTTCAGCTTCTAATGAGTTCACTTAATGGAAAAATATATATGGAGAACAGTAGTGGACCTAAAACTAAACCTTGTGAAACTCCAGATGTAATGGGATAAGAAAATAAATAATTCATGCAAGACATTATCTATCAACTTTGTCTTTGGACATAGGAGGTAAACCATTTCAGTCTGGAATATGTGGCTCCACAGTAAGCTCTGCAACCTTAACTATAAATGATTGGTGCAACCAAGGCTTCTTTTAAAGATAAAAACACCTCAGTACTCAGTGAATCAGTCAGACTGGTATGTCACTGGACCAAGCATATCTCAACCGGAAATGTTTAGTCTAATTGGACATGGGCCCAGGCTTAAAAATAACAGTTTGCACACCTGGTATCAAACAGACCAGTTCAGAATAATCAGTCAGCTGGAATTCATACCAAGTCTAAACTAAAAGCTCCATGAATGTACCAGAAACATCCTTTGTGCTTATCACTAAGGACAAAATTTCCTGCAGTTATCTTTTTCAGAAGAAAGCACTCTACTGGTAAAAAGGCAATCAGGAATACTAAGAATGGCAACCACCTGATAGAGCTTAGGGGATCAATGGGATGCAGTAGTGATTTCTATGCTAGTTTCCAAGATAATTCCATTGATAAATAGCATAACGTTCACTAAGCTGAAGATCAAAGCAGCCAGTGCACCTCCATTTATGTATGAGCTTCTCCCATGTCTATTCAATGCACAGAGTTCCCTGTCTACTTGTGGTTCATGTGGTTTAAGGTGAACAGAGATATACAGGGTCAGGCAAGCAAAAGTTGAGATGAACAAACAGATGTATTATAATCTGCAAGTAACTCACCTGGGCACCAAAAGGAAATTGTGGAAAGAAGACATATGGCTTATGACTCCAGTTATTCTCATTAGGGGTAATATATAATTATCGACCATGAGAGGGGTATAGCCAATCTATAACCAAATAGAATAGGTTATTTTAAGCACAAAAAGGAAAAATCAGGTAGGCTTAAAATAGCCCACAAGGGCAGCTAGCTTAGTACTTATCTATGAACCTGTGAACCTAAGAGCAAATTTTTCTACAGCTGCAGCATGCAAACTCCTGCATTTCATGAATTCAATATCAGTGGTCAGCAATTAGGTTAAGGAAACTGCAAATCAAATACAGTGACAGGCTGACCAGGAAACTGGCTCGGAGTCAGAGCAGAAACACCAAGTTGTTACACCAAGATCAGAATATTTCCAAGCTGATGGGTAGCACAGGTAATCACCTGAATGAAACCAAAACCTTTCCAAATAAAAAAGGAATTTTGAGCTAGGGTCAGGGACTTATAATTAACTAAGATGCTAAAGTTATGCAAAACTAATCAGTTTGAAGATATCAGCACAAGGTCAACATGAAGTCTGTGAACTCCCAAAGGACATCCTGACATTACCGGGTGGACTGTAAATAAAGAGGTAACTACAGTTTACTCCTGTGTCCATGATACACTCAAAGGAGTTTGCGATTCCAAATTTGACTTTGGTCAGTTATAGGAGAGAGTTAAAACAAATCACTACCAATTTTGCCAGTTCTTAGGCACTAGGCCATAGTGCACTTGCCATGACAGAACTGAATTTTTTGTCCGGTTAGGTTTCTGTAATAAAGGTGATGCCAATATCAACATTTCACAATAAAAATTGAGAAGATACCTAGCTTGTTTCAGATGAATATTGTATTTGAATGAGGTACTCTTATAAGGACCACTGCCACTCAGGCCTCAGATATAATATCAGTTAAATCCCTTAGTATATCACACAAAACAGAAATTTGAGAAATGTGCCTAGGATGTCTCTTGATCTCCCCAGAGTCCACCAGACCCAACAACTGAGAGGTCCCACACGAGTCCATCTCTAGCACCCACCCCTATGCAATATTAGAATATGCTGTGACAAATTTGAAAAACAGCACTACTAAGCCTATGAGGAAGGAGAAGGCAGAGTATCCAGGGGAGATCCAATAAAATAGTGATAGACCCACAGAATGGAACAGTTTGGGAAATTGATTTACCATTAGTTAAAATAAGCAAAAAGGCACTGATAAGTGCTTATCCCTTTCTACAGATCAACTCTAAAAATGCTTTGTTAAATAACAAATATGTTCTCACAGAATCAGATTATAAAAAAGAACTCTTATTGGTGGTCCCTCTGTTTGGGTTGATCCTTTACATCATCCTGAATTCAGTAATTTTTGAGACCATTTTTTTTTTGTGTGTGTGGGGGGTGCACATGCCTTGTCTGACATTGTGACATTGTGTATGTGTTACAGATAAGCTCCTAACTGTTGTCTTCTATTCTCCAACAAGCTCTAGCAAACTGAAAATGAAGATGTTTTGGCACCTATACTGCCAACAACTAACATATAAATGTCTTCCTAATGAAAGCATGATTGACCCTCAGAAGTGCAATCAGAATGCATTGCAAACACACAACTGCAAGCAAAAGTAATGGTCAGAAAAATCTCTCAAAAAGCATTTTTTAGGGGGAAAAACCCCTTGCATATCTCCAGTTTGGGGGGACTCATCCCCCACCTCTTTCAGATATGTTTACCAATTCTACTATCGCTGTTATATTGGGAGAAAAAATCTCTGGGATACCATAATCTTGATTTTTAAATGCAAATTGTGGAATTCATTCTTTAAAATTTTAATATGAGTGCTGATCACTAGTCTGTTGAATTCAAGCCTAACACACCATGTCTCTCTTTCTCTCTCTCTATCGATAGACACAGACACATATATATATATATATATATATATATATATATATATATATATATATATATATATATATGTGCGTGTGTGTGTGTGTGTATAGCTCTACTTCTAAATGTTGTATTACCAGCAGACCAAACATCAAAATATCAAAACCATAAGGTTGAGAAATCAAATTACTGAAAACTTAGTAGATCGAGTGCCAAAATACCAAACTGTTACCTGAAAGGTTAAAGGGTAAGTGGTGAAATTCTGCTCTGTCACATTAAAATTTAGTGCTAAGTACATAAAAAAATGTTGTGTAATGCATGTTTCTAGTTCCTGATGTCGGTGGAGAACTTTGTGTAACTTTATAGTTTAAGAACATAAAGGAAATGGTATTAATTGTTTGGTATGTGTTTGGAGTGATATATCTGTTATTTTATGTGTAGGTAGTAGTTAGAAGTTTAAAACATTTGTTGTTTATTGCAACATAAGTATAATGTGTATAATGGTATTTTACATTGAGCTTAACTGTGAGGAGAGATTGCATAGCAATCGCTAGAATGTTACATATGTATGGTTTAAGCTGTTTATATTTTATTGAGAAAATGTGGCTTTTTTTGTGGAGTAGTATTTGTCAGTATGCATAGTAGAGGTGCTGGCTAAACGTAGGCTACCTTCCAAAAGTCGGTAAAAGTGAAGTGATATTCATACCAATGGCAGCATGAATATTTATTGTGTATTAGTACTTTATGCTTTTTCTCAATGCGGTGCGATCTTAGAGTTGATAATTTGCATATGGGGTGCAGGGTGGTGTAGCCCCCCTGCAAAAGTGTAGGAAAAAAAATGTTTTAGTTTTTTATGTGTCTATTACTGAGGCTACGCCCCTTTTGCTTTGACTGGTATGGGAGGTAGTGTATTATTGTAAAGCAAAGTGTTTTACGTTATGAAATATTGTTCTTAGGAGATACTTTTCGTTTGAAGTATGCGTTTATATTAGGTAGTGTAAAGTTCGATGTTATGAGATTTTGATGTTTTAACATCTGGGATTGCAAACTTTCAAAATATTGGACTTTTGATATTTTGCATTGTGGGCTTGGAATTTTAGTATTCGGTATTTTAGTAATTCGATGAATAAAAGTAGATCCATATATAAATATGCATATATATGTATATATATATATATATATATATATATATATATATATATATATATATATATAGGTCTACCTTGACCCAACAAAATTACATTTCAATGAAAAGTAATTAGGTGACTCCTTTTTACCGAAAGTGCATTTTTCCAAAAATGCAGTTTTGTGAAAAATCAACTAAACAAAAAAAAACACACACAATAAAAACAACACAACACTAACCACATGTATGCAGGGGAGCAAGCTGCCCTGCACCCCCCACACCCCGCTACCTATATATTCTCACACCGAGTTCGCACTACAGTGGGGAATAGGGAATATTCCTTTATCCCCGCTGTGCTGCGATCTAAGCAATTACCTCTGTTGCTGTTCTTTCAGTTGATTTTTTGCAAAACTACTTTTTCGAAAAATGCAGTTTTAGGAAAAAGAGGTCACCTAATTACATTTCATTCAAATTTAATTTCGTTGGGTCGAAGTAGACCTATATATATATATATATATATATATATATATATATATATAGTTTATATGATTCTATGTGAAAGGATCGAGTTTTCAGAAACTCGAAATTCATACAGTCAAGACCAAATAATCGAGTTTCCGTAAAAAACAAAAAATGCCCCACTAAAATCTACCTTTTTTTTACATTTTTGCAGAGGGGACAGACCCCTACACCCCCTACAAATTATATATACCAACTCTGAGATCAAGCTACAGTGCAGAAAAGGGTAAATTTTCTGATCTGCACTGTACTGGTTTCTCCATTCAAAAGCTTTAAGTTTTCAAAACCTCAAACATATGGTCTCAACCATATGAATTTTAAGTTTCTGAAAACTCTATCACACACACACACACACACACACACACACACACACACACACACACACACACACACACACACACACACACACACACACACACACACAGACCTCCCAATAATATCTTTTAGGAAATAAATCCAGCATGCCAGGTAACTATCATATTGACAACACACCCCTAAGAGTTGACCCAGTAGTCAGGGACTTAGGGACACACGTAGACAGTAATCTAGACTTTGACCATCATGTGTCTACATTTGTAAGGAGCTCATTCTATGTTGTCCAACTTATAAAGCTCTAGTATTGAGTACAGTGCCCCCTTTGCTGCTATGTACATAACCAGGCACATCCAACAACTGGATAATTCACAGAGGTTCCTCACTAAAAGAATGCAAGTCATAAGTAATATGTCCTAAGCTAACCACCTCAAAGTCCTATCCCTGTATTCTGTCTTCTATACACTTCTGTGGGGACATCTATGCTTGGCATATAAGGCATTGTCAGACCCCACCCTGATAGACCTCCTGCATATCTCCAAAACAAACAGCACCAGAATTTTCCATTCTAAAGACTTAAACCTTGCCTGTGATATAAATAGGACCTGTTGGAGAGATAGGTATGTATCCCAGAGATGCCCCTTCTGTGGAATAGGCTCCCCATCCATGTGAAGCAGAGTTCCTCCCTAACCCAATTCAAGCATAACTTGACAGTTGGATGAGAAACAGGAACTTCTAGGCTTAAAAAGACACTAGTGCTTATTAGCCTAGTGCACACCTTTGAACATATTACAATGCAGCTAGCAATTGACATGGAAATTTTCTGCTTAGCAATAGCAAGCCCCCCCCCCCCCAGGCCAAAGGAGATGACCAGATAATCGATCTACATAAACACAAAAATGTAGCTAAGGTAGGGTGAAGGGGGCATTCACCTCAAGAGCAAGGTGTTAAGGGGCACAATCGGGTTAGTAGTAGATTAGTTTGCTTGTACAGATCTACTGTTTTTGTGGTCTTGAGGAATGAAGCAAAGTACTTTCTTCAGTGTTTTGTGTGTGGTGTACTTGTAGCACACTGTTTGCTGCAAATGTCTGCTACAGTTTTAAAGCAAAAAAAAAAAAAAATATATATATATATATATATATATATATATATATATATATATATATATATTTTTTTTTTTTTTTTTTTTTTCTTGAGTTGAGGAGCACACAATATTTCATTAGGCACTAGCACATTGGAGACATGTGCTGAGAGTGCCAGGTCAGTGAATGGGCTTTTTGCTCTTCACCTTAGAAATGTGTGGCATCAGCTCAGGGATCAGCCCTATGTGCTAGATAATTAAGCTATGGCTGTGCCTAAACTCACATAGCTCTCTATTGAAATGTCAGAACTTGCGATGTATAGTCCCAAAATACCAATTTTCTGTTTCTGCAAAGGTGATGACCACTAAGACAAGAATTTTCCAGGAAGCAGCTCTCCACTGAGCCACTTGGTTTAAAAGACAGATGGGAAGACTTGCCATTCATAAAGTTCAGGTACACAATAGGGTGGGAGAGGTTTTCAAAGAAGGATGATGATGCAGTATTATGTTAAGGAACTTCTTGTCCAGCTGGTGCTGGGCAAGACCCGTGGTATCGCCCAAGGTCAAAATAGAGAAAAATATCTGACATATGCATCATAACTGTAGAATAACTGAGATCCATTCCATACAGTGTCTAAAATACAACAGAATTTCCTACAAGTTGATTGAATTGTTCAGTACCAGATATCACTCTGCCAAATGGGGAACTGTTTTTTCTGAACATAAAGCTCTGCCAAGTTTAAGGTTCCTGAGGGTGAACTGTAGATGCCTGGTCCTGATGTGCAGTGGATAGTTGTTCCAACTGTAGTGTACATCTTTAATTCAGACAAGGGCACTTTTCCATATCATCGAGTGAATAAATGCTGGAAAACATGCCCTTTTCAGACATAAAAGGGATAATGAGCATGAGATTTGGTCTTTTTATTCCCAGCACTCTAATGTAGTAAGTGGAATCAGTAGGAATGGTGAGAAAGGCATACAGTATAGAAATTTCCCATATCATATGATGGATAACATGTCAACTGCTTCCTCCAAAAGTAGAGCAGGAGGAGACCCAAATTCTCCCAAGTGACAAACTGTCTAATTTTCACACTGCCCTACTTACAGAAGACTTAGAAAATCATAGCTTTTGAACCTTCACCTGTAGAATAGGACTTGATGATTGGATTAGAGAATTCCTCAGACCATTCACATCACCAGAGGCTTGAACTGCTGAGACTGAGACTCCTTGTCTATGACCCAATCATGGTCAGAATCACCTCTCTGTAAACAGGGGGAAAGGTAAAACCTTGTACTGTCTTCCTTATTCAGTTGCCATACAATGGACTGACTGATCTAGTTAGAAAAATGACCAGCATTAACCTTGTTTCTAAATCTTTCAGGGCAGGAAGACTGCATGAGTCTCCATGGAACTGATGTGGACTCCCCCTTCTCTAGGAGGGAAGCACTCCCCATCCCCTGTAGAAAGCGAAGATGAACTGTCTATAACACAAATGAAGCATATGTTAACAGAATCTGAAAATGGGCAAGAAGAGAAGGTGAATTTTCCCAAAAAAGATGATGGGAATGATGAACACAGAGACCTGGAGACAAGAATATGATACAGAATTCCTTGAAAAGATGATGGCTCTGTAGCTAATGCTACTTCAAAGTCCACTGCATGACTTGCATTCTCATACATGCAAAATGTCACCATGAAGGAAATGGTTGTTATCAGGCCAGAAGACAGAAAAAGATCAAACTACAGAATATTTTCCTGTGTCCTCTCTCAGGCTTCTAAAGTCATGACCTTGTGTGTCCATTCCAAAGAAAAGAACATTCAGCACTAAAGAGTGTCTAACTTCATGCCCATGAAGACCAGCCTGTTAATGGTAAGTCAGAAAGGCTTTTACCATTTTATGGTCACTACAAGGCTCTGCAACCATGGAAACATCCATTTCAGATATGCTTCCAGGGATTCTCTGGAGTAGGTCACCAGGTACCAGTCATTCAGGTGGAGGAATAGATGGAAATTTTCCCCTTGCAAGGCTGCAGCCACTAGGCACTGGTCAGTACCTTTACTGATACTATAGTTGCTGAGAAGAAGAGCAAATAGCATAACCTTGTAATGGAAGGGATGTTCACCCAGTCAAAACTTAAGGAATATCTTGTGCAAAAAAAAAAAAGAAAGAAAAGAAAAAGAAAAATGCACACACACACACACACACACACACACACACACACACACACACACACACACACACACACACACACACACACACACACACACACACACACACACACACACACACACACACCATCTAGGAACCCTGCTACAGCAAAGCAGTGAAGCTTAAAGAACCAGTACCCAACACATGACAGGCTCAGATGTGTTGGATGAATCTGCTGAGACATATGACGGAATAAAAACCATCTATCATTTCAGAACCAGAAAAAGGTGGAAGTAAAACTTCCATCCCTGTTCCAGATATGGAAGTTTTTTGAACCTTTCCAGCTTTACAGACTGTGCCTTTTTTTCAAGAGCTTGACGAAGATGGATTTTTATGCCAGAGAGACACTCTTTCTGGAGAGGCACATGTAAGCCCTAAAATGTCTCTGAGAGTGCCTATTGCCAGAACCCAGGAGACCTTCTTGATCATTCCCCAAGCCAGAGAGAACTTGGAGAACTACACCCCATGGGCATTTCAAGGTATGAGCACATGACTGTAATATAATGGATGGCAGAGAAGTCCATTTTGGAGATTTTACAGGCTCCAGGAAATGCGACATGATGATTTATTACTTCTATTGAGCAAACTTTTTTCTTTTTGTGAGTTGGCTTGAATTTAGTAAAAGAAAATGAGGGGGCAGTAATGGAGGAGGTCATAAAGTTTTTGTATAGTATTATAAATTTGCTTCATCCTCAGGAAGTCATATATGAAGCCCTGATATGCCTTACTGAGAAGCACTTCTCCCTTGAGCTGGTTACACAGAATTAACCTTTGTTCCTAGTCACAGCATCAGCACAATCAGAATTACAGAAACACATAAGACACACTATATGGGAAGCCACATACAAGGCCTAAATAGGATCATTCTTCATCTTATGTTCAAGGAGGTCCTCCATTTTTTTTTTTAATTTTTATCTAGAGCTTCAGTCTATAGATGAATACTGAAACATGGAGATGTAAGAATAGCTGATAATTCAAAGCACCAGTGTGGCAGAGGAGTGCACTTTGATGCCACATGTATACAAAATGATTGACTCTTTGCCAGACAGCAGGATGACAAAATGCTGGGAGCTCTAAGATCTACGCTGAACTGAGGAGGTTGCACATATGGTATGTCACACCCATGCCCTGGCCCAGCAATTAAGGAGCCTCAATCCTCACCACTAACACCAGAGAGGGCATCTCATATATGAGGAAAGGATAACAAATACACACACTAAAGTGCAATTTCCCCTTAAGAGCACACAGAGATCACAATCAGTCCGGGACTGGTCATTCCCTTGCTCCCCAGGTCCCCAATATGATTTCCCACTGGGACAGCTATAGGGTCCAGATCTCAGCCTAGTGGGCAAGCTAAAACCTTCAGCACCCACTCTGTTTAACCAGTGCTTCATGTCCCTGCCAAAGTAGCTGACACACACACACTTTGTTATAAGAGTTATACAACCACACAGACACTTCTGGGGAAGGCTGGCAATTACTCTAGAGCTTAAATTACCTCTACACAAACCAGCCACAGTTAAAAGGTTTTAAAATATTTAATAATAAATAATTAAAACCACAAGACAATACTTTCTACTATAAAGTCAGTGCTAGTCAAGAGTTCAGAGATCACACAGAAATACTTAAAATAAATCAGTAGTACAGTTCTGACATCACAGAAAAACACTTAGTCTTCTTCTTCTTCTTCTTTCGGCTTTATCCCGGTTAGGAAATTAAGCGATCACCTGTCCGCACATTGAATGGCAGTGGAGTTTTACGTGGTGTCGCCAGCCCCCAGCCCCACCTTCCCACAGAAGGCACTCACACGCGCACACCTAGGGCCAATTTAGAGTGTCAATCCACCTGCAGCATGTCTTTGGGATGTGGGAGGAAAACCGAGCACCGGAGGAAACCCACAGGAGGACAGAGGACAGACAGCAGAGAAGGCACCCCAGAGAGCCGAGGATCAGGACGAACACCTCTTGCTGGCAGAGCTAACCTGCTGCCACTCACAGAAAAACACTTAGTCTAATTTTTCTAATTTTCTAGCTATTGCTAAAAGAAAACACACTTCTAAAATAACTTACTTACATAGAGCATAAGGCAGTGCTGAGTTGGATGTTTAGACAAAAATGCTTAATGCCTTCTGGTTCTCTCTGTTTAAATTGAAACTACAGTTCTGATAAAACATTCCATCATTGCACACTCTCCTGGTGTTCCCAGGCTGACAGAAACTGCATTTATAGTCTTTTACACTTAGAGCAATGAAGGACATTCCACATATAAATTCTGGTCATTAACTTTAGCCTTAAAACAATAGGCAGGAAGCCTTCATCTAGCCTGGCCGGAGCCGTATTGTAAACATCAAAGTCAGTGATGAAATAATTTTAATTTCAAAGGACCAACAAGAAATGCTTGACTTAGCTTTCCTTACAGCAGATAGCAATGTTGCCACATTGTTTTAAGTTCAACATTTCACAGTATTTACAAATGATAGAATTATGCACCAAATTCTATTTGACTAGGCTGTCAGCCTTCACCCATCTCTACCAGTCTTCACATCTACCCCCCCCCCCCGGAGAACTCAAGCAAGTTTTTCAAGTGATCCTTGAGAAACGCCGCTTGAGAGGGTTAGGCATATCTGAGTATACCTACCCTATTCCCTGTCTTGAGAGCCCATCTGCATTGGCATTGCCACTCTCACTGAGATGCTGCACTGTCATGTCATATGCTTGCAACCCTAGGCTCCATCTTAGCAACTTGGCATTTTGCTGGCTGGCTCTGTTTAACCATTTTCGGGGGTTGTGATCTGTCATAACAGTGAATTTCCTTCCATACAGATAAGGCTGAAGTTTCTGCAATGCCCAAACTATGGCTAGACATTCCTTTTTTACAGCTGCATAGCATTCCTCCCTGGGTTGGGGCCTACAACTGAGATAAACTACTGGGTGCTCTTCTCCTCTGAAGAAATCTGGCTAAGTATAGCCCCCACCCCATGGTTCAAAGCATCCACCTGCACAGCAAATTATTTGCTGTAATCTGGACTGGCTAACACAGGGGGTCCTCCCAAAGCTTCTTTAAGCTTCTGGAATGCCTGTTCATATGCTGGGGTCCACACTACCTTATCTGGCCTGTTCTTCCTTGTCAGGTCTGTGAGGGGGGTGCAGCTATGGTACTATAACTGGAGATGAACTTTCTGTAGTATCCTACTGTCCCTAAGAATGCCCTCACCTGCTTTTTGGTAACAAGTGGAGGCCATGCCTGAATGGCTTCCACTTTGGCAGATCCTGGCCTTATCTTACCCCTCCCCACTCTATGTCCTAGGTAGGAGACATCTGCCATACCCACCTGACATTTGCTCAGCTTAATAGTCAACCCTGCCCTCTGTAGTCTGCCCAGCACCTCTCTGACATGCTGAAGGTGCTCTGGCCAGGAATGGCTGTAGATGGCAATATCATCTAGGTAAACAGAGGCAAACCCTCCTGCTCCTGTTGGATACGATCTACCAGCCTCTGGAAAGTCGCTGGGGCACTCTTCATCCCAAAGGGCATCTTTGTGAACTCATACAAGCCAAAAGGAATCACAAAGGCTGACTTCTCTATAGCACTGGGAGTCAGGGGTACCTGCCAGTAACCCTTGGTAAGATCAATTGTTGTAAGATACTTAGCCCCACCTAGTTGCTCTAGGGCCTCCATTATCCTAGGCATGGGGTAAGCATCTGTCTCTGTGTGACTATTTAATTTCCTGTAGTCAACATAGAACCTGGTGCTGCCATCCTTCTTGGCACCAGCACCACTGTGGAGGCCCAGGGACTGTTGGACTCCTGAATCCCCCCTAGTTCCAACATCTCCTGTATCTGCTCCTTCAGAGTCTGTTTGACTCTCTCAGGCACCCTATAAGGGGTCTGCCTAATAGGCCTTTGGGGTCCTGTATCCACCTGGTCCTGCACCAGTTGGGTGCTCCCTGGTTTCCCAGTGAACATGTCCCCAAATTCCTGCAACACCGCTCGTATTTCTCGAACCTGGGTAGGAGATAGCTGCTGGGACATTGCTACCCCTTCCACTGAGCTGTCAGCCTGAGCCTCACTGAGGAGATCAGTCCCCAGATCTCCCTCAGACTCCTCCTGCAATCCACTGCAAATGCTTATCATAAGGGCCTCCCTATCATGGTAAAGTTTCATCATGTTAACATGGTACAATTTGTGCCCCTGCCTTCTGTCTAGTAGTTCCACCATGTAGTTAACATCACTTACCTTTCTTACCACCTTGCAGGGCCCCCCCCAAGCTGCTTGCAGCTTGTTGTGTCGGACAGGAATGAGAACCATTACCTGCTGCCCCACAGCATACTCTCTAGCTCAAGCATTCCTATCATACCACACCTTTTCCTGTTGTTGCGCTTCTGCCAGGTTCTCCTGGGCCATGCCCATGAGTTCCCTGAGCCTTGTCCTGAGGTTTAGGGCGTATGCCACAACAGACTCCTTGTGAGACTTGCACTCACCTTCCCACTCATCTCAAATTAAATCTAGAGGTACCCTCACCCTATGCCCATACAGCAACTCAAAGGGTGAAAAACCTGTGGATTCCTGTGGAACCTCTCTGTAAGCAAACAGATGGGGCAAATATTTGTCCCACTCCCTCTTGAACTTATCTTCAAATGCCTGTAGCATGGACTTGATTGTAGAGTTTGACCTCTCAACAAGACCATTAGTCTGGGGATGGTAGGGGTTGGTCTTCATGTGTTTCACCGCACAGGACTTCCACAGACAAGCCAGCAAGTCTGACATGAAATCGGCATCTCTGTCAGTCAGTATTTCTTTTGGGAAACCTACCCTGTTGAAAATCGCTAACAAAGCATTTGCTACCTTCTCTGCCTCAATGGAAGACAAAGCCACTGCCTCAGGGTATTGTGTAGCATACTCCACTACCACTAGGATATACTTGTTCCCTGTGGAACTTGGGGTACTCAGAGGACCTACAATATCCATAGTTACCCTCTGAAATGGCTCTTTAATCACAGGCAAAGGTATCAAAGGAGCTCTCACCATGTCTCCTGCCTTGCCTACCTTTTGGCACTGCTCACAGGTCCTGAAGTACCATGTTACATCTCTGGAAATTCCAGGCCAATAGACGTTCTGCATAATACACCTCTTTGCACATTTTATGCTCATATGACCTGCAAAGGGAATAGCATGGGCTATGGCTAGAAGCACCAGATGGAAGGCTCTAGGCACTACCAACTGTTGTACTCTCTCATCTTCTAGCCCTCCCTCAGGGGTCCACTCTATATATAGTAACCCTTTGTCCCAGTATACAGAGTCCCCCTTTCCTTGAGAATCAGGTGCCTCCCTAGCCTGTCTCAACTCTGTCCTTGCAACCCTTCCCAGCTCCCCTTACACAGGAATTCTGGCATCCTCTGACAGTGGTGCCTCACTGTCAGCCTGGGTACTACTACTCACCTCTACCTTTGCAGTCACTCTGTCCAAGGGAACATCAGTACCCACAAGCAGCTGTGACTCACATTCAGTCACACTGCTACTGCATAGCTTCCCCCTGAAGCAACCACCTCACCAGTCCTGGCTGCAAGCATGCAGTCTGTCTGGGTCTCCCCCAGACTACCAGACTCATCTGCTTGTCTCCAAGCCTGACTGCATGTAACTGCACAAGCACAGGGTACTGCACTATCAAAATCATTCCCTATCAGGACATCTGCAGGTATATCCTCAAACACACCTACTTGCTGGCTTCCTTTTCCACCCTCACAGTCAAGGTGAACCCTAGCCAAAGGTATTTGGAATGGGATCCCTCCTAAAACCCTGACTGGAGTAGACTGCCCAGGCAAGGAGTGCTCCTCTGTAACCATTGCAGGCTTTACAATGGTTATATCAGAGGCTGTGTCTCTCTTGGCAATGGCCTCCTTGCCATTTACTACAATAAGATGTAGCCTCTGGTGGTAGTTTGGTACCCTTGTTGTCCCAAGGCAATCTACTATTGGCATTTTGTCTTTCTTACTTACTGGCTCCCTCACCTTTGGTTCCCAACCTTGCCTCCATGGACACCTGTATACCACATTGCCCCACTGGTTGCATTCAATAAATTTAACCCTAGCTCCTGGATGTGTACCTGGACAAGTGGCTTCCCCTGCTACTGGCAGATTCAGTTGTGGCAGTCTGTGCTGCCCACCATGGGTTCTTTTAGACTCATGAGCAGTACTGGGCATCCCCTTCCTGTGCAGGGCTGCCCTGCTCACCAGGTATAGGTCTCCTTCTTCCCCAACTCATCTGAAGTAGCACATTGTCTATCAGCTAACCAGATCCTCATGTCCTCAGGCAAAGTGCTAAGGGCTTGTTCCCTCACAAAAAAGGTCTGCCAGCCCTTTAAAAGTGGTGAGTGACCTGACATTCACTCACCCACCTATCGAAAGTGCTCAATTCAGCAACATATTCACACACACTTTCATCTGCCTTGCATCTATGCTCACGAAACATTTTCCTATACGTTTCAGGTGTTAGCTTAAACAGTTCTAAAAGACTATTTTTTACAGCAGTATAATCAAAGCAAGCAACGTCAGACATTTTGGACAGAACAGTTACAGCTTTGCCATGGAGTAAGGGGGCCAGGAACCATACCCAGAGCCCTTGGTCAACTTCATACTGTTTACATACCCTCTCAAGTATATGAATGAAACTATCAAAATTATCCCCCTTTTTAAACTGCAGAAGAAATTTACTGACCTTTTGTGCTTTTGGAGTCCAGTTGCTCCCTTCCCCATTACCTCCATGACGCTGGTGAAGAGTCAGCATCTCCTTCTCATGCTGCTTCTGCCTCTCTTGTTCCTCAGCTTGCAGACATAACCATTTCTCATTCTCCTCAGCCTACAAATGTTGCAGTCTCTCATTTGCTTCTAATTCCACATGCCTAGCCACCAACTCAAGTCTCTTTAACTCCAGCTGGATTTTTAAGTCCACTGCAGAAAGGTTGAGCTGTCCATTCTCTGAGGGAATTATATCTCCGCTGCCAGTCTGATTGTCCTCCTGGTTGCTGTTTTCTGATGCAGCTGTAACCAAGGCTGCAATCAGGACTGCCTTAGTCAGGTTTCCATGCACTAGTCCCCTAGCCTGGCACATCTCTGCCAGCTGGCTATTTGTCAGCTTTCCATACTCCTCTGCTGATATGCTGCCTGCTCACCCTAGCTAACTAACCTAACAAAAGAAATAAAACAATTGTGATCTGAACTCTGAGTATTCACTGCGTGGCTGTATTGGAGTACAAAACACCTTCAAAGCTCACTGTAAACAAGCTACAGGATTCACTCTACCCACACCACTACAAGCTAAATAGTATTTACCAACCAATTAATATGTGGTGTGGATATCCCACCTCTACAAACAATTAATATGCGATGTGGAGATCCCTCCACTGCCCACCAATTAATATGTGAGGATATACCAACCACTGTCACCAATTAATATGTGATACCCATGCCCTGGCCCAGCAATTCAGGAGCCTCAATCCTCACCACTAACACCAGAGAGGTAGACTCATATATGAGAGGAAAGGATAACAAATACACACAGTAAAGTGCAATTTCCCTTAAGAGCACACAGAGATCACAGTCAGTCCGGGGCTGGTCGCTCCCTTGCTCCCTAGGTCCCCAGTAAGACTCCCCACTGGCACAGCTATAGGGTCCAGATGTCAACCTAGTGGGCAAGCTAAAACCTTCATTATGCTCTCTCTCCAACCAGTACTTCATATCCCTGCCCAAGTAGCTGACACACACACACACTTTGAGATAAGAGTTTATACACCCACATGGACACTTCTGGGGAAGGCTGGCACAGGTTCTCCAGCTGTGCCCCTTTTACCCAGACTATATGGTAGTACCCTGCCACCATCCAGCTAATAATTATCAGCTACTCAAAGGACCTTAAAAGGGTGTCCAATTATTATTGTGCAATATTATTATCCAATTGGTAGTGTGACTAATCAATCAAAGCTTATTTGGAGTGACTTGGACAGTAAACTCTATAAATATGCAATACAGTCCAGAGCTTAAATTATCTCTACACAAAACAGCCACAGTTAAAAGGTTTTAAAATATTTAATAATAAATAATTAAAACCACAAGACAATACTTTCTACTACACAGTCAGTGCTAGTCAAGAGTTCAGAGATCACACAGAAATACTTAAAATAAATCAGTAGTACAGTTCTGACATCACAGAAAAACACTTAGTCTAATCTTTCTAATTTTCTAGCTATTGCTAAAAGAAAACACACTTCTAAAATAACTTACTTACATATTTTCATAGTTTCATAGTTTAGTACTAGGCTATCTGCCCTGGGGCATTTATACGCCTAGCCCTAGAGATGTGGCTTTCGTCACCCCATGTAGTGGTACTAAGATGTATAGAATAAATTTAGAATACTGTGCCTTTGTCTAGTAGTGACACATTGAAGACCCCCTTACTTATTAAAATTAGTTTACTGTGCCTCTGTCAAGTAGCGACACAGGGGTGATCCCCGGGGTAAACCTACGATCTCCCATCCACTCGTCAAGATTTCTCTTGAAGAGAGTCAGTGAGGGGCTCTGCCTAACATGGACTGGGATTTTGTTCCAGAGTATGGGAAGCCTCTGAGTTATGAATCTGTCCCTCCAGCATGTTCTATTCATGTTTGTACTGAAGTTTAAATCTTTGGCTCTCGTGGTTCTTATGGATTTGGATTTTTTGAGGTGGAGCATGTCCATCAATTCCTGGTTAGACATGGCCTTGTACGTCAGGCACAGATCACCTCTGAGCAGGCGGTATGCTACTGAATAGAGATGGAGTTTCTTTAGCCTGGCAGCATATGACATATGTTGGAGACCCTTGATCCTCTTGGTGAGGTACTTCTGGGGTCTCTCCAGCTGTTGTAAGTGCCGGGTAAGGTACATACCAAATGGGGCATTGTACTCAATCATGGGCCTGATAAGGGAGGAGTACAGGGGCACGATGACCTCCTTTGATCTGGATGTGAACCCTTTCATGATAAGGTGGGCAAGGTAGAAAGTCTTTCTAACCACTTTGGCAACGTGGGTGTCAAATGAGAGGTCACTATCAACTTGGTCCCCAGGTCTCTGATTACTTTTTCGGTACTCAGTGGGTTACTGTCTATGTGATAATTTGTGGGTACTTTGTTTTCCCCAAAGGGGATGACTATACATTTCTTGGCATTCAGTTTAAGGCCATGATTCCGGTACCAGTTGTCTGTTTCGGGGAGGTCTTTCTGTAGGATGTATGTGTCAGCTGGTGTATCGACTATGGCGCCTAGTTTGCAGTCATCTGTGAACTTTGTCAGCCACAACCCTCCCATGTTTGCTTTCACATCAGAGAAGTAAATGCCGAAAAAGAGGGGTCCCAGGACAGAGCCCTGTGGGACACCAGTTGTGACTGGCTTTGAGTCTGACATGGCTCCCGCAATCTTGACTTTATGGGTTCTGTTCTTTAGCCAGTTTGCAACCCATCTTGTGACATATGGATTTACGTTTAAGCTGTTTAGCTTATCTATGATCCCCAAGTGGGGTATTGTGTCGAAGGCTTTAGCCAAGTCCAGGTAGGCTGTCTGGACTGCCTTGCCCTCATCAATGGCTCTAGTGACTGTTTCAAAAAAGTCAACCAGGTTCAAAAGGCAGGATCTGCCCTTTACAAAGCCAAACTGGGTGGGATCAAGTGTCTGTAGGTCCCCAATGTCATTGTTAATGAGTTCCATAATAATTCTTTCCATAGCTTTGCAAACCAGGCTGGTCAAGCTTATGGGGCGGTAGTTCCCAGGGTCTGTAGTGGAGCCTCCCTTGTGGAGTGGGATCACTGTTGCTGTATGCCAGTGTTCAGGTACATATCCTGTAGTAAGGCTAAGGTTAAATAACATTTTTATATGCGGGTTTAGTTCCTCTTGGAGTTCACGTATCACACAGCTGGGGATACCATTGGGTCCCATAGATGCTGTGTTTTTTGCTTTGCTGAGGGCTGTTCTCACCTGGACATCAGAGATGACAGGGAGGTTACATTCAGCTGGGATGAGTATTTCTTCTTTTGGAGGTGAGGGAGGGGAGAAATTTGCACTGAACCTGTCTGCCAGAATGTTGGCAATATCTGTGGGTTTGGTAAATTTTTTGTCGTTGTGTACTAACTCTGAGCATATCTGAGGGTTTCCGCCCAGGTTTCTAACATAACTGAAGAATGCCTTGTGGTTATCTTTAGTGTCCTTGGCAATTTTTCTCTCAAAGTTGGCCTTGGATGTTTTTATGAGAGAACGTAGCTTTCTACTAGTGATGATCAGAGATGCCTTCCCTTTATGGGATTTTGCTCTGTCTTGCAGTAGCTTCCTTCTTTGTTATACAATTTGTTTATGGCTGGGGTCCACCAGACAGGATGCTTTCCTTTGGTGGAGAGGGTCTTGGTTTTATTTGGGATTGCATGATCCATGCATTCTTGGAGATGTCCGTAGAAAGCATTTGTGTAGGATTCAGCATTGTGGGATGTGGTTTCCATTGGCCCTGTGGGCTTAAATGATGCCATCTCAGTCTTGAGAAGTGTAAAGTCAGCTTTTGAGAAGTTTCTCACTGTAGTCTTTTGTGCTGGGGGTGGAGGTGGTAAATGTATATCCAGGGTGATTAGTTTGTGGTCAGATCTCACCAGTGAGGGAATACTTCTGGTGTGGAGCATTTTGTCCCCATGTTTGTGATGATCAGGTCTAGTATATTATCCCCCCTTGTGGGAGAGGTGACTAGCTGTTCCATTGCATTTGAGTTTATGAATTCCAGGAACCTTTGGGCTAAGGTGTTAGGGCTAGAATAGTGCACCCAGTCTATGTTAGGGTAGTTGAAGTCTCCCAATATGATGGTATTTGGTGAGACATTCATATCTTCCAATGTCTTCAGGAAGTCTGAGTGGGGTTCTTGAGATTGGGAGGGTGGTCTGTAACATGCAACCAGTTGTATAGCACTTTTGCCTATGATTAGCTGCACCTGGATGGTCTCTGATGCTTCATGAGTTGCCACTAACCTGGAGGTGTGGGTATCCTTGATGAATATGGACACTCCCCCTCCCTTTGTGGTTCGGCCTGGATTTTGGGGCTGAAAAGCATGATACAAGGTAAAGCCTGGTAGCACTGGGGTGCTCTCAGGAGCCTTGAACCAGGTCTCAGTTAAAGCGCAGACATCGATGTGCTCCATACTGAGGAGTGCTTTGAGAGCTTGCATCTTGAGATTTAGACTTCTGTCATTGAGCAGCATTACCCTTAATTTTTTTCCATTTTTGTTTTCTAAGGAGGTGGGTTCGTATTTTGAGCCTTGCCTAAAAAAGGCACTATGGGGGTGGCAAGAGCCTTAGCCAATATCCGAAAGCCCAGTGGTGACAGGTGCAAGCCATCCCTTGCGAAGCAGCATGGCTTGTCAAGCATGTCATTGCAGGCAGACAGACATTGGATCCCCCTAGAATGACACCAGTAATTGAGCCAATTATTAAAGCTGATCATCTTGTCTTTGTATTGTGGCATCATTCTTGGTGAGGGCAGGATGCTGCTGAGGGTCAGGGTCATACCAGCCTGGGCTACATAATCAGAGAGCTCCTCTATGTCTCTTTTCATGTAGTCCAATGAGGTACGTCTCAGGTCATTCACCCCGGCATGGACAATGACAGAGTCATATTTGTACATGCTTTTGAGTGACCTGAGTGCGTGTGTTATATGGTGGATCCTAGCCCCCGATAGGCAGCTTACCATTACCCTCTCCTTGCTTAGCCTGGTAAGTGGGACGTCAGTGTGTCTGACTATAGAGTCACCTATCACTAGTGTATTAGGCATAGCGTTTGGCCTTAAGGGCAGTGATTTATTGACACACCGATTTATTGAAGTATGTGTTGCATGTGTTATGTTTTGAGGTGGTGGATTTTTGGGTGTCTGCTTTGGGAGCCTCTGTTGTTTTGGTAAGTTTTTAATAGAGCCTCCAAGTATGTTTTTGTGTTATTATGTGCTTGATTTGCAGTTGGGTAGGTCTATGTGTGACTGGGTTTGTTGTGTGTGTGGTTACCTTCTCCTCCTGTCTGGACTTGCCAGTCCTGAATTGAGAGAGTTCAGCCTCCAGTTTGGCTATGTAGTTGCATCTCTCACATGTATTTGTGTTTGTTGGGAGGAGGAGAGGGTTGTCTGTGTACATGAGACAATTATAGCATTGTCTCAAGATTCCCAGATTAACCAGCTGAACAGGAGAAGATGCTAGCAATCTGCCACTCGACATGCTAGAATATTATAAGAGAGTGCTGTGCCTTTAAGGGAAGTGGTTGGGGTGGTAGGTAGATGTAGTGCTACTTGAGTTTGAGAGTGCTTGCTTATAAGAGAAGCTTTGAGAACAAGTGCTATGCTTATAAATAATGAGTAGACTGGTTATTCTAAGAGTAGAGCTTTCTAAGGGAAAATTTGAAGAGCAGACTTGGCGGAGCTAGAAAAACTTTAACCCTGTTTAACCAGTGCTGTGCTATGCACACAATTGCGCAAAGCTGCGCACATGTGGATTTTAAGCAGGGAACTTCAAAAGAGCTAGAAATGGTCCAAAACAACCAATTACTACAACTCTTGTGCTGAGGTCACTCCTTCAGGGACAGATAGGCTGCTCAAGGCTCCCCACTCCCACTGGTGAGCAAAGAAACTTCCTTCTTATCCAAGTAAGGTAATGGACAACACAGGAACTACACCACAGCCCAGAATACAGCAAAGCCTGTAAACTGGTCTAAACTAGTCGAGGAGAGGTGGGAAAACAAGGATTATTTTTTTGTTTTTTTTTTTTTGATAGAAAACACCCAGAAATACAGAAGGCAGCAATAAATAAGTTACACAGGCTAGCCCACTTTAGTGGGCAGCCTCAACAGTTAAATTAAACAAACAAACAACAGATTTTCGATCAATTTTCGACCAGGTAAAATTTTAAGTGCAGATACTATATAATGCAGCAAACAGTTAAAGAAACAGTATAAGCTTGTTTAAAATAAGCAAGAGAAGGTATTCCAAGTAAAAAACAGAAAAAAATACTTAAATCTGGAAAATAGTCACTTTTCTCAGTTCTCTGCAGCTAGGACCACTCTCCAGGACCACGTGGAGCTGTCTCTGAGTAGTATAGCCAGAAAAAATGCTCTGGCAGATTTTAAACAGGGAACTTCAAAAGAGCTAGAAATGGTCCAAAACAACCAATTACTACAGCTCTTGTGCTGAGGTCACTCCTTCAGGGACAGATAGGCTGCTCAAGGCTCCCCACTCCCACTGGTGAGCAAAGAAACTTCCTTCTTATCCAAGTAAGGTAATGGACAACACAGGAACTACACCACAGAGCAGGTATATATATACATATATATATATATATATATATATATATATATATATATATATATATATATATATATATATGGGTTACCTTCATTTCATCGACAGCTCATTTCACTGACAAGCAAATCAGCAAGACCATTTCAGTGAAACCTCATTTCACTGACAACTCATTTCATCGACAGTGATATATGACCTTTTCCCCACTGTAGTGTGACCCTGGAGTTAGAATATATAGTAAGGGGGGGTGGGGGCGAAGACTCCCACATACTTATGTTGTATATTCTTTTCTGCAAAACAGTTATTCATTGCACTTGTAAGTATCCATCTCTATAGCTTAAATGTTTATAATATGTGGGTACACAGACAAAGGGTATTAGTAGCCATACATGTGTAGCAGTAGTATGGATGTACTTGGTGAAATGTATATCCCCAGCCACAAGCCCTGTAACCAGTACCTGTGACATGTGTGGTGTGGAAACCAGCCCCACAAAGGGGATACTTACATTGCACATATACCCACTCAAAGTTCAAAAGACATGACACGACACACAGGTATGTATACACAGACAACCTTTATTTGTGTACCATACAATAATGCATGCCATTTCTGACAGCACATGGATGTTGATGTATATAACCAGTGATGTATGCACGTCCCACACATAACAGTCGATGCAGACATTGTGGATATATATCATACTATGGTGTCCAGGCTAAGCCCTTCAATTCATACAACATTTGACAACCGATTTGCCTGCATGATATGGAACAGTCAACAATATCACATGTAGTTCAGCAGCCTCCAATTACACCCTGTAGTCAAGGACTAGGGGACATTCATTACTTGTGGTAATGTCAGTGTATCTGTCACATGTATGGTCCCTGGCCAACAAATGTGAGTGTCCACGCTATGACTGGGATGATATTAGGAATGCTAGCAGTGGTGAATGATAGGCCATTACCTAACAACCCATAACCGTATCACAGCAGGACAAAGGCTGCCATATATGTGGGGGACAAAGGCAGGAACTCAGGGCCATACCCGCAATATTGCAGTAACACACCCTGGAACATGTTGGTGTTACAGGATGTGTTGCAACATACCATTATGCAGGAATACAACATAAGGTACACAAATGGATATAGCCATGTACTGCTAGCACACAGTACACATACTGCCAGTGTAATATCCAAAACAGGACCTGTGTGGTGGACAGACAACACGATAGGCACATCTCTGTCCAGCTAGAGGATGGCCCACAGTAGTGAGCTATGTAGACAGACTGCAGTCCAAGGTAAACTAGTATGTATTCACACACACACACACACACACACACACACACACACACACACACACACACACACACACACACACACACACACACACCCTGTGACACCAGTACTATGCATAGCATTACACCACTCTACTATCCTCATAAATATATATATATATATATATATATATATATATATATATATATATATATGTGGCTGCCCTGAATGTGCAGGTACTCCTGTAAGACATATTGCTACCTGCTGTCTGTAACATTGATGCCCACACACAGGAAGGTTGTTCATCACACAAGGAATGTACAGGGAATATGCCCACATGATGTAGGGATTCATAGTGGGTGGTTGCCATGACAGTGGTAATTGGAAGTACTACACATGTGCAGTCATATATATATATATATATATATATATATATATATATATATATATATATATATATATATATGTGGCTTTCTGGATATGTACATATCCTCCCACCATATGTCCTGGACATGGAGTGTAGCTCTACCCCAGCCCCCATAGTCCCAATGTAGTAGTGCAGAGGGATGTCTGGTATGTATAGCTGCTATATTAGCAGACATTTGCTACTGTCATTGGGATTGTTGTCACAGACACGGTGTGTGTGGAAGGTGACATATGCTCATAACATCTGTGCCATTGGCTACTGACAGACGTCCTAAGGTTATCATGGTACAGTGCCTGCATATTTAGCAGGCTCAACAGCCATGTCACAGCACAAGGGAGGCTACACCAGTGTGACAGTGCATAACCACAACCAGTGTGTGAACACAGCCACATATGGTACACTAGCATACTAGTACAGTATATGTACTATCTATCCTACACCATCCTCATATGTGCCACTCACAACATGACCCTACATATACTGGGCTATTACACAGTCCAGTCTGATGTCTGTCTGTGGTATGGGACATGTGTGTGTATGGCCCTACACACATGTAAGGAAATACGGTACCATACAGTGGGGCAGCATGCAACAACAGATAGAAGGGAAGCTAGGACAATGACATCTACCACAGTCTGTACCCAGGCCACAGTACATATTAACAATACACACACTGCAGATATTCACCATCACTACACAGCCCTCAGTACTGAACAAACATCCACAGGATTTCCAGGGTATGGCATTGTGTAACCCCTACTGTACATGACATGTGTAGCACTCTGATATTTCATTGGAGTGTTATCACATATGTTGACACTGTTTATGGTGTACAGCACATATGCACCACTTCATGCATGACATATGTACAAAGGTTGATAGAGGTGTGGCTGACAGCTCATACACAGGGCCAGTATAGACATGTTGTTGTGATACCCTCATTAATCTACCATTGTAAGGGGGTTTGTTGCAACATATATCCAATGAGGGATATGCAGTCAGTAACTGTCATGGCCTTCACCATCAACAGACTGCAATCCTCACAGTGCCTTTTGCATTCCATGGTTAGATGCATCCTGCCTAACACATGACACCAAAGGCACAACACTGCCCAGTCTGCAGATGAGCCTGCGGATGAGGATTCCTGATATACATGGAACTGACATGGCAGGTATTGTGACATGTATGACAGGCATAATCAGACAAACACTGTTAATCCAACATTACTCCACATGCAGTATAGCAGCACTTACAGTTTGCAGGCAGGTCAGGCACATCCCCCTCCTGTTTGTTGCCCTCTTCCCATAGTGTATGTTGTTAGAGGTAAATCCCCAACCCATCTAAAATACTGTTTGCCAAACAACAGTTCTAGCTCTTGCTCAAAGTGACAGACAAGGGCCAACACCACCAGGATGTTCCCAGGTAGTGGAGTGCATTTCCATGCAATTGGCTATGGGAATGTTACCACACCTGTTCCACATGCAATTGGCTAGGGAAGGCCTGCAATACATGCAGAGGCCATCAGCTGATCATGAGCATCACGTTAAATGCACATGCTGCTGCCCAAGCAATGCAGGTGTGGGCCTCCACATCTGCCAGAGAGGGTGTGGTGAGGCAGACAGAGGTGAATACATGTCAGGGAGGGGTGGTAGGGTAAAACCAATGCATGTTTGTGTCACACACCTATCAGCACAGGGTATCAAACACCCGACAGCTATGTAGTGCTATCACAGTCCGATGCTGTTATTGGATGCGCCACATGGGTTATCTGGTGGGGAGCACTCAGAACATATATGTGATGGTGAGTGACATCTGCTACAGGGATACAGTAGATATACAGTAGGTGATGTACACATGCCTGTCTGCATGAACAGGTGCCAACGTCAGCACGGGCACACAACACACAGGGACGCACACACATTAATACACTTGGCAGGGCCAGGAGTGCAACCCATCATTAGTGGGATTGCCACAACACATTAATGTGCAAGGGAACACATGCACCACATGGGTGATACGGAGGTCGTATGGGCAGTGAGTATGAGGGGGTGTCAGACATAAGGCGGCATGCTTCACTGTGCTCTAGGAGGAGTAGTGCATGTGGATGTGGACATACACACCATACAACACACACATGAACACACAGGGTCCAGTTCGGACATGCATGGGTGCATGTCTGCACGGGGGGGTGTTGGCCAATAGTGCCAGCAGGCTATACAAGGGTAGGCAATAGGTATACATTGGCATCAGCACACATGATAATGCTCTGCATTGTGGCACAGGCCTTTAGATTCTGCATTTGCCCACACAGGTGGGTATTGCATCTGTCTTTCAGGCACCTGGGTTACCATTTTGTGTGGTCAATGCTGTGCATCACTTGCCATGTATGTGTTCCCTGCTCCCTGACTTCGATGGTGTCTAGGATGTTCACACATCCCACATGCATGTACAGTGACATGTGGAACTGTACCTGGGGTGTCTGGCCCATACTGTGAACACAACTTATCATTAGATGTGCCAGTCTTACCCATGTGAGGCAGGGAGTGATACTGGTCAGCAGATTTACCCTGCACCCACATTGATAGCATGCTAACAGCATTTCCTGATGTCAGTGTCATCTGTCCATACAGGCTATGTTGTCAGGCATGGTATGTCCATTGTGAGCCACATGTGAAGGCACTGTGAGGTTGCTAACTGTGATTGGCAGGCCTTGATGTCACATGTATGGGTATGGCTTTGCACCCCAGCATCTCAGCCATTTACATCTGTTATCCCTGTATGGTTGACATTGTGACATATAGTAGGTCCACCATAAATGAAATTAGCAAAACCCGTCCACATTGTCCACAAGTGTCACAGACTCACAACCACCTCTACACAGGACACGAGTTACACACACACACACACACACACACACACACACACACACACACACACACACACACACACACACACACCTGTCATGTCGGAGTAGAACCCCTACCTATCTGGTTTACTACACTACAGCACTGCGCAGTTATATTACACGCCACGGACATTACTGAAGTGTATCTTCCCCAAAGGTGTATTTTACAATTAATGACATCAGCAGGACTACCAAAGTAGGGCATTTGTAATGTACTGCGAGTGAGTAGCCTATAATGCATTGTTCCATACACAGACACTGAGACACACACATCACATCCGGAACTGGCATGGATGGAGATGGAACACTACCACCATTCTAAATCACACTACAGCAGTACGCAGGTCCAGAATGCGCTATGGTAATTACTGGGCTATCAATTTCCCAGAGGAGTACTTCTAGATGAGTGACATCGGCAGCCTTGGCAAAGCAGTGTATTTGTATTGTATGGAGTGTGAGTAGCCTAAAAAGCATTGCTCTCTATCCAGTCAGACACACACACAAACAAACTCACACACAAACTTGACAGGGTTGAGGTTCGAACACCTACCTAACTAGTTTATCACACTACAGTAGTACACAGTTACAGGACACGCCACCATGATTACTGGGCTATCAATTTCCCAGAGGTGTACTTCTAGATGAGTGACATCAGCAGCCTTGGCAAAGTAGTGTATTTGTATTGTATGGAGTGTTGGTAGCCTAAAAAGCATAGCTCTTTACCCAGTCAGACACACACAGACTCACACATACACACAGTTGCCAGGGCAGGGGTTTGAACACCTACCTAACTAGTTTATCACACTACAGCAATATGCAGTTACAGGACACGCCACTGCAATTACGGGGCTGTCATATTCCCAGAGATGAACTTCTAGGTGAGTGACATCAGCAGCCTTGCCATAGTTTAATATATGTATTGCATGAAGTGTGAGTAGCCTAACAAGCATTTCACTCTGCACAGTCAGAGACAGACAGGCACACACACAAACACACACTCACACAATTGACAGGTCTGGGGTTAGTACTACTACCTAACTACTCTGTCACTACAGCAGTATGCAGTTATGGGATGCCCAATGCATTTTACTGAGCTATAGCTCTCCTAAAGGTGTAATTCACATTCAATGACCTCAGCAGACTTGTCATACTACTGCTATTGGGAGGGCAGTGTGTGCATGGGCCATACCCCATTCATGTAGGGGTTGACATGCCACATGCGGGCATACACGGGGTCATATGTCGCAGGTGCGTGTATACAGCTACTAGATGGCTGCTTCCTTGTACAGTCTTGGTGCACAGCTGGCACGTGCACCACATAGTCTGTCATGCTGACAGGTACTGGTGGCTAGTATCCACAGTGGGTTACATCTGCACCTAAAGTGTTGGGGGCCCTTAGGCTGTGTGCCAGTTGGGACAGGCCCACATGGCTCCTTGTCACAGTCACCCCTCTTCCACACATCTATGCCCATGTGCCTGTGGCTTATTATAGTGTGTTGAACTTATATATTTGTCTGAATTCCTATCCACTGTGTGTGCAACGGTGGAGTGGTGCATACTGACATGTGTTCACACTGAGAACTGCAACTTCCAGATATGTCTGGTCCACTGGTGTTTGCAAACATGGCCTTCATGTGTTTAAGTGTGTGAGCATGCCCAGTATGACCTCTCAGTATGTTGTTGACTGACATTGCCTTCATTCCTCTGTGTGAGCATGCCCAGTATGGCCATCTGTGTTGCATGTGTGGACCACGTCCAGGTTGTTTGTACTGCGGTGCTGACTTTTTGTTGTTCACCAATGGGTAGCATGCTGTGTCTGTAGGGTATCCATCAATCATTTGCCATTGACTGTTGCTCCATTTCTGCATAGAGTGGGGGGACACCTGACTGTTTCTACTGTTCTACACAGGAGTGGAGGGGGGCACACCAAACTTACTCTATGTGTACTTGGGATGGGGGGTGCACCTGACACATGTACACATTTGCTAAGACTGTGCTGATAAGTCAGGTACTCCATTTCAGTCTGTAGCCTTACCTATCCTACTGGCTAGGGCTTACCAGTGTAGTACAGGTCCTAGCTTTGTTTACCTACATATTAGTGTCTGACTTCCTAGCCTTCACAACTTTCATCCGACTGCCTGGCCTGCTGTGGTCTGTCTGTGTAGGCCTGGGAGAGGGGTTAATCATAGGGCACATTCGGAGGCCATAGTACAGCATTTGTTTGTGTTTGTCTTCACCTGTCCTGCTGGCTGAGACTGTTGCTGGGTATGTGATCTTTCCTGACTGGTATGTGTGGCTCTTATGGACACCCCTGTCGCTCAGGCCATTTCCTGCAGTGGGTTTTGTCACCCTGTGTAGTGATGGCTACTATGTGTTACAGATCTCATGCTGCCACTATGTGTGCCTACTCTGCTGCCTTGACATCCGGCCACCCAATTCCCTTGCATGTTCACATCCATACCATAGCTACAGGTAAAAACACATTCTACTCCATTTGACATTTGCTAGGTTGATTGACTTACCTTCAGGGTGTGCCAGACTTGAGGATGGTGCTGGAGGGCTGCCTATGTCGGATGCACATAGTACACTCCCTATACATAGTTAGGCAAAAGTAGTGTCATGTTTGGCATTCCTTTTACTGTCTGTGCAAGTCAGAGAGGTGTCATTCCCTGGTGCCTTACTGTGTCAGTGTATATGCTATGCATTGCCTCTTTGCCAAGGCCAGGGCATACTGACCACAACCCCTTCTGCCTACTGGAGCAGGCTCAGGTTGTTCCTCCTCTGAGTCACTCTGTACCTGTGCAGGCCTTGGCATTGGTGGGGGGGCTGTGTGGCCATGCCCCATGTTGTTCCTGCTGCAGCTGTTTCCACAGGAAAATATTGTGTAGCATAGTTGTCTACTCTCTGCTGCCTTGACATCCGGCCACCCAATTCCCTTGCATGTTCACATCCATACCATATCTACAGGTAAAAACACATTCTACTCCTGAATACTGCAGGGCTCCACTGGATGTGTCCAGACACCGGAACCGTGACCTGAGCATCCCAAACACACACTCTATTACATGTCTGGCCTGTGCGTGTGCATCATTATGGCATTGTTGTTCAAGTGTGTGTGCATTTCTGATGGGTGTCATCAGCCATGGTGCCAGTGGATACCCTGCATCCCCCACTAGTTGACCATAGGGGATGTCCACATCGGCAAATCTGTGGTACAGCTGTGTCAGTTGCCATATGTGTGAATTGTCATAGCTTCCAGGGCAGTCAGTACACACATTCAGTATAATGCCCTGGGCATCACATATGACCTGGCAGTTGATGGAGGGGATACCCCTGCAGTTGATGTAAGCCCTACCCTGCTCACTGGGTGGTGCTCTGATGCATAAGTACATGCAGTCTATAGCACCCACTACCCCAGGGTAGTTGGCTGTTTGGTGGAAGAGGCGCATATTGTGGGTCAACACCTCATGTCTGTTGAGGAAATATACGTGCTCACTGGCATGTGCTGACATGGCATCCAGGAATTGGTGGAATACTCTGGATGCTGATGCCTGTGAGATGCCTATATTATCCCCAGTTGTAGTTTGGGAGGTACATGTGGCTAGTATACCTAGGCCTACACATACCTTGGTATCCACTGGGATGGGTTCCCCTCGGCCAGTGTGGTGTGTCAGGTGTGGCCTGCACAGCCCAATGATTTGCTGTAGGAGGTCTCTGTCCACCCTATAGCACTCCACTATCTCCAGCTCATGTAGTTGCTGGTAGGTTACCCTGGGTCTGTACACTCTTCTCTGTCTCCTCACTGTGAGTTGTTTGGCAGCATTAACATCCTCACCACCCTCAGCCTCTTCCACATGTTGTTCTATGTTGCCTGCTGCAGCCCTTCTCATTTTGTAGATTTGGTTTTAAAATTTCCCCGCTTGTATACACTGGTGGTGTAGAGTGTGGAAAACGCAAGAGGTAGGTGTTTGCTTGGTTTATAGTGATGTTCTGGGCTGGGCTGGTCTGCTTCCTGTGTGATTAGCTGATTCTGATACATTTCACCTGGCAGCTCAACTAGGTCTCCTTGTTTACCTTCCTACTGCTTCACACCCTGGGAAAATCTGGGATTCACTAACCCTTCCCTCATTTGCATAGGATTGCCTGCTAATGCATAGTTACATGTCCCACACTGAGCCTCCCCCCTTCGCAACCATTACGCAATGGCCAGGTTTTCTTCTGACTGCCATTGACTTGCATGGCAGAATACTGATTTTTGTTAGAATGCTTATTTTAGGTTTATTTTATTAATTTCCCCCCCGATCCTGTTTGCGCATCACTGCCCTATGCTTAACCAGGCGAGATCGGCAAAGATAAAATTAAACGTTGTTTATTTTTTTCTTTTACATTTTGCAATGCCAGTGGCCTTCTACTTGGACATTGACATGCTTCCTCAATGATATGCAGACTTTATTTGGTGCTGTCATAACTCCGTTTTGTAGATTGCTGTACTGTACTCGGTTACTAACCGAGTACATTTCTGCACACTGCACTCGTGCACGGATGGCTGCCAGCTTCCTGGATCGCATATTACCCTCATTTGCATGGTTTTCACCTGCAAATGAGGGTAATTTGCATACAAGAGCTCGGTCCATGCAGAATTAGCCCAAGAGCTCACATGCACGTCCTGGGAGCTCGTTCCTGGATCACACATCAGCCATATTGCCGAAAATAGCTCTTAAACTAATCCTGCACACTATGAAGGGCTTCATAAATCTGGGGGTCAGTCATTGTTCTAATCCAATTAATCAAGTATAATGAAAATGAAAACAATTAACACAGCCATTATAAAGTTCATCATGTAAAAATACACTAACAGAACACACTTATACCTAAACATCCTATAATTAATATATATATAAATAATCAAACACATGGACAAAAATCCAATTATAAAAATAAAAAATACATTTGAAGACCATGAATAAATGGTATATAATATATAAAATGAACAATACATCCATACCAAAACTATCAAACAAGTACCTTAAATATCCGTAGATTTCAATTGTAATACCCCGTTCAGGAAGGTTTTGTCATTAAGCCTATAGGGTAAATGTTGCATTCAACTTAGTTTGCCAGCAGAGTTTTTTTGTCTCAATAATGGCACCCCAGCCACCTCCCCATATAAGTATTGAAACTATATCCAATACATAGAATAAACATTTTTTTTTAATCCTTACATGGAGTCAAGTGCTGATATACTGTATTACTACCATCTTTAGATTTAATAGCATAACAGTGTTGCTATATCCTAGTTTTTAACTGTCATTTGGTTTTGCCTTCATAAAAGCTATCACAAGAACTACAAAAGCAAGGTAAATAACCCCCATAGTCTTACAATTACATTTAAAATTGTTTCTGATGGATCTGGTATATGATTTTATTGTAACATTTTAGAGTGCCACAGGAGTACTTTGCTACACATTCCAAACAGCAGTAACAGAAGAAATTCTTCATCACATCTGAGTATCAGTGTAGCACACAGATTAAATGAAGTGATTATAAACAAACAGGAAAGAGGATGCAAGGGTAGAATCCAGTTTGAAGTCCCCTGCTGCTTGGAATCTTTGCAGCAGATGTGCAAATGCAGCTTGTGTTTTTTTGTGTGTATAATAACTGATATACATATTTTTTTCCTGTGTAATTTCTGCACTGTCTAGCATAGAGCAAATAGGGCTCATAGTGAAAGAGTGAATAATTTAATTTCTGTAGCCTCCATTAGCGCAAACAGTTTTGCTACCAATGTGTGGTATTTCTAATGAGTGGCTAATGACCACATTATCTTTACCTGTTTTGGTGGCAGAAGCTGTAAATACAGTGCCATTGGCCACTTAACAGAGTTCCTCTGGGCTTCAAATTCAGATAGTGTGAAGGGAATGCAGAAATTATTACACCAGATGTATGATTTACTTTCATCAGAATGTCATATACTTTTTTTCCTGTTTCTTGCTGTGTGCTGTTGCTTGTTGCTAAGCATCATGCAATCAATCTTATACTGTTTAAGGAAAAGAGTGAAGCATTTTATTTGGGCAGCCTTCTGTACCACATGTATACTGCATTGTACTCAATTATAGGCCTGATGAGGGCAGAGTTATAGCCTCTTTTTTCCTAGAAACAATGTCTTTACTTATGAGAAGAGCATTTTATATTGCTCATTTCATAAGTAAAGGCATTGCGTCCAGAGAAAAAGAGAATATAACCCCCTTGTACTCTTCCTTCATCAGGCCTATAATTGAATACAATGCTCCCTTTTGTATGTGCCTTTCCAGGCACCTTCAGGAGTTGGAGGGGCCAAAAAGGTTCCTCACAAAGAAAATGCAGGGCCTCCAGCATCTGTTATATGTGGACAGACTGCCATCACTGTCACTTTACACTGTGTCATACAGACTGCTCAGTGGCGACCTATGCCTTGCATATAAGGCAATCTCTGACCCTACTTTAATGGAAATGCTGCACATACGCAAGTCAAACGGCACACAGGTCACTCACTCTAAGGACCTTAATCTGTTGTGTGACATCAACAAACTCTGCTGGAGGGATAGATTTCTCTCCCAGAGGGTGCCTCATCTGTGAAACAAACTGCCAATTCATGTTAAACAGGGCCCCTCATTGACCCTATTTAAGCAAATTTGGAAGATTGGATGGGTGATTGGAAATTCATCCTGTGGGTTCCACTTATGTCCCTCTTGGACAGGGCAATAGGTGCTGATTTATAGCCTGCTTTAAATGGACACACTTGGGTGCAAGGGTTTAACTTGGCTAGGCTTGTAAAGGCCCTATGGCCATTAGCCTAGTAACCGCCTCTAAATTACCCTAGTAACCTTCTATGAACCTATGAAATATGCTTAATGGTGATGCACAGATGTCAGCTTTCTTGACAGAACTGAGTGGAGAACATCCAGATGCTGTTTGGGGCACAAGGTATTAGTGCACTGACTTTAGACATAGAACACTGGTGATGCAGGGTTTAAATCTAAAGAACACTTATTTTTACAAAGGGTGTCAGAATGCAATTTCTAACAACACTTTGATTTGGAAGGTAACACTACATACAAATGGCTATCATAATTATGTTTATTTCAAGAAATGTCTCACTAATGCTTTGATAAATGCATTTTTCTGAGTAGCATATATCATTAATAATTTAGTTATGAAACACAGTTGAATGCGAGTATACTTAAGCAGGTTAATTATGATAATGAATTAAAAATGCACTTGCATCTCTATGATGGGCAGAATACTTAAGTTAAAATCATCTTCTGTCCTCACATGCAACTCTGTGATTAGGACAGTATGTGTAGTGAAGTATGAATGAATCATACCTCAACCAGTATTAATCAGTTCATGAAAGTCCATCCATCTGACTTACATTCACAAACAGTGATAATGATTCTTTCAGGGGAATGCATTCACAACACTTCCTAAAGTCACACACATACAGGCCTATCCTGTATATATCTCCATTCATATTAAATGTAGTTTATTTGCAATGAACATTCTTCAAGGGGAGTTCTCTTGTAGCACTGCCAACTAATTACTTTGTAATTTATGCATTATTTCTTCCTCAGGTTTGATTCCCACATTGGTCAAACTTTTTACACTGTGTAATTTCAGAAAGTTATGTGCCAAGTCATCCTATTTAACCTGCAAAACACCAAGGATAACAATCAAAACCATTGCACCTGTCAGTGGAAGTGTGAATAGATTGGGCATCACACACATGGAAACTCTCACTGCCACATTTCACACCTTCATTGCTCTTTGATATGTGGCAAAGTTGTATAGACTGGATAATAACTGGTTCTTTTCTGAAATTATATAATCATGTGCTATGCCATGGATCTAATTCTGTATTTTTTTTGTCTTGCACCACCCCTTCTCTCTCAAGTTTTTTTTTTTTTTTTTTGGGGGGGGGGGTATTTTATATGGCTTAAAATGTTTTGTTGTCCTACATTTGTACTTATAAAAACTGACATGCAACACAGAGATGTAGACTGACCACTGTGGATCAGCCCACTGTCCCTCCACAAGTTGCAGCAGCAACACTCTGCACTTCAGAGTCCCAAGCTGTCAGCAATGCCTCCACATTCCCTGCTTTATCTGCCACATCTGCATCAGGTAACTCTGCCCTGGCAGCTATGAAGTGATACCCTCCAGGAGTAGTATTGGTAGAAATGGTGATTTTGTCATCCACCAAGAGCTGACAGGGCTAGTGGAGGGTATAATGGAAATGGGGCCTCCATGCCCAAATAGGCCATGTAGAAAAGGTGCTTTATCACATTACCAAGTTGATGCCATGCTGAGCACTAATACTGGAAACTGAGACAGGAGACAGTAATGATAGATCTGAGGGTGAGGACTAGATTCTCACTATTCTCAGGCTTGATGTCAGTGCACCTCCAAACTCCACTACCTATCCCCAATCATGGCGTCCCCCAACCTTTTGTATCCATCAACATCCTTGTGTGTTTTGTTTCCCTTGTATGTTTGTGCCTGCTTCCCCATCTACCCTATTGACCTGACCCTCACATTCCTAAGTGCCTTCCCCAGCATTCCTCTCTCTTTGGAAGAAAAAAGAATTAAAAACTGACATCTGTCCCACAAAGAAATAATGACTCATACATAGGTCTCCACTTTACCTATGTGTCTTCTTGACACACTTGATTTGTTACAATTGGCTGTACAACATTATTTTGTTATTGTCTCCTACCTTTGGTGTGGTGAAAGTCCAAAATCAGCAAATTCTGTCTACACATCTACTTTGATGTTGTGAAGAAGTAGTTATCTATGGGTCTCTCTCACTACTTTCCTGTAAGTTCCTCTATTCTTTCCCTTGCCCCCCCCCCATTTCACCACTTTCCTGACAACCACATTTTCCACGTTTAACCTGGTCAAAAAATAGAATCACGCACAATATGAATGGACAGAAATGGCCCATAAGAAAGCCTTCGTTCTTTTCTCTCAGCATTTGCACAGACATTGGTATTGTGTACCAATACCAAATGATGTTAAATGGCTGTTCATGTCCTTTGGCAAAACTTGGTCAGTTGTTGGCATCACCCACAGCAATCCAGTTATCCTCATGCAAAGGTGCTTAAGCAAGCTGTGTTACTGGAATGCAGAGTAAAGGCAGACAATAGAAATTCACTGGCAACAATTAATGTCACAGTTATTTGTCTATTGGATGTAGCCAAGTGCAGCATCCTTTGTGGAATGCTAACATAAACAAGTTGATTGACAATTTATTTTTGACCATAGCATCATGGGTTCAATTCCAAATGGATCTCACTTTATTTCATACTTAAATGTTACTTTTATGATATGTTGCATGACATATATCTTACTTTTTATCCAGATAAGCATATGCCAACACATAGGTTCATAGGTTCATAGGTAGATACTAAGCTATTGGCCCTTGGGCCTAAATAAGCCTAGCCAAAAAGGTACCCTGTTTTTTGTCACCCAAGAAAATAATTTTCCTGTGCCCCTGTCGAGCAGAGCCCCAGAGGTGATCCCCGGGGTGAATTTCTATCCCTCCGGCATGTTCTGTTTATTGTGATGACAAGGTTTAGGTCCCTAGAGTGTGTAGCTTGGTGGGATTGGGATTTCTTTAAGTGGAGCATGTCCAACAGCTCTGGGTTTGACATAGCTTTGTATGTTAAGCAGAGATCGCCTCTGAGTAGGTGATATGTGACGGAGTAAAGCTGGAGTTTTTTGAGATGGTCTGCATAGGGCATCTGTTTGAGGCCAGTAATCCTCTTTGTGAGGTATTTCTGTGGCCTTTCCAGCTGTTGTAGATGTCTTCTGAGGTACATACCAAAAGGGCATTGTACTCTATAATGGGTCTAATGAGTGAAGAGTATAGGGGAACAATGACCTATTTTTTCCTGGATGAGAAACCTTTTGTGATGAGGTGTGCCACGTAGAAGGATTTCCTGACTACTGTGGCGATGTGATTATCAAAGGAGAGACTACTGTACACCAGTGTCCCAACATCTCTTATCTCACTTTCAGTGTTAAGTAGACTATCACCTATGTGGTAGCTCATGGGTACAGAGTTTTTACCAAAGGGGAAGACAATGCACTTTTTGGCATTGAGCTTGAGGCCATGGCTTTGACACCAGGCATCTGTCTCAGTGAGGCCCTTTTGTAGGATGTCCACATCTTTAGGAGTTTCGATTATGGCTCCTAGTTTGCAGTCATCTGCGAACTTCATTAGCCAAAGACCTTCTGTGTTAGCCTGTGGACCCAGAACTGAACCCTGTGGTACTCCACTTGTCACTGGTCTGAAGTCGGATTTGGAGTCTGCTACTTTCACAGTATGGGTTCTGTCAGTGAGCCAGTTGGCAACCCATCTTGTGACAAAGGGATTTATACCTAGTTTAGTGAGTTTATCTGTAATTCCAAAGTGGGGGAATGGTGACAAAAGCCTTGGCAAGATCTAGATAGGCTGTGTGAACCACCTTACCCTCGTCTATGACTTTGGTGACTACTTCAAAGAAGTCTATCAGGTTTAGGAGATAGGCTATGGGGCGGTAGTTCCTGGAGTCCATAGTGGCTCATGGTGCTTAGGTGGGGTGCCATAGAACACAGTCTGGGATGTTGTCAGGTCCCATGGATGCTGTGTTCTTGGCTTTGGAGAGTGTGTTTTTTACTTGCACAGCCATAATTACAGGAACTTTGCATTCTTCCAGTTTTAGAGGGTTAAAGATGGACCCTTTAGAGGGTGAGGGGCAGGATGTTGGCAATATCACTTGGTTCTGTATATTTAGTGCCATTGTGCTGTAACTCAGAGCAGATCTGAGTGTTGCCATTGAGATTTGTGACATAGCTATAGAATGCTTTATGGTTGTCATTAGAATCAGTGGCAATTTTGTTTTTGTAACTAGCTTTGGGAGAATTTTATGAGGGATCTCAGCTTCTTACTGAGGCTGACCAGGGAATTCCTCCAATCATGGGATTTTACTGTTTTTTGCAACAGTTTCTTTCTTCTGTTGTAGAGTTTGTTTATGGCATGGGGACCACGAGAGTGGCTTCCTTTTTTTGGAGGATAGCATCCTGGTTCTGTTAGGGATAGCACAATCCATGCACTTGTGTAAGTGCTTATAAAGTGCATTTCTATAGGATTCAGCAGTCGTTCCTCTTTTGTCCGTCTGCATGGGTGAAATGGAATGTGCTGCAGTGGGACTCGAGCCAGGAATGACTACTCATAAGGCGAATGCTCTGCCCACTACACTATTGCTGTACATCCATGACTATAAGGAAGATTTAGTAAACACCCTTATCCTACTCATGTCTTCATCACGTTTTGCCTGTCGAACAACTTCTTGATCCCCAGAGCTATCACTTACTGAGACAGACCATGACAGATGAATACTGATGACACACCATAAAGATGTGCATTAATGACCCATAACACCACCCTTTCATAGGAGTCTGTATATCTGTATCTATCTTCATTCTTTCTCTCTTACTCCTTTCACTGATGACTATTTATTGGGCTGATGGATGTGTCATGTTATGGCATTTTCAGACTGCCATTATTTTGCTGCAGAATAATGCCTACATCTTCCAGTGGCAGATTCCTACATCTTCAGTTGGCAAAATACGTTATCACTGCCCATTCAAAGGTATGATTTTGATATTTCAAGTATGATTTTCTTGTTGGGGTGTAGAGATTATGATCAAGTCTGTAAATTTAATTTTTCAAGCTGAACAATGGTTTGAATCCAGCATTAGGTGAAACTCTTAACTGCCTATTTTTATAACTGTCTTTCCTGCAAATGAGTTGCCTATGTATCTGATGAAGCCGCTTCTGTCTGATCAGTTATAGTGCTCAGCATTTGTACAAGGTCTGGCAATGAACAAATGTACTGTGTGAATGCTAAACATCATTGCAAGTGTTATTGCAAAATGTGGTGAGTGTTAGCCTTACAACACATTCCACACCAAGTTTACTTGTGATTTCCCTTGAAGCATATCTCACATGCAGTAGGTATGACAGACAATGTCACAGATAATTTCAGTAGGTATTGCACTCACAATTTGGTCAAGCAACATATTTAAAATAGTAATTCCTTGGTATTCTTAAAGTTATGAGAAAAAGTTACTATACTAGTCACTCTCTGACACGATTTGGAAAATTACTTCATTACGTGGAAATTGTTTAACATGTTTATGTAAAATGCAGTGAACTGTGTGGTTAATTTACCACTTCTTTCCGGCCAGTTTAATCTGCACTGCAGCACTGACACTTGCAAATAATATACAACTGCATGCATCCTTGAAGCACATAAATCATTTTTCATCCCTCCTACATTGGAATATTATGTATTGTTTGGTATTGACAGTCCACATGCATGAGCATATACTATTACTAATATCACTACCATCCATTAAAGTTTAAATACAATCATTATAACCTGATGATCCACGAAAGATTCTTTGTCCATCCCATGTTTCTCAAGTGTTTTTGTCTCATATATACAAGACAAGTAGGCACATATCACTCTCAGTTGTGCTGTATACATCAACATCATAGCTGACATAGCTCAGCAGTATGCATGTATTATTAATCCTAAAACTGCACTTAGTCCATCATAAGAACAAATATGGATTTGCACAAGACATTCAACATCACAATACCTTCTATGGCACAGAATGAGAAGCTAATCCTCTCTACACTATGTAGCTAAATAGGTAGGAAGTTCTAATCTCACAGCAGTCAACTTATGTGAGTGTGCATGGAGTTGTGTAAATATGACATTAATTACTGCTGACCTCAATAAAACAGTAGCCAGGAGTATATTTTACACTGCAGGCTGAACCCATATCAGTGTCAGACTCTTCTTCAAGCATTATCTTTTCTGCAGCACTACACAGATGTCATTCTCTAGAAAGTGTAGTGTCACATGCAGAAAGTCAGGCTTATGTAGTGGCCTTGCACTGAGTGCTGTGCTTTCTAGACTGCAGAGGTAGGCGTTCTAATCTCACAGCAGTCAACGTATGTATGGAGCTGTGTCAATATAATATTAACTACTGCTGGCCTCAATAAAGTAGTAGCCTGTTGTGCATTTTACACTGTAGGGTGAGTACACATCAATGCCAGACCTTTGTCCCAACATCATCTCTTCAGCAACACAATGTTGATGTCATCCTCTATAAACTTCACTCTCACACAATTAAATACAGACTTATGTGGTGGCACTTGCATTACATCCTGTATATTCTAAATTTTGTAAGTAGGGGTTCTAATCTCATAGCAATCAATTTGTGTGTGTAGTGGTGAGGCCATTGCATTACTGGAGGATTAATTCAACAGGTGGGTTTATTTGACTCCTACTTCTGAGAAACATTTACATGGTCAGACTAATTCCACATCCCTTTTTCACTCTATCCACATATTCATACTATCTGTAACATGCTGATGAGGTCTTCATTTCTATAATGCACTCTCACACTATTGGACTCAGACCTCTCCTGTGGCACATGCATATGATACATTTGTGTGTAATCTGACCCAGCCAAGAGGTAGGGAGTTCAAATACAGCAGTGAAACTTTACTGATAGTGTGCAAATGTAAATGGATGCAGGAGTATCTTACACCTCTTAGTATTGACAACATTCAGAATTTCACATGGCTGTATAAGTAATTTTTGCACATACATCTACTTTGTATGACACAGCTCATGTCATCCTTTCAAAGATGCTGTGTGGCCCTCATGCAATTAGACTTCTCGTGTAGTGCATATGTACAATGTTCTTGTAAATAGAGTCTGTCAGTTGACTGGTAAAAAGTTTGAATACAGGAATGACTGTCATCTGTGATTGCGTGTTTCTTCCTCTTAGTATGTAGAACATGCTGCACATACATGTGCAGGTCATCAAATAAATCTGTAGTTGTGCTTGTGTTTCTTCAAGCCTTCATAAGCCTATAATGCTAGCAATAGAGCTCAGATCCTGACGTTACTGCTTATGGTCATTATACATGCTGGTAACAGTGCTGTCACCCTCATGTGCTATGTTCATGTGCAGATTTTGTTTTCTGTTAAAAGTGTCTATTCTACATTCCTTTAGAAAGGCTGTATTGAAGACTGATGCTGTCATTTGAATAGATTGTCTCAGGATTGAGGACATGAAACAATGTGATTCATGCTGTTGCCTAAGTAAGGCATGTATTCCAGTATGGGATTATATCCACATTGGACATAATTGTTGTTCTACCATCACAGTGACAGCATCAGGTGGCTACAGATGTGTTTGGGTTTATCTAGTATCAAGCAGTGATGTCTGACACACAGCAAAATTCTTTCTCAGCAATTATAGGGACACATATTCCTTGATTCATAAACATTATGCGATGCTTTCACATAACCACACATATGACAATTGCAGTGCACTTATACCGTGGCATCTGATCACACTTTGGTGTTGATTTTCACAACACTTAGGCAAGTGTTTCAAACAGAATTGACTGACTGTAAACATTTGTGTCCTTAACTGTTCTGCAGGAAAGGCACCCCCCAAATTCTACTTTGTACTTATAGAGCAACAAACGCCTCCCCCATCAATTTTAGATAATAAAAATTATTGGTAAGTGCAGTGCAGCTGACTGAATGACTCGCATAAGTGGAGTTCAACAGCTATGATAACATTTCCACTGTGGTGAATGTGCTTAATAACCATATCATTATTTGAAGGAGTCGTACAGGTTAATGTTCTATTCTTCCATAGGGTTTAATTTTGTATGAACGTACTGATGTCACTTAACAACCATTGCATCATCTCAGTCTTACCCTGTGATGTGTTGCACAAACATATGTGAATGTGTATTGTTATATTCTACCTCATTGCTGTCACATTGAAAATATATATTATAACACTTTGCATTTGTAGAATGTCATTATCTGTAAGATATTGTTTCTGACTATATATTTGAATGAAAGTACGTGTGGCTACTGATATACCATATGTAACTATTTTCACTGCTATACTATATGTTATGTTACTCTGACTATGTACTTGATGAAAATGCATTGTGATTTCTGTATTCTGTATTTGATGATTTATATACTTAAACTGTACTTTAACTACCTCTGGAGCTTTTCTCTTTGGGTCTCCACTGAAAAAGGGCTTTCTACCTAGTCAGATTAACCTGGTTAACAAATGTCAAATAAATAAGTAATGTAGCTTTGGAATTCATGGCAGTAGACATTTGTTCTGTCAGTGTCATGGTGAGAGTAATACTTTGGCATATACATTGAGTCCTGTAGTGTACATGAGTGTGCTCCAGTTTTTTTGTGCTATGTGTACTGACATACAGAGAAACCTTCCTTGACCATGGAACAGTGATATAATTGTGTGCACTTGAGCATATTCAGTTAATTGCTATCAGTCTGGCATGCTGATATAACATTCATTATCAGGGATCCTTTCTTAATTCACACATTTATTTCATTTGTTTGTGACAATACTCATTGCTACCTCAGTGTCAGATGCCAACAATACACAGCTCTGGTGAATACATTGCATCATAGTGTGGTGTTTGCATCTCTTCTTATCTGTCTGCACCATGACTGTGTCCGGCAGAAGTGCCTTATGCAAGGGTATTAAATATGCCACACTCAGCTCCCACATTTGTAACACCACACACCTACATATGGGATGCATAACCATTAGAATATTGAAGTGCATAATTTCTTTCAAGGGTCATCCTCCTCATACATATGTTATGCCTATTTCTGTGGCATACACAGTTAATACACAGGTCAGTATTAACTATCAGGGGATGAGTTCAATTCTTGCAAAAGGAGAGTATGGCTTCTCAGGTATTTCTATTTTCCAACATGGTGTATTGACAAAATGCACTCTGTGCAAATACTCCATAATGTATATACTGTCTTTGCGAACTGTCATCTCAAATGAGCACATCAATGACATTCGTATGTCATGTAATTCCCCTCTCTTACAATGTTAATTTGTGTTGACTGTCACATCCTATCTGCTTTTATTTACCTATATTTGCTCAGAAAGTGTAACTATCATTAATTAGTATGATATACATATTGCAAATTTTTATTATTACAGAATTGTCTTTGTGACATAAGCATGTTCTCTTCAATTATCTTAGATTTTGAACATTTACCCTTCCCTCTTACATATTTCTGCATACATCTCTTATTTCTTTGCACCTTGTACTCAGTACACTTTTTCCAGTCTGGTAATCCATGTATTGTAGTTACTCTTGCTGTTTCCCCTCCACTCTTGCTTATTTCATATTTCTTATTACTTATTCTGCAGTCATAGGTATGATTTATGTGCCCATTATACTCAGTAAGCTTTCCCTACCTGTGTACAGCTTGCTTTATTTGCCTTATTTAGCTCTTTGTGCTGTGTGCATGAGCACGGTTAACAGGTTTGCCCATAGGTGAGCTTGTTTGTTTACTGTGTGTGCTTGTGCTGCTCGACATGTTTTCCTGGCTGCAAACACTGTTGTATTCGTGTATGTATTATGAGTAGCATGCATATGAGATTAGCACTGCTGCTCATCGCGCTAAGGTGTAAACATCATGTAGGCTTTGCTCCAAGCCTACATGACTCTTCAGGAATCCATTCCCTAGTGTTACTGACCTCTGATTTTTATATCTGTTTCATCTTTTTCCACATAAATTTAATCATCTCACTAGATATCGCTTCTTCATTTATATTTTTCTTCAACCACGCATCTAAAATTTTAACAACACTCTTTTCACTTTGATTCTTTCCATTATTCTATCCATATCTATTCTGATTCCTCCCTTCCTTTCCTGACAGTTTCCTCCACTTCATCCATTTTAATTTTTTTCTTCTAAATGTTTCATAGCATTTTCACATTCCATTTTTTCCTTCTACTTCCTGTCTTTCATAAATTCTACTTACAAATTTTCCAACCACCTCCATAATTTCTTCCTGTTTATATTGTATGTACCTTCTTCAATAGCATATCTATCTTCCCTTGTTTTAACCTCTTCCCCTGCAAAAGGTAAAGCTTTCTCTTTTTATTAAATTGTCTATACATCAGTGTCTTTATTTTCTCTCTGTTCTTTCATACAGTTTTTTTTCCCTTTTATTCTGTCACTACTGTGTTCTATCTCTTTTAATACGTTCCCACGGTTCTTCATATTCCATCTCTTCTTTTCATTATGTTCTAATATGTCCAATTTTCATATGTTTTTTCTATAATTTTCTGTGTTCTTCCTCCATTGCATCTTTATTAACCTCACCAGATATTGTTTTATTCAGTTTTCTTCCTTTATTTCTCTGTTATCTATTATTATAGCACATACTGCAACATCATCTGAAAATTCAGCCATTCCCTCGTCACTTCTTTCATATCTTTTTAATATATTATATAATCTAACCCTCGGATTCATGAAGCTCGGTGCAAGGCCGGCGTAAGGCTTGCGCCGGCCGTGCAGCGTATAAATGGCGTAGCAGCGCCACATGCATAGTAATGAGTGTGTGCTGCAACCACAACCACGTGCATAGGGCACGTGCGCGAGTCCAGGGAGACGAAGTAGGATGCGCCTGTAGGCGTGGCCAAGCCGGCAGGCGATGAGCAACCTAAAGTGCTGACTCTCACAGGCTGCCTGCAATATTAACCGCACCAATCAGTGTCCGTGGATAATGAAACGTATGCAGAGTATGCAACATAATGCCCATCCACACAAAATGGAGAACCAAACATAAATCCACGAAGTACAAAATGTTCCCGTCCACGGAACAAAGGATACTCGGAATATGGTGTCTGTCACACAATGCACTGTCAGCAGACATACCCAATGGAGGTGTACTGCATCATGTCAGTGCGCCGCAACTACACACGACTAGCTCCATGGGCATGGTCACCAGCAGTCCCACAGTGGTAGTGAGTGTACACAGCTGGGCAGTCGTGGCCATCTAACAACCAGAAAGAAACCAGATATCCCAAACACAGACAAACATGTGTATAGTAAAATGTGCTAGACACAGCAATGTAACCATCACATACACATAGGATGGCGTATGCCAAATCGGAATATCCAGAAGCAGAACCCATGCATGCAAATGTAATACACAACAACCCCATCATAGCACGTAACCAGCACCCATGTCCGAATGTCCACCCAATCCAGCTAGCAGCCCTGCGCAGCTGCACACCTACACACAGCGGGTATACCCCATATGTAGTAGGAAGTATTGTCCTAGGCAGTGACATGCGTGCAAATATGTACCCCACATGTCAACATCCCATCCCAGGTACTGATATCCAAATGGCTGCATGTGAATGTGTCGGCAGAATGTGTACATCCCGTGTGTGGTTACGGACCTGTCGAAACCCCATAGGTGTTCACACACCACGGTGTCCATAACTGTACACATCTGGACAAAGCAGTATGTGCAGCCACTGTACCGATGATTAGCTATGCAGACATGTCGAACACAATACACAGGGTGGAACAGCCGTCCACCAAGCAGGTCATCCCAGCAGGGTTGCCACATGCACAGATTGTCAAGGTGGGACAGCACTCGTAGATATGTGTGGTTCCGTATGGCAAAACACCCACGGCCAATGCAAAGGCTAGAATAACACGTATATGCCCGGATGAATGGTTATGTCATAGCATGCGAACAGCTTAAGCTATCCAACATAATAGTCATGCGTACCAGATACAAAATGTCTGTAACATGCAAGTAGCAATGCAGGAAGACATACACGAGTGTGTTAATATCACAGGACATATGGCACGTGTCAAGTGTCGACGCAGGACACAAATGTCCATAATGGGGCCCCCTGCAAAGAGGAACATGTGCCAACCCCACCCCCCACTGACGTATCGGCAGTAGAAATACAACCCAAACACACACCAACACCACCGTCCAACCCATGATAGCAACGAAGGCCGGACAAAGACCAACATGATGCGTGCACAAATAGGGACACATGTAATCGGTGCTCTGACAACCTGCCACAGGCCACCAAATAATAGTATGTACATACGCATGTAATGCTGCGAAGGATGTGTGGTAGTCCCCAGTATCACAGAGGTAGGTACACAGATACACTGTAACCAACCGTCACATATGTGCACTGTACACAGCATACCTGCATGTAATACATAGTGCAGTCATGTGCCACATAAATATCCACGTATGAATGAGGACAGGGGATAGACAAGTGTGAATGGGAAAAAATGCAGAACATGGCATATGTATGATAACCGGCACCACCCACAGCATTGTATGCCAATAGCAGAAGCTATGGTTGGTTGTCCAAACACTCGTGTCTGTACACACGGAATGAATATCATAGCAAGAACCCATGCCTGGGTGTGGGTAATGCTGGATATACCCACGGTAGACGTGGTGCGATCCCGAGGGCGATGCCCGAGGGACCAAACAAAGGCAACCGTGGGTAAATACAGCAGTACCCACACCCAGACATGGGTTATTGCTATTATGCCACATCATCTAGGAAAATAAACTATTAATCCCCAGACATAATGGCACAGCATAATGCCTGTCTGCTGCCCATCCGCAGATGTCGGGCATCCGCGGCGGTACTGACGTACTGCACGAGATGTCCGTTGCTAATGCCGAAACTGTCTCGCTATGTAAAACCCAGTCAACATAGAAAATCAATACAAAACAGCAACGGAGAGCTCGATGTCCCCATTGCTGTGTTGTACAACCTGTCCCGCAATGTTAATTGTGTGTAGCAGAGCGAGACTGCCCCAAAGTAAGCAACGAACATCTCCGTGGCTCAGTTAAAGCTGTCACGCTATGTTAAACCCATGTAACATAGCGAGACAGGTTATAAATTCCGAGGTATACTAATGGAAATAGGTCCTGGCGACCGGACCGTGTGCCATTACTATAACCCGATCCACAACAGGCACGCTGGCCAATCAGCGTGCACGGTTAGGAATAATGGGGGGGGTTATGGTATAATAGACATGGACAAACCGTGCCCATGTGCCTTGTCTGACATTCATACACGGTCAGGGCAGTTCCATACACTAGGCGGACAAGACCAAACCCAGAGCACCACAGGAACACCCTGACAATCAAAGACCTGTATGCGTTGGGGCTATAAGCCCCTGTGATCTGAATATCCCTGCGGTCACGCCATATGCATCCTGGGTCAAGAGCAGTAGGGAATAGGGAATGTGTAACATGTAGTACCACACTTTTCCCAGCAGGAGAATGGATGCCTGTGACGTGAGTGTGGGGGGGGGGATATGTTAATGTAGCTATGTACCATGGGTATGCATATAAATGAGACAGAACAGCAAACGTGTAGTGGTCACAGCAACCGGCCAACATGAATGCAGTCCCAATGAATTACGACTATAGAACATATAAATGTGAATGTGTAAGTAATGCGTCTGTGCCGCAAAGACAGTTACATGTGTAAAGGTGAAAGTGTGTTCCGCACACGTCCGTTAACCGGATCAGAGATATGTTACTGGAACAGTCACAACTAATACAGGCCACGTAATCACACAGACTCAGTAAACATATGTAACCCAGAATACGGATATGCATGTGCGCCTGCACGTAACCCACAATTAGGAAATGCAAGTGCACCTGTGCGTGTGTGATCCACTCACAGCAGGGTAAGTTAATGCTGTGTCCACCACGTTAGTTATACATGTCTCAAAACTGTCAGCCTCTGAAAGTATGGAACCGGACAATGCCATGCAAAGTACTGGTACAAATAGTGAGAAACACATGATATGTGATAAGACAAACATAGAATGTGGACAGAATAACGGGTGTGTTAGTAGCAGGGATTGACGAAGGGTATGCATCTGTAACCCGACCTACTTGTCAGAAGGTGCCACCGTACGTTTATGTAAGTTTTATGTTGGTTTACATTTGTTGACCAGGCTAGGCTAGCTGGATATATGTCCAGTGTCAGTAGAGACCCGGGGAGAAATGCTCCACACACAATAATAGCACAACATACCAAAGTAGTCATATATGTAAACAAAAATGAACAACAATAGAAAGTGTCCAAAAAGGACTGGTTACATAAAGATTCCAGAAGACAAAGAAAAATATAGTCAGTGGAAGCACGTCATAATTATAGAATCAAGTCTCTATAGAATCAAGTCAGTCTCACATGAAATGCCAGCAAATTGCCAGATAGACACAGGTCAATGTAACACACACCTAAGATAAAGGGCCGACCATCCGTACACTCTGCCAGAACCTGTACAGTGGAAAGGTATGGTATGGTTATAGATGTGTGTACACAGGTAATCCACAGACAGTAACAAAGCAAGGTATGAAACGAGGGGATCACATGTATATATGTACACACAACAGACCTACGTCCCGTATATATGACACATGGATATAAATATGCCAAGTAATAGATAATATGGGTAGTCAAACAGACATCCGCGAACGGGGAACATACAGCAGCAGTCAAAACCACTGGCCAGAAGGTGACAGTCCAGCAAGTTCTACACTTTACACATGCACACTGGTGTCCATTGTAGGACTCCAAAAATTGCTCCATTCGCAACCCCTGCTGTGATTGACGCAAAAGAAGTGACAACCGCAACTACGGAACAGCTATATATGCACTAAAAGCTTGTTCAAGGTTGATGACACGTGTCCATGAAATGCAGGACATATGGACAGATATCCCCAGAGTGGTGAGTCCATAGAAGTGCGTCCACATCCCAGTACCGCACACATTAACCATGTGTAATGTGTACCGTCAAGGGTTGCAGGCATGGGAATCTGGGTATGCAGAAATGGGCCTAGGTGTTGTTTGGCAGAGAATCCGTAGGCCCGCCCCGTGGGAGGGATGTGGGTATAGCACATGCCTTAATCCCCACTAATGGTGCAAAACATCCACCGGAAAATGCGGAAAGCAGGTGTGAAATATGTACAGCCCTATATCAGTGTCCTGTAGGCGATTCCCATGGATGGACATGCGTACGACCAAGATGGCACCCATAACTGGAAATCTGTCGGAATAACACAGCTGCAGTAAGGCATAGCACAGGAAAAACAGATAGGGACTACATTAGAAATACCCCATACAAAATCAGACCATTGTACGAATACTGGCGTAGCCATGAATACGGATGTTATGAGTATCACTAATCATGCAATGGAAATAGCGCTCCCTATCACCCACCGCACAGTCCAGAATGGCTAGGCAGCAATCAGCTAGGAAGGCACAGCACTATGCAAAACGTGACAAGGGCAATGGCCGAACGTCAGGGCGTGTACACATAACGACAACAGGTCAAGGGTATGAAGGAGCTACCTGTCCAGAATACATGTACTGAACCGGTGATACTAGGTGGACAGGTGGGAAGACAGACAGCAGGACAAATGTGCAAACATGTATATGTCCTACCCCGGTAATTGTGAATGACAACATATGCCCCGCGAAGGTCAATGTGGAAGGTAATCAGACACAAAGGTGAAGTGTCCCCCAGGGTGCCATGTAGTGTCAACATAACAATTACCAGGCCCCCATAGTCGTACGTGAGCCTCGCCACTGACGGAAAGCGCAAATACGATGCACACATATGGTACAGGAAAGAACAATTAGTGTGGATAAGCAGATGTAGACCTGTGTGAGGAATACAACTGTCTGCATGGGTGTGTCATGCAAATACAAAGTAATGTCATGTGGTCTGTCATGCCGCCATACACTGTGTGTGTATTGTAGTCAGATAGTAGGTATGTTGTATTAGACACATACCCTGCAACTGCACAGATGTACGCAGACTGTGTAGAAGTCTGCCCCATATGTTCACTGTGTTCCACGTAACAGCAACAGTCCGGCACCCTCATGATAACTGACGACAGGAAACAACGACAACCATGCGAGGAAGACACCAAATCAGACAGAAATGCCATACGCATGCATAACATTTCACTGTGCCCACTATCAATGTTTCTAAGAGCAACATGCCATGACTGGCCCCGAGTGTCCCACTATCACATAAGGCCGTGTCCAGATATACGCTCCCTGAGGTGGAGTGTCATGAACAGACACAGATACATGTGTGTGGAAACACTAGTATCCACTGCAAGACGACGGAATGTGCTGCTGTAGGAGGGGCAGTACTCTCCGCAGGTATGTGCTGAAATGCACATGAAACAGCTGTCGACATGGATTACCCATAGTGGCGACACCTGCACAGACGATTATAGTGGGACATACACACGACCACGCACACAGCTCAGATAGACATACACACACCATAAACAGGCAATGATACACAAGGCTATGGCATGTACGAGTACAGTGACAGTACAGCAAGGATAGCTGTCTGCCAAGATATACAGCAGATGTCTCTAGGGTGTGCAACACCTCCCAGAACACGGACATTGCATGGACAATGTATGGATATGCATCGTACTACATTTCTATGTGTCAGCCGTGCAAGTATGCGATACATGGGACAGACAGCTGTCCATGCAAGAGCAGCACTATGGGCATAACATATGTATGTATATATACATCGAGAGAGATACAGACAGACACATGTGTCAAGGCCGGTAGTGGAACCTACACATCGCTACCCTATCACACCACAGCAGGATGCACGTGGAGAACACGTTACGGAGGTCGCTAACCACAGCAGGCACACAGGCAGTCCACTAGCTGCGTCTCAACATCCACAAACACAGAGTTGTCAGCAGGATATATGTGTGCTGCGGAGTGTCTAAAACCATAACCCACGAACCCATGCGGCTGGGAGCATAGACACACACACACACACACACACACACACACACACACACAGCTGGCAGGCATGGGACTTGACCTTACTCCTACCTACCCAACCGCATGACAGTATGACACAGGTACGAAACGTGCTACCTGGAGCACTGAACACAGCACTGTCAGAGGCATACGTCTAGGTGGGTGACATCATCCGCAAAGGAGTAGACGCCGATAACAAATGTATGTGTTGTGAAGCGTCTAAAAGAATTACTATCCCCAGAGGCAGCTGGAAACACACACACACACACACACAGGGAAGGGCCGGGAGTTGAACCTATGCCTACCTACATGAGCACACTACAGCATGACGCATTTACAGAATGCGCTACTGAGATTACTGAGCACAGCACTGTCAGAGGCATACTTCTAGGGGGGTGACATCATCTGCAAAGGAATAGACGCTGATAGCCAAGGTATGTGCTGTGAAGCGTCTAAAAGAATTACTATCCCCAGAGGCAGCTGGAAACACACACACACACACACACACACGGGGAAGGGCCGGGAGTTGAACCTATGCCTACCTACATGAACACACTACAGCATGATGCATTTACAGAACATGCTACCGAGACTACTGAGCACAGCACTGTCAGAGGCATACTTCTAGGCGGGTGACATCATCCGCAAAGGAATAGACGCTGATAGCCAAGGTATGTGTTGTGAAGCATCTAAAAGAATTACTATTCTCAGAGGCAGCTGGAAACACACACACACGGGGAAGGTCCGGGAGTTGAACCTACGCCTACCTACATGAACACACTACAGCATGATGCATTTACAGAACGCGCTGCCGAGATTACTGAGCACAGCACTGTCAGAGGCATACTTCTAGGTGGGTGACATCATCCGCAAAGGAATAGACGCTGATAGCCAAGGTATGTGTTGTGAAGCGTCTAAAAGAATTACTATCCCCAGAGGCAGCTGAAAACACACACACACACACACACGGGGAAGGGCCGGGAGTTGAACCTACGCCTACCTACATGAACACACTACAGCATGATGCATTTACAGAACGCTACCGAGATTACTGAGCACAGCACTGTCAGAGGCATACTTCTAGGTGGGTGACATCATCCGCAAAGGAATAGATGCTGATAGCCAAGGTATGTGTTGTGAAGCATCTAAAAGAATTACTATCCTCAGAGGCAGCTGGAAACACACACACGGGGAAGGGCCGGGAGTTGAACCTACGCCTACCTACATGAACACACTACAGCATGATGCATTTACAGAATGTGCTACCGAGATTACTGAGCACAGCACTGTCAGAGGCATATTTCTAGGCGGGTGACATCATCCACAAAGGAATAGACGCTGATAGCCAAGGTATGTGTTGTGAAGCGTCTAAAAGCAATACTGTCTCCAGAGGCAGCCGGAAACACACACACACACGGGAAGGGCCGGGAGTTGAACCTACACCTACCTACCTACATGAACACACTACAGCATGATGCATTTACAAAACGTGCTACCGAGATTACTGAGCACAGCACTGTCAAGAGGCATACTCCTAGGTGGGTGATATCATCTGCAGAGGCAAGGCAGCTGATAGGAAATGAAGACAGAGTGCGCAGTCACACAGCATGTTACTATCCCAAGGTGGGCGTACAGTAACATGGCAGTGCTGCACTCGGGAATACTAACTAACTACGGAGCACAACATCACGACATGGATACGGGATGCACCACAGACAGTACACCCTTTGAGAGAGCAACCGGCGTGCATGATGTAGGCATCCATTGTGGCATAGCAACTACATATAACCCACCAGGACGGCCACCATGGCTATGCAGGATGTCATTGGCCATGGCTACATGCCTAGTATCAGACGTCGGTGCCGACTGTACTGTGTCTCCATGCATGGCATACTGGGCATGCTCACACACTTAGCGGTCGCAAAGGGGAAACATACATGCACACGGGGTATACTCACAGAAGGGCGCAGTGTGCACTGTACTGTGTGTCCATCTACACAACTGCTTACTGGGCATGCTCACACACTTAGCATTTGCAAAGTGCAGACATGCATACACATGGAGTGTGATCATGAAAGGGCAGAGTGTGGAACGTCTTGTGAGTCCACCCACACAACAGCAAACCGGGCATGCTCACACACTTGGCGGTTGCAAAGGGGGAACATGCATGCACACGGGGTATAATCACAGACGGGCATGGTGTGCACTGTACTGTGTGTCCATCTACACAACTGCTTACTGGGCATGCTCACACACTTAGCATCTGCAAAGTGCAGACATGCATACACATGGAGTGTGATATGAAAGGGCGGAGTGTGGAACGTCGTGTGTGTCCACCCACACAACAGCAAACCGGGCATGCTCACACACTTGGCGGTTGCAAAGGGGGAACATACATGCACACGGGGCATAATCACAGACGGGCGCGGTGTGCACTGTACTGTGTGTCCATCTACACAACTGCTTACTGGGCATGCTCACATACTTAGCATTTGCAGAGTGAAGACATGCATACACATGGGGTTGAATCATGAAAGGGCAGAGTGTGGAACGTCGTGTGTGTCCACCTACACAACAGCAAACCGGGCATGCTCACACACTTAGCATTTGCTACGTGCCGTCCGGCATGCAGACGGAGTGTACACACCGCAGGTCACGGTCAGGTAAACCCGTCCACACACACAGGGTGGTCACACATGCAGTTACCCGTACACACACAGATGACATCACAGGTGTCACGGGTGCAGGTCAAACATGTACACACTGCAGTAAACACTGTAGCTGCCATGACAGCACCATGCCATCGGTGCAGCAGTATGCCTCACGGTCCAGCAGCAGCATGTGACATATGTCCACAGGTCTGTATAGCGGTGTACACCAGTCGTGCAGAGTACACATGTACTAACAATGATCACACATGTGTGATGTAGTCCGCCCATATCAGTATACATGGACAGGTCGGCTCCACACATACCACGGCCCTGACACAGCTATGACACATGACTGCAGCTGTACCAGAGTGAACCAACATCCGGATATGTCATACATGTGATTGTCTGGCTGTGTGCATGGACTGCACACACGACACATACGACGCCTGTGATGTACCACATGCATAACACTGGCGTACGCGGTGGTACACACACGAATGGAAGGTGGACACATGTCTGTGGTATGCTCCCACTACAGGGTGTAGCAGTGTTGACTGGGACACATACCCTTGTATTGTTTGCCTGTGACAGCTGTGATACCATACCACAGTCCATGTTCTATGTATGTCAACACACATGTCAAAACGTAGCAATGCATACACACATGGCAACAGGGGACACATGACATGTGTACTGTGCATGGCGCAGCCATGCATGAGCAGTGGCCGATGTCCATAACATAGTACAACTCCCTACCACATGCGTACCCATCATAGGGGCCGTTTATATGGTGGCATAGTAACAGCACGTATGGAGGTATGTGTGTACATCATGTGTTTAAACACCTGTCCACATGCATGTGTGCAGGTGGTGGCTCACAGGTGTGTCACACACCATCCTACCCTGCCATGTGCATACAGTATGCTATGTCGCTGTTACATGACAGTGCTGCCATAATGCATACCCAGCGGGCAGGTGTCATCGACTGTATGTCACATGGCTACTGTAACACCTACCACCTCCCAAGTGCATGTATCGGCACATCTGCTGGATACAGTGTTGGTACGCATAATGCTCTACATACCGCTGCACGCCTACACACGTCTCATATGGCGGATGTGGCATTCCCAGCACCGACATGTGTGCATGAATGTGTGCCCATGTATGCCACATATCGGGGGGACTATGTGCCACATGTCACACATCCCTGTACACCAGAGTAGAGATCTGTACATACCTATAACAATTACCTATAACATACAATGTTACAATTGCCTCATGTACACAGGAAATCCACTCCTTCCCCCACAAACAAAAAATACATGTGGGAGATGCAACTATATAGCCAAACTGGAGGCTGAGCTCTCTCACCTCAGGGCCAGCAAGACCAGACAGGAGGAGAAGGACACCACACACACCACAAACCCAGTTTCACATAGAACTATCACAACAGCGAAACAAACACAAACACACAAAGACATACTCGGAGGCACTGATCAAACATATACCAAAACCACAGAGCCCTCCAAAGCAGACACCCAAGCAACTGCCACCTCAAGACATAAGACATGCAACACATAGTTCTCAAAGTCAGTGTGCTAAACAGTCACAGCCCTTAAGGCTAAACACAATGCCAGACACACTTGTTATAGGTGATGCCATAGTCAGACACACTGATGCCCCACCCACCAGATTGAACAAGGAAATGATCACAGTAGGCTGCCTGTCGGGTGCTAGAATCCGCCACATAACACAAGCACTCAGGTTGCTCCACAGCATGTACAGGTATGACGCAGTCATTGTCCATGCCGGTGTGAACGACCTGAGACATACCTCCCTGGACTACATGGAAAGAGACATAGAGGGGCTCTCAGATTATGTAGCCCAGGCCAGTATGACCCTGACCCTGTGCAGTATCCTACCCTCACCAAGAATGATGCCACAATACAGAGACAAAATGATCAGCTTTAATACTTGGCTTAATTACCGGTGTCAGTCTAAGGGGGTCCAATGTCTGTTTGCCTGGGATGACATGCTTGACAAGCCACGCTGCTTCGCAAGGGACGGCTTGCACCTGTCACCCCTGGGTTTCCGGATATTGGCAGAGGCTCCTGCCACCCCCATAGTGCCTTTTTTAGGCAAGGCTCAAATGATACACCTACCGCCCTAGAAAACAAACTGGAAACAACTAAGGGTAACACTGCTCAATGCCAGAGGTCTAAACCTCAAGTTGCACGCCCTCAAAGCCCTCCTCAGTATGGAGAACATCGATGTCTGTGCTGTGACTGAAACCTGGTTCAAGGCTTCTGAGAGCACCCCAGCACTATCAGGTTATACCTCATATCATGCGTTCCGGCCCCAAACCCGGACCAAACCACAAAAGGAGGGGGAGTCTCCACATGCATACAGGGTACCCACACCTCCAGGTTAGTGGCAATGCACGAAGCATCGGAGACCATCCAGGTGCAATTAACCATAGGTAAAACTGCCTTACGGTTTGTAGCATGCTACAGACCACCCTCTCAAACTCAGGATACCCACACAGCCTTCCTGTAGACACTGGAGAGTATGAATGTCTCTCCAAACACCATCATATTAGGTGACATCAACTACCCAAACATAGACTGGGAACATTACCCAAGCCCCAACACCCTAGCCCAAAGGTTCCTGGAGTTCATACACTCAAATTCTGTGGAACAACTAGTAACCATACCCACAAGAGGAGGAACTATACTAGACCTGATCATCACACATGGGGACGACATGCTCCACACCGGATGTATATCCCTCATCGGTGAGATCAGACCATAGATTAATCTCACTGGAGATCCACATCCCGCCCCCAACCCCAGCAAATGAGACCACAGTGAAGAACTTCTTAAAAGCAAACTTCACACATCTTAAGACAGGGGTGGTATCCTTCAAGGCCCCCGAGCCAGTGGAACACACAACCCACGCTGCTGAAACCCTTACAAATGCCTTCTACGAGCACCTCCAGGAATGTATGGATCAAGCAATCCCTAATAACATCAGGACCCTTTCCACCAAAGGCAGGCGCACGGTCAGGTGGACCCCAGCCATAAATGAACTCTACAACAAGAGGAGAAAGCTACTACATGACAGAGCTGAATCCCTAAAAGGGAAGGCATCTCTGATCGATACTAGCAGTAAAATACAATCACTCATACAACCATCCAAGGCCACCTGTGAGAGAGGACTCACGAAAGACACAGAAGACAACCATAAGGCCTTCATTAGCTATGGTAGAAACATGGGTGGAAGCTCACAGTTATGCTCGGAATTAGTCCAAAATGATACAATGATCACTGAACCCACAGACATTGCCAACATACTGTCAGACAGGTTCAGTGCAAATTCCACCCCTCTCTCCCCCCCAAGAGGAGAGATATCTATCCCACCAGAGTCTAGCCTCCCAAACATCTCAGATGTCCAGGTGAGAGCTGCTCTCTCTAAAGCGGGACACACAGCATCAATGGGACTGGACGGTGTCCCCAGCTGTGTGCTACACGACCTCAATGAGGACCTAAACCCGCACATAAGGCTGCTGTTTAATCTTAGCCTTACTACAGGATACGTACCCAAAGAATGGTGTACGGCAACTCTGGTCCCACTCCACGAAGGTGGTGCTTCTACGGACCCTGGACATTACCACCCTATAAGCTTGACGAGCCTTGTCTGCAAAGCTATGGAGGGGATCATAATGGAGCTCATAAATGAAGACATTGGGGACCTACATACACTGGAGCATACCCAAGTTGGCTTTGTCAAGGGCGGATCCTACCTCTTGAACCTGGTCGACTTTTACGGAAGAGTCACTAAGCCAATTGATGAGGATAAGGCAGTTCACACAGCCTACATTGACCTAGCAAAACCGTTCAGCACAATACCCCACTCGGGCATCATAGAAAAGCTCGCCAGCTTAGATGTAGACCCATATGTCACAAGATGGGTTGCAAACCGGCTCAAGGACAGAACCCACAGGGTTAGAGTTCCTGGTGCCATGTCAGACTCTAAGCCGGTCATGAGCGGTGTCCCACAGGGCTCAGTCCTGGGCCCCCTCCTGTTCGGCATGTATTTTTCTGAAGTGCAGGCAAACATAGGGGGATTGTGGCCGACAAACTATGCAGATGACTGCAAACTGGGCACCATAATCTGCACCCCATCAGACACAGACATCCACCAGCGGTCTCATATACATGGATGACTGGTGCCAGAGCCATGGCCTTAAGCTACATGCCAGGAAAGGTATAGTCATACCCTTTGGGGAAAACAAGGTAACCCCTAATTACCACATAGGTGGTAATCCATTAAACACGGAAGAAGTTATCAGGGACCTGGGGACCCAACGTATCAGTAACCTCGCTTTTGACACTCATATTGCCAATGTGGTTAGGAAGACCTTCTACATTGCCCACCTGATCATGAAGGGAGTCACATCCAGATCAGGGGAGGTCATTGTACCCCTGTACTCTTCACTTATCAGACCAATGATTGAGTACAACGTCCCGGTCGGAATGGACCTAACCCGACACCTGCAGCAGTTGGAAGGACCCCAAACATTCCTCACCAAAAGGATAAAGGGGCTCAAATATATGTCACATGCTGCCCGACTGAAGAAACCCCAGATCTATACAGTTGCATACTGTCTGCTCCGAGGTGATCTGTGCCTAACATACAAGGCCACGTCCAACCCGGAAGTAATGGACATGCTCCACCTCAAAAGGTCCAAATCAACCAGAGCCACGAGAGCAAGAGACTTAAACCTCAACACGGATATACATAGGACGTGCTGGAGGGACAGGTCCATCACCCAGAGACTCCCTACACTATGGAACAGAATCCCAGTCCTTGTGAGGCAGAGCCCCTCACTGACTCTGTTCAAGAGAAAGCTTGACAAGTGGATGGGAGATTGTAGGTATACCCCGGGAATCATCTCTGTGTCACTGCTGGACAGAGGCACAGCAAACTAATGGGTATAGTATCCTCATCCTAAGGGGTGGTGAAAGCCACACACACTCTGGCTAGGCTTATGAATGCACCAGTGCAGATAGCCTAGTATGTACCTATGCACCTATGAACCTATGTAGGTGTCCAGGCAGGTTGCGGGTACATGTGGTATGCTGATATTGCCTGATGTGCCTGTGGGTAATCCACAGCAACACGTGGGGGACCGATAACAGTGCTCCCTGTAGGCACATGTGAGTACACCATAGGAGGGATTCAGGTTATCAGAACCAACATGGTGCTACACATGTCACCATCACACATACCGTGAACACAGCTCAATGCATGCTGCACCTGCACTACATGGTATGTCTGCTGCATGTTGACAGTACACAACCCACGTCACATACGCACCAGTCAGTTTTCAGACACAACCACTGCAACATACACATCACACGCTATGCATACACAGGTATCACATACACCTCTCACTATCTTGTCCACTCTGTGCATCAGAATATATTTGCATAACCCTGCACCGATGGTGTGGATGACACGGATGCAGCAGAGGCTTCATCATATGCACAGGGTGATATGTCTGCCAGGGGCATAGGCTGCACCAATGGATAACATCATGTGTGTGTGTAAGGGCCGGTGAGTTTACTGGGCATGACTGTGCAGAATGCATGTGGATGTGGTGGAGCCCTACAGTTGTGTCTGCTGTGTGTTGGTATGTGTGTACACAGTTCAGCCATATGTGATGCCTACATGGGGTATAATTGGCAGCCCCAGACTGTACAGTGCAGGTTGTATGGCTCACCGTGTCCGTCCCGTTGACGCGTGACCCGTGCCTGCCTGGGGTCGCACGGGCACTACCGGGTGGAGGTATAGAGTGGCTACTGTCCGATGACACATGTCCGCTGGAACCGTGTCCACGCTGGGACTGGCCAGGGCCACGTCCATGTGGCCTGCTGTGTCCTGGTGTGGACGGTGTAGCACCAGCTGCACTGCTGCTGCTACCAGCACAGTGTGAGTGGGCATGAGAGGTGGCATGCACACGTCAACCTACACTAGGTGGTGTTGCTGGCCTACGCCCACGTGTCCTACTGGCAACATGGTGTGTAGGCGCACCTTCTGTAGCCACCACACATTCCTGCTCAATGCCAACAGATGCTGACTGTCCATCCTCTATGGGCAACGGTGATGTGGTATGTGTCGGCATCAGAACCGTGCGGGATGAGGGGACATAGGTGGGATGGTAACCAATGGCACAGCTTCTGCCCCTGACAACCCTGCCTGTACCTCATGCATATGGTCATCACCGCTAGTATCTGTGGGGACACTAACATCAGATGGACCGCAGGAGGGGAACGCACCTACACCACCTGTGAATACAAAGACATACTGTAAGGTACATTACACACAGACACACACACACAGACACACACAGACACACACACACAGACACACACACACACAGACACACACACACAGACACGCAGGCAGACACGCAGGCAGACACACACACACAGACACACCTACAGACACACACATGCAGACACACCATGCATGTGATATTGCAGATGGCATGCAGCATTCCCACACTACAGCACAGGGAATGTAGCCCAGGCATTAATAGTGTTAGTATGCATACCGCCCTGGGGTGCACACTACATCAAGCAGGTGTCATATCAGTAGGCATGCAGTACACACAATCATGGTAGCTTGCATGCATCACCGTGATACACCATGTGACCACAGACAGTACACATGGCTGACGTTACCTTGACATGTAATCTGCCGACATGTGCGGTAACATGTGGACATGTGTGACACAATGGTGTCCCGACACATGCACCGCATCATAATTGGCTTCACAGTGCAGTGTTGTGTGTACAGCCTACAGATAGAATGCATGTTTAGCAAATGTGTATGTGCAGGTGTGGTTACTGTGAGCCATGTACATAGCTATACAGTGGGGAGTACAGGCACTCTGCCACTGCATGGCAACAGGACGCATGTATGTTGCTGTGCGATGCATAACATGGACGCATTGCATTGCCATGACTGCAACACAGTCATGCTGTTCCACAGCATGTATATGGTAGACATCGGTGGCACCTCCGGTGGCTGCAGACAGGCATTCCGGTTGTCTGGTGCACCACATCAAATGTACAGGTGGTCCACTATGGCTATGATTGCACTATGTGTGGACAATGTGCAACGGTGTCTATCCACATCAGACGTACTGTGTGGCAACATGCCTGTGGCTATCACCCATGGCCATGTGTGACTGGGTCTTGGACAAATGTGTATGATGGGCATCGTGTACCCATTCCTGTGGTGTCCCATGTGACATACACCCATACATGTCGGAGGTGTCACAATCCAGAGGGCTATGCAGACAACTGTGTGGATGTTTATGTCGGGTGTAGGTCATGTGATGGTGTGACAATATTGCAGACAGAACACCATGGGTGTGGGACATGTCGGGTGGTGTGTCACAACGTGTGCACACAATGCAGGGGCATATGTCACATTGGTGACACCTGTGTGCTGCCCAGATCACTGCTCACTGTGTGGTACTGTGTGCGTACCACGAATGGTGTTCCAATGCATACTACATATGCATCCATTGTAGAACACCTCCACCGTTGTATGCATAGCTGACCACACATATCACACTGACAGGTACTGTGGTTTCATGCCGGTGTATAATAACGGTTGTATCTACTGCACACGGGTGGCATGTGTGTGTCTGGTGGTGCAACCTGTATACCGTGACTGGAACAAAACCCAGGTGTGCATGTTATACCTGGCCACATGGCGAATAACTCTACACTGTAACATGCCTGGTACTAACAACAGTCTCACCTGCGATGGACCCATGTCTGTGCGACACGCCAGAGGTACCTGTATACGGGCGACACAACAGTATAAACATTATCCATGACTGTATGTCAGCCACAGTTCGCACTGTGCATGTCACATCCTGTACCTGTGTGATAGCATATGGTATGCACACGTCTGCATACACAACGTAGCATACTGTAGTATGCGGCTTGTGTGCCCATATACCTGGCATGTGTTGTTACTTTACATGATGTACAGTGACACCTACAACTACAGTGGATATCATACTCATATGCAAGACTGACTTACCAGGCAGCTCCAGGCACATTGGTTGGGAGACACCCACCTCCACGATGGCGGCTAGTGTTTCTGCATGCTGTTCCCTGGGTGTCCCCAGACTGGCCAGGAGCTCCTCCGTGTGTGTGAGTGGGGGATGGGTTGGTGGCCCACCACCTGTTCCACCTTGTTCTCTGGTGATTGCGGCGGCACGCTGTTTCGCGTGCCGTATGAGGTCCGTACAGTGTCGGCGTACCTGCTGGTAGGTGCGGTTGTTGCCACCCACGTCATTCATCCTCCTGCGCATACCCTGCCACAGGTCATCCCGTTGCTGTGGAACATGGCTGAATAGCAAGTCATAGTTGTCATGGAGCAATGGTATAATTACTTCATCCTCCTGGTGGCTGAAGGCTGGCAGGCATGCACGAGGCATTATCTGTAAGACATAATGATGGTGACAGGTCACATTCACACTGATGTACTGGCATACCGCTGAACATACATTGCTATGACATGTACGACATCCGCACAGTAATCTCTGAGACGCATCATGACACTGACACAGCTGACGTGTTGCTGTCACACCTGTCACACCGTTATGCAGTGGGTATCATATCATATCTCTGTGTCAACTCATCACACTGTACATACCCCATGTAGATGGTAACCTGCTGTGGACATGTGTACCTGCCTGCACCTGTGTTCATACCAATCAGCACGTGGCCCGATGTGTGCACAGTCCTACTGTTCACCTGGATGCTGTGTATATGTCACATAGCATCACAGATGCAGCCGTTATGGACGTCAGCGGTGGCACTGCACACATACACATGGACACCTGTACATGCATGTGTCTTGCCATATACATCTACTCAGCACTGTACGGGTGTTGGACATCCTGCCACGGCTCACCTGTATTGCACATGTGATACACATGGGACAATGTCTACTCATATGACATTAGCAGGGCTGGTCATACATAGCATGTGCGCGCGCACGTTGTACACACTGACACACAGCACTTGTGATGCCACAAGGTGCATCAGTGCCACATTACTGATCTGGTCAGTTGATAATTCAAGTGTCATGTGGCCATCGCACCATGTATGACTGTGATGGCACGTGCAGCCTTGCTGAACAGGGCTGTATGGTATGGCAGGGTATATCACATACATGGCACAGGGATGTGTCCCGCCTGTGGGATACCAGTATTGGGAGGGTGGCTGTCCATTCCATATGTCATTTCTATGGGTATATGGACATGTCGCATGTCCATCATCATGGTGTGGACAATGTCCTTCTGCAAGGTAGGCAGCATGCTGCATGGTGGGGGTGTGTATGGTGCATGCTGGCATCGCACATCCATGCATACACATTACCCCTGACAGGTGCTATGTGCTGTGATAGTGTTCAACACAGTGCTGTATGTGCCCGCACGGTGATATCCCGTGCACATGGATGGTACCCTGGCCTGACATGGGTACCACATATGTCTACATCCAGTGCCTGCTGTCACCACCATGTCAGCGGGTGCACCGCACAGCACCATCCCTCCCACAGTAACCATGGTGTTGAGCACAGCCTAGGTATTCATTTATGGGGACGGGGATGTTCACATAGCGGGGGCAGTGCTGGTATCATCCATCAGACCATACACGTATGACGCACACCTCACACACACAGCCCATTCAGTATGTTGTTCGCAACACTGACACAGCTATACTGCTAGGCCAGGGCCATTCCCAGCCGTACATACACAGCTGCACAACGCGTCTGTCTGTGGCATGGGCTACAATGACGGTGGGGTTCAACACATACCGTGTTCGACTGTGGCTGCCGCTGATGTTCTGTGCACATGTCAACACAGTAACCCTGTTCTACTGTAGCCAGCGGTGATGTGCTGTGCACATGTCAATGCTGCACATTGTGTTGGTGTCTGTCTGTCAACAGGCCAGTGGTGGAACACGCAAGGGTATTTGTAATCAAATATGCATGCCGCCCTGTACAGCTGTACTGCTAACATCCCAGGTGCTAATGTGTCATGGACATGCACACCTTACCCGGAAAGTGCATTGCCACCCGTACCCATCACCTCTTGTGGGTTGCTATTATCCAACACCCTATTTGTATTGTATGTTCAGGCTATGCACCTGTGCAGGACATGTGGGCATGTAATGCACTGCTGTGTACCTTTGCACCCATTGCACAACATGTCACACAGGTACACTGGCAGTCATACACTTCACAGCTTGGTGAAGGTACGACAGGTGTTGTACACACGTAACACATATCCTGTGGGACATGGTCGTATGTACAGGCATGTCCGACAGTCACGTACCAGTGCTACCCCTATATGATGGATATGTCGTACATGTGGCAATACAGCAACTGTCACATGTACTCGTGCAATGCCCCCCTACCGATGTAGAGCGGTACTGCCTGTGGGGGATGTGCTTCTGCATCCATGCTGTGCCCATAGCTGTCAGTTGTACATCATTACATGCAACGTACCTCATTTGGTGTTCTAACGGGTGCATGTTCATCACGGCTCCACATTGGTAGGGTCTGTCACACAGTCATTGTTGTACACGGTTTACATGCCAGCCATGGCTTACTATATGTGAATCAATGTAATTCATTGGGATATCATAATTATACATTAGAGCAGCGTATTCCAGCCATCATATAGCCTTCCTAGATGACACTGTTAGCCAGTCAGTAGTAGGTGTTCTGCCATCTGCACATTACTCACACAGTACGAGGGCTACTGTTACCCATTCTGGGGACAGGGTGCTGACAGCTGTGGATGGGTGTGATGCTGTCGACAACCATGACTGCACCTGATGGTCACGTCTGGATGGGTAACATTCACAACACACACCTACCTTCACGTAGTACCACATCATCTACAACAATGGACATCCCTGCCAGAACAATGTATGCAGTATGTCTGTATGCCAACTGTAGGCACCACTGGTGGCCCCCAGGATGGCAGCCGACAGCACCAGTGTATATCTCGCAGACCCATGGGTTACACCATTCACAATGCACCAGTCACGGATGACCCTGTTGTGGATCACATTGCAGTTCCACACATCATGTTACACAAGGCATCATGCATGGAGATGTTGTGGATGGGTGAACACCTCTGCAACACAACATACGCACACATGACACATCACCTGGTACAATATATCTCTCATACAACATGTTATTGTGACTGCCCTGTGATGGCAATACACAGACTACGTGTACTGGGACATGCAATGGCTCACCGGTGTTATAGCCCTCTGGGTGTGTGTCTAGCCATGGTGTACAGTAGGCAGTGGTCTGGACACAGGGACACTGTACATTGACCTACTGTGTCACTGCAACTGTTGCCTATGCTCCTACTGTTATTGTACAGGCATGCGGTATCTGACTGCTATGACAATCCTGGTCGACCACAATGCTGTAGCACTCATGACCTGCAGCCATCAGCGTCGGGTGTAGCGCACACATGTACATCTTCACATGCTATACTGCCTCTGTGGCAGTTTCACATAACTGTCTCTGGCAGGGCTGTAACAGGCAGGCATGGCATGGGGCCATGTGGGACAATGCTTGCATCTTCCACTGTGCTGCACACGGGCGAGGCACACACACTATTGCACCACTCACATATCTCTGCGGTGACTGGGACCTGCCTCCATGCTCTGCGCAGCACGCCTGCGAGTACGGATTGTACACGGACCGTACCTCCCAGGCACATACCTGGACTGGAACACCCACAGGTGAGGGGTTAACACATCACACAGTGCTTTGCACACATCCTGGATAGTTGCCTAACACAATGCATCATAGGTGCTCCATGTGCAGATACCCGTGTTTGTGACCACTATACACATTGTTACACGCGACAGAGTCGACATTGTACACCGCAAGTTACATACAGTCTGTGTTGTTATACTGTATGTTGGGCCTCGGACAGCTAATACTGCCATGTGCTGACAGCAACCCACACTTCCCTGGAATAGACACCCATGTACCTACACATGCTTGAGTCATGCACTCCGCTCAAGCTGGATGACACATTACACAACACATACCATACCTACACTACCCTTAGCATGCACAATACCTCCATGTGACTGGTGTGACGCACCTGGGGTTATCCCCTCTTTGGTGGTTTCAACACATATGCTACACGGCCCTGCTGGCCACATCCTGGAAACACACCCATCGCAGCATACACGGAACATGTGTACTACAACCAGTACTACAGACGTCTGCTGACAGCAGTTGTTAACGGCATGACACCCCAGCAGATGGACACTACACATACATATGCTGACACATACCACAGTGCGCTTCAGTAGCATGTACACAGCTGCAGGAACCATGCTATTCCACACAGAGACATGGCGGTACTGACCTGTTCACAGACGCCACTGTGGTGGTCATGTTCCATGCACATATGATGTACTACCACATGTGCAGGCTGTTGCACAGTGGTGTACATTCACATGTGTGGGGTGCATCACATGTCAGCCATGGTGGGTCCTCGAGGCCCATCATCACATACTCCAGGGCTAGCTACCTAAACATGACTGCCGCACATTGCGGTGTGGGGCCTCAGGCATTGTGGTGGTATGTCAGCATTGTTTGGCTACATCCACATCTGATGTCACATATGATAGTCACCCAGGCATTGCAGACCGAGCTAATGTTGGCAACGTGCCAGGCAATGGCGTACTTACTGATAATACACCCTCTCACTCACTACAGGGTCACAATCCATACATGGACATCGTAGTGTCCCTGTGGACACATACACAGTACTGACATGCACACGATATGTCCTGGGACGCTGGCCCAATGTCACATTCCGATGTCCCTGGCTGTAATGTCCCACCAACCTGTAAGGTATATGTCTCCGCACCAGGCCACTATATTCACTGCTAGCCTGTTGTCAGACATTGTGTACCCTGACTGCCGCACAGTGGCATTTCTCGCACTACCCACGGGTGGCACTGCATAGCACATGTGGGACTGTAGTCATACACCCATGACTGGACCTTTCTGAATGGCAATGGGGCACATCATCACGAACGTGATTCCCACACACATTGATGGCCTCCAGGCCTTTCCTAGCACCCGTGTTGAGCTTGTGTATGCCACAGCATGGCACATACACATGCTGGCCACCTGTCATACCATTGCATGGGCGGTTGGGGTGGTACGGAGGCCGACACATCAGACGTTGTCCTCACATTGCCTTTCAGCACCATTCCACGTTCTGGTATTGGCAACATACACATCCACCTGCACAGCATACCCTGTGTCTCAGGATGTTATGCTATGTGGCTCATGGACAGGACACACAGTGGTGCGAGCATACCATAGTACCTACTACATGTCAGGTACATATTGCATTACACAGTCCTCAGTCATGGGGCCCCTCATGTTCACTATATGCTTACATACAGAACATGCTGTCACAGAGTACTGTCCATGCCTACATATCCCACGCCTACATACCAAGCGCCATTATTGCTCCACCAGCTCATACCGATACCAACCATAGGGGTGTCAGTGTGGCGGATACATCATATGAGTATCATGGCATCAGGATGCATGACACATGGTGCATGCACATCACCTTTGCATAACAACATTCACCCACGGACTATCACATGGATACTGGTCCCGTACATACATATCACATTGTACATGGTTGCTTTACACACATATGCCACACACAGTCCTGTGGTTACCTTATTCCACTGTGGCATGGATACCCTTCTGCAAGGCCACACCTATCTGTACTGTGTGTGATGCTGGTACATAGGTAGCCATTGTACCTGTGAAATACACACATCTACACACAGTCAAGGGTACAATACCACATTTATGGTGTACCTTCAACAACAGCTACAGCTTTACATGGCACAACATTGTCATGCCACGATGTTAACCGGGCTCAGACAGTTTACATATGCGGCTGACATACGGATAACACATCTGTACACATCTGCATACCACATACTCAGGGGTGTCTTCTGCTCTGACACGGCCCATGTCCTCTACATTACTGATGCATATACTCCTCATACATGACATCTGCGGTGGGCAGTGTGAACGGAATGCTCCTGGATATGTGCACACACACCACACTGCATGGGCTGGGCTTCTGTGTTACTTCCACAAACACAACACACACCATGCTGTGGAGCATAGGTCCTGTGCACATCCTGCAGGGACACACAGTAGCACTGTTCATGTGATACCTCCCTTGCTGTTTCTGTGACACGTAGTCCTAGTACCACCACAGCAGCGGTACTCTGTAGACGTGCAGTTGACACCCGCCTCTGCTGTTCACAGGACACTACCATGGGGAGGTGACACTACTGTGTACACTGCACATGTGGACCTGCCAGACTGCATTGTTGCCCACTGTACACCTGTGCAGCTGCTACAGGTCCTTTGGGCATGGTTACTTGGTGTCCCTTCCATTTCGGCTAGCTATCATGCTACTACTCTTTCCCATACCTACAGGCCATATGTCTCCTGTTATTGTACATACCGATAGGTGAGACCTGTGTTATGCAGGATATGCCTGTGATACTGTGTATGATATCTGTCATATCTACCTAGACAGCTTTACATTACACATATTTCACATAGTATCCCCTATTGCAGGGCATACTTGCACGTCGGCCGCACCTTACATATGACATCAGCGGTATATGCCCATACACATGCGTGCTGTGACAGTATACATACATGTCCTATCCCCTGCTATGGCACTTCCTTGTTGGACATCCACTGCCAGCAACGGCGTGTGGTATGGCATTGTTCTCTCTAATGCCCCCCTGTGGCATCCCTTGTGGTGTCTCCGCTGTGTACATGATGTCCCACTGCTGTACACACGGTGTCCACAAGCGTTGGTATGCTCAGCAGGATATCACTACATAACTACCTTTCACCACTTTCTGCATTACGGACAAGCATGATTAATTACAACCACCATTCACATACAGTAAAGCTTAGTCATACACATCATGCGTTACACAACCGTACATATCGTGTGTTCTACATACCTTGGTGTTTCGTTCCGTGTTTCGTTCCATGTATCGTTTTCCATTTTCTTTCGCTTTCGGTTGTACACTGCTGGTTCGGTATGAGCATGCGGTTTGAATATCCTGAGAGTCATCCTTATATATGTCAATACCTGCAACATGTGAATTAATCCCACCAATTGCTGTTCCTCAGTGAGTAATTACGTGCATATCACCTGTGCATCTACTCCATTCGGAAATTACGCGTCGATACTGGGGTATAATTGGATTCCTCACATGGGCGTTGGCTATTTGCCCTACCTTTGTGGAGATGGTCTGTATTGTGTTATGTTATGTGTAACTGCAACCGCTATGCATAGCGACAGGTATATTTCGAAGTAATGTTACCCGTGGATTGTGTGTGTAGGGTGTAGTATTTGGTTCGACATGTGGGTGTCCCTGTCCTGACGACGAATGATAACGGAGTATTGCAGTCAAAACTGAAACATGGCTGTTGTATTCCTTTATACAACGCATGCAAGTATGCATCTGCCTTTAATTGTGTCTCCCATGCGAGATGTTGTGGTTATGCAGATGTCATTGACTGACTGTATGTTTGTGCTGCTATTATGGTTTGTATTCTTTTAATATCTACGGTGGGGGATTTTGGTGGTTGTACGTGACGGATACAGGTTGTGGGCCTTGCATCTCTACATAGACAGTATAGTTGTCTGTGTGCTCCATCCCTACCTGGAGAGTTAACAGTTAATAGTCTTTTGTTACGGGAGTGTAGCTTGGGCTGTTGTTAATTGGTTCCAATATCGTCTGCAGGTGGCCTTGCTGCATGTATACCCCCGTAACTTCTGTGGTATATCAGCGGCTATGTGTACGTGAGTAATTACGTGCATATCACATGTGCATCTACTCCATTCCGTAATTATGCGTCGATACTGGGCTATAATTGGTTTCTCCGCCTGGGCATTGGATATTTGCCCTACCTTCATGGGGATGGTCTGTATTGTCTTATGTTATGTGTGACTGCATCTGCTATGCATGGGAACAAGTATGGTCTGCATTCATGTCACCCATGGATTGTGTGTGACAGGTGTAGTATTTGTTTCAACAAGTGGGTGTACCTGTCCTGCCGACGTATAATAATGGAGTATTGCATTCAAAACTGTAACATGGCTATTGTTTGCATTTCTACAACGCATGCAATTATGCAGCCGCCTTTGATTGTGTCCCCCACGTGATATGTTGTGGTTATGCAGATGTCATTGACCGACTGTATGTTTGTGCTGCTGTTATGGTTTGTATTCCTTTATTATGTACAGTGGTGGATGTCGGCGGTTGTACATCACGGATACGGTTTGTGGGCCTTGCATCTCTACATAACCAGTATAGTTGTCTGTGTGCTCCGTCTCTACTTGGAGAGTTGACAGTTAATTGTCTTTTACTATGGGATTGTAGGTTGGGCTGTTGTCATGTGGTGTCGGTATCGCCTGCGGGTGAGCTTGATGCATGTATACCTCAGTAACATCTGTGGTATATCAGCGGTTGTGTGTACGTGACAACTATGCCTTGTCATTCTGTCCCAGATATTTGCAGTCATTGTGGTCCGGTTGTTGGAATAGCCTGTTTGCCAGTGGTTGCCACATATTGAAATGGGAATTGATTGTCTGACACTTGTAGAACACACAGCGGTGTTTACAGGCCGACACGTGGCCATGGTCAGTACTGGGGTAGCACATACGTATTTCCGCGATACATACCTATTGCTGTCTGATTTTGCCGACGTATCTTATTGCAGTTAACATATCAGTGTCACACATACAGGCATGACTATTACATACGCCCTTTCCAATTCATATGGGGTATATTCCTGTGCTACCATCTGGGACATATTCACTTTGTATCGTTCTATGTCGCCACACTTAGCCAGGGTGGGGCTGTCACTACTACTTTGGGACTAGTAGGGTACATATGCCTGAGGCTAGTTTACCGTATACCTACACCTAATATTCCGCTCTGCCTCTAACATGGCACCGACATACACATGTTGCAGACACACACACATTACACTCACACAGCGACGCACACGGCACCCTCAGCGCGTGCATACTACGGCACTCACGGGGACGGTTGCACACAGTACCTATGTGGACTGCAACACCAGTGGCGGTGTCTACCTCTCCCTTCATATCATCATACTATTACACGCGCATGTACTGTTACAGTACTGTGGTCTGGCGATCTTTCCGCCTCGCGGTTATGCATATCGGTATGTTACCCTTTCCATGGTTGGCGGTATCCTCTTATGTTGAACCTCCCGGATGTTCAGGTTGTCGTTTCACTATGTATACTATGTACAGATATCGCGGGTTACATCTCAGTCACCTTATATCCCTCTAATTCCCTGTCTTGACTGTCGTATATATATGTATATGTGTACATATATTTGTGTATATATATATATATATATATATATATATAATATATATCTATCTACATATATATATCTACACATATATATATATATATATATATATATATATATATATATATATATTTATATGTATACATCTTGCGGTGAACATGGCAGGCATACAGCAACGCCATATACTGTAGGACGTAGGACCCACGTACTGTTCAGGTGTTGGCATTACATGCTCCTCTGGCTGTTGGGTGTACAGTGTTTGGGGGCTGCCTATGTTGGAGTCACACATGAGGCCACCCATACAGTACACTTTACAGGTGGTCATGTTTGTGTGCCGTCCATTTCAATGTGTGTGCAGGTAGGGAGGTGTCAGTCTATGGGGCCTACGCTGTCAGAGTATGTGCTATACGTTCCCTCTTTGCCAAGGCGTAGGCATATTGGGTACGCCTCCGTCTTCCTACTGGGGCTGGCACAGTGTGTTCCTGGTCTGGAACCCTCTGTGCCTGGACTGACCTTGGCAGTTGTGGTGGGATTTGTGGCCCTTCACCATTATGTCCTTGCAGCAGCTGCTTCTGCAGTATCATATTATGTAGCATGGCACATACTATGAATATGTGAGCACATGTGCCTGGAGAGTACTGCAAGGCTCCACCAGATGTATCCAAGCACCGGAACCGTGATTTCAGCATCCCGAACACACGCTCTATGATTATTCTGGTTTGTGCTTGTGCCTCATTATGGCGTTCTTGCATGTGTGTGTGTGCATTTCTGATGGGAGTCATCATCCACGGCTCCAGTGCATAGCCAGCATCCCCCACGAGATGGCCTTGTGGGATGTCCCCCCTGGCAAATACCTGATACAGCTGTGAGGCATGCCAGATATGGGAGTCATGGTAGCTTCCAGGACTGCCAGCACACACATCCATGATAATGCCCTGAGCATTGCACACGACCTGGCAATTGATGGAGGGGAATCCCTTGTGGTTTATGTAGCGTCTACCCTGCTCGCCAGGTGGTGACTTGATTTGTATGTGCATACAGTCTATCGCACCCAGTACCTCCGGGTATTGTGCCACACGGTGGAAGTGGCGCATATTGCTAGCCAAATCCTCCTGAGATCTGGGGAAGAATATATGCTCATTGGCATGTGGTAACATGGCATCCAGGAACTGGTGTAGTACCCTGGATGCTGATGCCTGTGAGATGCCCATTATATCTCTAGTTGGCCTTTGAAAGGTACCTGTGGCCAGTATTCGCAAGCTTACACATACCTTTGTGTCCACTGGGATTGGTTCCCCTCTGTTGTTTCTTGTTCCCAGGCATGGCCAGCACAGCTCCACTATTTGCTGTAACGTGTCCCTGTCCACCCTGTAACGCTCTACTATCTCCAGGTCTTGTAGCCCCTGGTAGGTTACCCTTGGTCTGAACACTCTCCTTCTCCTCCGAGGCCTACGGTGGTTGTCGGCATCCTCCTCCACAACACCGTCTGTCTCTAACACATGCTGATGGATCACAGCCACGGCAGCACCCAACATGTACATGTTAAAAGTTCCCCGTGTGTTTACACCTATGGTGCGGCGTTTGGGAATACGCGGCTGTGTGTTGTGTGCATTCCACTTTATACTATTGTGCTGTGCATACCGATGATGTCATAGGGTGTGTTTGTACGGCTGTATCTGGGGGTTATCTTCCGTGTTTTACCGATGGAACTACAACGCTGTTGCCTTTGGTGTTGCATTATTCTTGCCTGCCATGGATTACCTTTCGACCTTCCCTTACTATTTCTGCACGTTGCACCTACTATTTTCTGGCATGCATCCTGCAGAGCACTGTCATTTGTACTTTCTGGGACATGGCATATCATGCGTTTTGTGTGCTGCCGCCGTTGTGCTGCCTGTCTGCTTTGCTCTGCTGTGTCAGGTCTTCTATCTTTGCAATCTGCTACCTCCCCTACTTTCGTTGCATTCATATGCCTCCCCTTTCCCGTTTTGCAGGTTTCTGCATGCAGAGTTGTCAGCTGCCGCCGATTGGCCTTCGTGGGTTGATTAGTGTTAATTGCTCATTAGTACTCCAATTACACTTCTTCCGCATTTCCTCATATTCTTAACATCACCTTCCTGTTTCCGATGTTGTTTGCGGGGCGTGCGTCACATGACTAGGTTAAGGGAACGTAGTCATTCTCATACACATACACTTCTGCGCGCATTGTGTGCTCTCAGCTGAACTATTACCCCACACCCCGGCCCTGCAGCTGTGATTTCCGATGTACAGCCCAGGTTTGCTGTGCTCCAGTGTGCTTACTGCTACCGTGGCACACCCCTCTGCAGATGTCATGTATTCCCTCTAAGCCACTCCTCGGTGTATTACCGCTGAGCCGTTTGGTGCAACCTTACTCCGGCGGGGAGTTTGCGATTCAGTATTATCTGCCTCATTTGCATAGCATTGACTACTAATTCATAGTTACCACGCTGGAGACTGCCGCGAGTCCTTGCCAAACCCTTGCACCATGGTTGTGGCGTTCCATGCATACCATGGTGTATTATGCTGTGGACCTGATGTCTATTACGATGCTGTTTTATAACATTGTGATATTGTTTCATTATGTTGCACCTTCCGCACACATGTCCTGCGGTTCTGATGTGAGTTACTGTGGACATGCCATTTAAGTTGTTATTTATGTGTTGTGCATGTTTTCTTTTGCCATTCTCTGTGTATTTCGCCATTGGCATATGGTAACAGTGTGATACCTGGGTCTGACACTCTTCCGTTACTCCTATGTTATGTTTGGGAAAATGTAAACCATTTTTTTTTGGTTTACATTGCCGTGGGCTTATGCTATGCCTGTGCCACTTTGTGAATCGCTATATGCCTTCATTTGCATTGTGACACACCGCACATGGGGTGTTTAGCATACCTACGCCGGGGGCTGCGCAGATCCGGCGCACGCCGGTAGTGCACGTGGGATTGGATCGTACCTGAATCGCTCGGCCATATTTGGCGTTATGCGCCTCGCTATCATGTGTGCCTGGTGCAAGGTTCATGAATCCCGGGGTAAGTTTAAAAATTCCTCTTCTGTGTGTCTAATCCCCATTTTTCAACCCTCCACATTTTATTAACTATTTCATCACCTTAGCATCTTTTATTTTCCTTTATTCTCCTTAAGTTACAATCCTACCACAATTAGTGGCATATCTATCATTATATACTCATTTATTTATTTCTTCAAACATTTTCCTTTTAGATATGTTTGTGCACACATATATTACTATTAGTCAAACATATTTTTTCTTTCTTCTCATATCACATAATACACTAAACAGCGTACAAAAACAAACTAAAACTTCTTAAAAAACAAACTTGTCAAGAAAGTCACAGGCAAACTCCAACCGATGTGTTAGTTGCTTTTAATCAATGTACACTTTCATTTGGCTCCCTCGCCAAACTTCCTCAGACAAAAGTTTCATCTAAAAACATTCTAATAAAATATAGCATAGCAAAATCACATGCTTCCACACCACCAATGGTAGTGTACAGCTCTCACATTAATCAACACAATAATTGTTAGCACCTATCCACCCTTTACAAGCATCCATTGCATGCCTAAGAAAAAACAGTGGGCAGATAAATCTAACCTCACATTCACATATTTTAAAAACCCTGTTAGATTAGGCATTTAAAAATGCAAGATAAATCTGGCAACAGTAAATCAAGTGCAGATGGAATCACTACCTGAAATAAATCATATAAGAGTTAACATATCAAGCAGAGGGAGACAGATCCCTTACATAAGTACTTTAAGGATGCATCGGTCACAGAAAGGAAAAATGTCACCTTCTTGTTGAAATTTTATCAACACAAACAAACTATCACATTGGTATAACATTCAGCACAGTCTTGCCATTTAGTCTTACTGCCAACGGCCCTATTTAAGCTGGATGGCGTATACGGACCTTCATACTGACTCTTTTTTTATATATGAATAGCTCTTTTTCAGCCAGTTTACACATTTTCAAAGATAACTGGAGTCAACGTAATAAACGTATACAACCCCTCCTTCACAAAGATGATGTGACGGCAGGCCTCTCTTCACAGAGCTCCACCCATAAGAAGTCACTCGTAATCAAGTGGGTGTGTTGTGTTGCCTTAAGACTTATATGTGCCGAATGTTATACCAATGTGATAGTGTGTTTGTGTTGATAAAATTTCAACAAGAAGGTGACATTTTCCCTTTCTGTGACTGATGCATCCTTAAAGTACCTATGTAAAGGATTTGTCTCCCACTGCTTGATATGTTAACTCTTATAGTTTTCATTTCAAGTAGGATTCCATACGCACTTGATTTACTGTTGCCAGATTTATCTTGCATTTTTAAATGCCTAATCTAACAGGGTTTTTCAAATATGTGAATGTGAGGTTAGATTTATCCGCCCACTGTCTGTTCTTAGGTATATAATTGATGCTTGTAAAGGATGGATAGGTGCTAACAATTATTGTGTTGATTAATGTGAGGGCTGTGCACTACCATTGGTGGTATTGAAGCATGTGATTTTGCTATGCTATATTTTATTGGAATATTTTTAGATGAAACTTTTTTAAGTCTGAGGAAGTGTGACCAGGGAGCCAAACGAAAGTGTGCATTGATTTAAAGCAACTAACACATCGTTGGAGTTTGCCTGTGACTTTCTTGACATAAAACAACCCTCCCAAATAATACTCCTTTTACATCTAATATTTGTAATTCATTGTTTCATATCTGAATTCCATTCCCTCAACATGACTCATTTCCTACTGACCATATAATCTTCCTTCCTCATATTGCTTCAACTGCTTCTATTTTTTTTCCTTTCTCTTATGCCCTGTGTCCAACAAACATTCATACTTAACTTCTAAGCTCCTGATATAATTTTTATATATTCTTTACATTTAATTCCAATATTCGTGTATCATCCTTTCCCTTTCTTAGTTCTAATTTTTGTATCTTTCTTCCCCAAAAGTTCCCCTACCCTATTTTTTATCATTTATTTGTTCATGTTGTTCTTATTCTTCCCCTGTCTCCAACTCCCCCCCCCTTTCACCCATTTCTAATACTATATATGAATTTTAAACTATATCTGAGACAACCATCTTCAGGTCATCCCTCTTTTCATTTACGCATCTTATCTAGTATTTCTGCAGTATCTTCTTCAGTCATTTCCTCATAATAATTTCTTCTTTTTTAAATATCTTCAGTAACTAATTGTCCCTATTCTCCATTATTTTCTTCCTCACTTTTTCTGTCTTGTTCTTAGAAAGGGCAGTCAAACCAATAATGTCTACTCACACCATATTTTCTGCATATTAATTTTAATTTCCCAATAGTATGACCCTACATTTTTCACATCTTGTTTTATTGCAGTCTTGCATCAAATGTGCTGTTACTCAAAAAAAAAAACTTTACGTTGTTTCGGTTGGCCACAGTATCTAACAGAGACTTTTTTTCAATTTAACATAATTATGTTTGGTACAAGCTGCATGTTTCCTTCACTCACATCCAATGTTATCCATAATTTCCACCCTTTGGCAAACTTTTCTTTTATCATATACTTTATCATCATGTACTTTACTACAAGCAGATAGAAAAAAATGCTCTTAACTGATCTTCTCTATCAGATGTTCTAATCTGAACATTTAATTTTCTTTTTAACTGCATACTTAAGTCCTGATGTAGAAAGGTTTTCCACTGTGAAGTCATACATTTCCTTTGTTTTATTCATAAAACATTTTGCTAACAATTAAGTTTCAAATGTCATTTCACAAAAAAGTCTTCACTACTTAAATGAATTAATGCTATTATATCTTTTAAATCAAAACCCAGTGGTGCAATATTATAATCTCAAATTTTATAACCATTAATGGCTTCATTGTTTTTGTTCTAAGCCTTAGTCATATCCCCTGGACATTCAATACTTCAGTGATCCTTTGCAGGCCTATGCATCCCTCTTCCTCATTGCTTCTTCTGCCTGCCTGACTCACACTTTTAGCATGCATCATTGTAGCTCACCATTTAATGTTTATATGTATTCTTCTCACCTCATGCTCTTTTAGATGTATGTCCCTAAAACCAGCTTCACCAACAAATGAACATGCATCCAGATTTACATCATTAATCCCAAAATCTGTTTCTTTCTCTCCCAGGTTCGTACTAGCATTTTCAGAAATGTACTCTTTGGTCTATTAAAGCACCTTCCATTGTGTCCTCTTTATTGCAAATTTTGCAAAATATTTAAATTTGCTGCTTCTTCCTCATGTGCCCCTTCACAGGGAATTTACCCTTCATTAAACTTCATAGAAAATGACCTATTTTTTCCTTCTTTAAACCTTTTTCTCCCTCTCCTTTATAAACATCTTTTTCTCCTACTGAAAGTTCCCAGAGCTGAACATAACATAATTTCCCCATAACTACTTTGTACCATTTACCTTTCATCCCTTGACCCGTGAACCCCTATTTTTAATCTCCATAACTTTGTTTTACTTAATATGCACTCATTTATTTTCTTACAGTACTTCATTTCTTTTTCTCTGAATACTTAACCCCTGTACTTTGTACTTACTGCACAAAACTTCTCATAATATATTTATTTTCCATTGTTTTATCTTGCTTACCATCCACAGCAGATTTAAAATGCCAAAAAAAAACCCACTGGATAACCATAACGTAACCTATTTTCTGTTACAATATTGTTATGGATGGATGGCTGGATGCATGGATGGATAACACTCCTTGCTCAACTGGCATCAGCCTTGATCCCTGTATGACCCCAAATGCTATCTCTAGTAACTCTTATATACTTCCCTCACATAACTCAACTTCCCTAATATGTGTGTGTATGCATTGTGCATAATTTTTTAAAGGATATGTTAAAAGAGTTACACATCACAATATTGGTTCTTATTTCCTTTAAAACCTCCTCCCACTGCTTCATTCTAATTTCCCTATGTTTAAACCTCACCTCAACACAAATGTATTTATTTATTTTTATTTATTTTACATTTGTTAACCAGGATGGTTTGACTGGTCGAGGTCCATTTTCAGCAGAGGCCCGGGGAGAAAAGCTCCACAATCTCCTGATTAGTGAAATATACCCCCCTATTTTTGGTCCAGTTCTCAAATCCTTAATTTTCTCTTTGCTAAACTTTAATTAAACCTTCCTAAGCATATCTTTCAGTGCCAAAACACTTTGAATTTCTCATCATTTATTCTTTGTGATAACCACTACATCAAAAACATTTGCTGTGACCAGGTTGCCTGAACTTGGTTCACTTAATTTTCTGCTGCAGCATTTATTGCTAAAGTAAATGATACTTACTCCACTAATAAGACCTAGCCATCCATTTACTATCACCCTATTCCATGTTATTTTTTGGTCACTCCAATTATAACTCCGTAATACCTCCCACATTTCCTCACACATTACACTGACAAATGCTACCTCCTTCTCTAACTATGGAATTCACTGCTTCCTTTGTTCTCAAAAATATATGTTAGCTTGTTTTTCCTTAGTCTCATATATTCCATTATGTACTGTTTTTCCTGTCACCTTAGATTGCCTCATTTTTATAATCTTCAGATTTTTATAATTCATATTTCCTTATGTTATAAGTCTCCAGTTCTGAATATCTTCTCTGTCTCTGCTTTCCTGTTAAAAACAAAATCTATTAATACCCTCATAAACATCCTTACTTTCCTCCACCTTCTCCACCTTCTCTTAACCATGCAACACTTTTGCAAACAAAAACTTCTCCTCTTTCCCTAATTTCTTATAAAAATAATACATTAAGCCATTTGGGCTTGTGGAATTAATTTCTTCAACTCAATTTATTGCTTTGTCTTGTAAAATTTGCAATAAAGAGGAAACAATGGAAGACTTTTGTAAACTGTCATCATGCTCTAATGCTGGACTGTCAAACATAGTCTGTTTCATTACATTTTCTGCATTTTGCCCCAAAATTTTTATGTGAAAATCCTCTTTCCTTGCATTGTAAATATAATTGCTTTGGACATTCTTGAACAAAATAATTGTCTTCCCTGCACACACACACACACACACACACACACACACACACACACACACACACACACATTTTTGGTTGCTCCCAGCTTTTACGTTTCCCTTTTCTAACAACATTAATTACATCTGGTATATGAGCAACATTTCCTTCTTTCACATTTAATGGAAGCCATATCTCCCACGCCCCATTCTAAATATATCTGTCATCATATATATTTTTTATTTCATATACAGCATGACAACATTGTCTAAAATACCTTCTTATGTCCATCTGCTATCTCCTTCACCAGATCTTTATTTTCCTCATCATTTTGTTACCTGACATCTCTTGTTTTCTCCCTTTTCTCCATTACATATTTTCTTCACATATATCTCCACTACTCCTAAAATACCTTTCCTGACTCTCAGCCATTTCTCACTTTTCAGTTCTCCTGCATTCCATTCCTCCTTCCTCTCTCTTATTTCTTACTTTTGATTAATGAAGGTATCTTCAATTCCTTTTCCTTGAACTACCCACCTCTGCTTATACATCAAGCCCTTTATCTTTTCCTTATTTCTCTCTTTCTTTCTTTCTTTCTTTCTTTCTTTCTTTCTTTCGTCTAACTTCCCCTCCCACCTGCCCCCCACAGATTATTGTTTGCTTGGGTGGTGATTTTTATATCATATCTGGCTTTGATTGATTTGATTGGGGTCCAAAGATCCTTATTTTGTTTAGCAAGAATTCTTTTTGATAAATAAAATATGTATAATAGTAATAGTAATAATAATAATAATAATAATAATAATAATAATAATAATAATACATAATTTCCGTCCCATTACTTCCCCTTATGTAAGTAGATCGTCTTTCTTTGCCAGATCCTACATTCCCCATACTCATCCAAATCTTACAATATTACATCCTGCTCTATTTTCACAATGTTTTTCTTATATTACAGTTAAAATCTGCTATTAATATAGCCGTGTTTACCATCATGTACTTTGTTCAATTTCTTCTGACAGATAATTTTTTCCTCATATGCATATACTGCAACAAGCCTAATCTCCCCTTCTCTGTCTGTCATATCTGCAATAACTGCCGTACCTGGAATAACTTTTATCAAAGTTTGCAATTTAAAGCTCACTTCTTTCAGTGGTATGACAATTCCTGAGCAGGTATCATTACTTGGACTTCATATCACACCCACAAGTTTACAATTTGAACTTTTTGTGTCTGTGATACCAGTATCACATTTTGCAAACACATCATTTCTGCATTTTGTTCCTCACACTATTTACACAGTAATATACTCACAACTTCATTTCTTATATGTTAACATTCACTGTCACAATGGAAGACAACATACTTTCCCTTGCTTTGCAGATTTTTTCATCCTCCTAATTTAACCTTCCTTTTTAACTGTAGCTGGTATCCTAGTTACCCGTTCTTCCGCCATACTACCCTCTCCTTCTTCTACATCCTTCTGTAACACTTCATATTTCTTATGTGTTCGAATATCATGCACATGCACTCCTTCCTGAGCCTTCATTTCATTTTCTGCACCCTTGCCTCTTTATTCAGCTCTTCTTCATCTTCTTCTTCTTCATTATCACGTGACATTTCTTGTCTCTCTTCCTCATTACTCAGTCGCCCCCTTTCCCCATTTTCACTCTGAATCACAGTATTTATTGTTGTTTCTTTTTGTAAACTTTCATCATGCTCTAATGCTGGACAATCAAACAAAAATAGTCTGTTCCATTACATTTTCTACAGTTTGCCCCAAAATGTTTAACTGTATGTCCTGTTTCCTTATATTGTACATATAATTTCTTTGGACATTCTTGAACTAAATGATTGTCTTCTCCACCCCCCCACACACACACACACACACACACACATATTTTTGGTTGCTCCCAATTTTTACATTTCCCCTTTGTCCAACAATATTCATTACATTTGGTATATAAGCAACATGTCCTTCTTTCACATTTAATGCAACCCATATATCCCATGCCTCATTCCAGACATTTTCATTATAATATATATTATTTTAATTTCATATACAACATAACATTGTTCAAAGTACTTTCTTAAGTCCATTGCTTCAATATCAACAGTTCTAAACTGTACAGTTAGTTTTTTCTTGTCTCAAAGTTCTTGAATGAAAATGTATACTTTTTCCAAGGCTCTTAAAATGTTTCAGCATCACACGCTCTTACATTTTTTCTGTCAAAGTGAAGTTTTCAAATATTGTTTCACAAAAGGCTTCACTTCCTAAATGTATCATAGCCTCAATGTATAACTTTGAAGCCTAAAGGCACGGCCGCAATGTCCCAATCAACACACCAATATATAGAAGTTTCACTCCTTTGCAATGGGTACCTACCGGTGGGCAAAGACTGAATTCTTGAACATCATTTACCTGGAATTCACCCTGAAAAGAATCAAAGCTCCTCCATTTAAATCACATTGTTGAGTTGTGTCAGCAGTGATGCTACTCTCAGCAGTAATTTCCCTCTTCTTTCAGTTGGTGTGACTTTGGATTCAGTGTATATAAGTCTGTTTAGTGTGTGAGACTTACCCCCTGTAAAAAAAAAAAAACTTTAAGAACTGTTTTGTTGGTCATTTTTTTTTCAGGGAAAGCAGTTCAAGGATTTTAATTCTCAGAGGGTTGACTTTGTCCACTCATAGTAGAAGCCCTTTGCAATACCATCACAACCAGTTTCCTTTTTCCTGTTGTCTGCACTGTTGCTAAATGACTAAATGGCTGCCAAGAACTTACAGACTGTGCATATGAACGTATTGTCATTTAGTGTATCTCCAGCCCCAAAAGCAACTAAATCATTATAATCTTCAATGTTTTGCTGAATTGTCATTTCAGTAGTTTGCCCATTACTGTGACAGCGTGTTGGACATTCTGTATCATTAAAGCAGTGAAGTTTCACTATAAGCAGTATCATTCACAGAAGAACTTCTAAAAATAATTTCAGTGTCCATATCACTACATTCCTGCACACATTCAGCTACAATATAATTCCAGGAAGCCACTTATGTATTGTTATGTATTGCTTTAATCATCTGCAACACTTTTTCAGTCCCCGACTTCCTTCCTCCATCTCTGCAACTTTAATTTTGTTCAGCACCATATCTGCACAATACAAATGTGCCGTTTATCCAGCAAGACTCTCATTTATGCTGTGGTCAGCATTCTTCTCCATGTTTCCTCTGGGTACAGGCCCCTACTACCACCTACAGAAAAAGAGCAAGGAGAATTCCCTGGTGCCCTGGCCATAGTCCCCCATTCAGTACAAATGCCACCTTGAGTCTTCCTGAAAAAAGGCTACTAGCCTTAACTGACTAACCTAGTCAAAAAAAGAATAAATATATAAATAAATAAATAAATAAACAGACAATGTGAGGTCCTGTCATTACCATCTTCAATGAAGAAAGGAAAGAGGCACAGTTGTATTGTGGGATTATCTTCAATGAGGTAGTCTAACTAGCTGCGCCATCTAAAACAGACACTAATTAATTGAAAACTTCTGTATGAGCCCTACTCTGAAATGTGATGGACTATTTTTTTTTAATGTACTATAGTACTTTTCTTTTCAGTAAGAAGTACAACACTTTATAGCAACCAAAAAAGATCATTTTCAGTATAAAACAGAAGAAAGAGTATCCCTTTTGAAAAGAAAAAACATGATCCCATAATTATGCTTGGAATTTTTAAAGCAAAAGAGATAAAGACACATAGTAACAGACTCCCAAAAAAGATGCTCTACTGGCAGAAAATGCAAAATGTATACAATAATTAGTGCTTCAAATCACTACTCTGCTTTTCTGCTACTTGTTCTCTAAAGTGTTTTATTGCATCTTCTCTGCTGCATTTATTACTGCTGTTCTTAGTCTGTTTAAATTTTAAGTATTATTTAAGCTCCACAGATCCAGTTTTGTTGTCCTGCAGACTACAAGAGTAACAGAAAGGAGAAAGAGATTCTCTAAGTGCCTCCATTTTGATTTTTTCGTAATTTATTGCTATCTGCACTTGTTTTTTGTCATTTTTATCTGCATTTATTTAAACTGCATTTTCCTTAATATTGCTACACAGTCAAGTGTGTTAGCTTATACTGCATTTAAAGTGTTTTTGCTACTGTTTTATTTTATTTATTTTATTTTACATTTGTTAACCGGGGGTGTCTGACTCAGCCGAAAACTCCCTTTTTCAGTAGAGGCCCAGGGAGAAAAGCTCCACATAGAAAAATTACAGATACAGTTAGATATTTAGACATGATCAGTATACACTCAAACTACAATAGACATGTTTTTGGAGTGGCATGCAGCACAGCAACAGTTACAGAGGAGAGAGCAAACAAGAAAATATTAATTTAACAATAAAGGTAATTAACAGATTTGAGGTGTACAGCTGAAATTTGGAACATAGGTGAATACATACATAGTACACAGGTACAGTACATACATTGTAGATTAGCCAGTGTTTGTGAGTAAGAGTGAAAACTATTATCAAGTACTCTAGGTTTAGTATGTGTACCTTATCCGCTTTCATTAGCCTGGGGAGCAGTCATTGCACTGCCAACTCTGCTCGAGATGTTGCCTAATGAGGTCTTTAAAGGAGGCTTTGGATGATGTGTTTTGTATGCTAGTGGGAAGAGAGTTCCATTTTTTAACCACTGAACTACTATATAGTGTGTCTCCAAAGCTATTGTAGCTGTTGATGACTTCTAGTAGTAGTTTGCTTAATGATCTAAGAGGCCTTTTGGCTGAGTGATGTTGTACTAGGTTTTTGAGGGCAGGACCCTTATTGGGGAGGTAATAGATAGAATGACAGAGGCAGAGATGATTCTAGGTTAGGAGGCTGGGCAGTTCAAGCCACTGGAGCTGTCTCAAAGCAGTACAGTGATGAGTTCTATATGAGCAATTTGCAGCAAAGCGGGCAATTCTGTTATAGCAGGGCTTCCATTTTGCTTAGTTCAGTTTTGTTGAGATTAGTCAGAATGGGAGATGCATAGAGTAGGGTGGATAGAAGTTGGGAGCAAGCAATAGTTGATCTTGTGTTGTTGGTAAGAAATGGTTTGATATGGTAGAGTGGTCCCAGTTTATCATGTACTTTTTTAATAGTTAAGTTGAGATGACTATCAAATTTTAGGTGGGAGTCTATGGTTATTCCCAATAGCTTAGCCTGTGCCTCTGCAGCAATTGGGGTAGCATTTGTGGAGTAGATTGTGAATTGACTGCTATCAGTGTTTTTGTTAGAACTGGTTATAATCATAAGCTGAGTTTTCTTTGGATTGAGGATAAGCTGGGCTTTGGTAAGGTAGTTTTCAATGTCAGAGAATGCTAGTTCAGTTGTTTGCAGGAGGGTGGGAATATTTTGTGCAGCACAGATTAAGGTGGTATCATCTGCATACTGAATGATAGATTCATGATGTGTGGCGGTATGGAGGTCATTTGTGAAGATTGTGAACAGTAGTGGTCCTAAGATAGAACCCTGTGGGACTCCTATAATTATGGGCAGCTGAGGAGAGAGAAAATTTTCCCATTTCACAGCTTGGTACCTGTCAGTTAAGTAGCTTTGGAACCAGGTAAGAGTGGAATTTGATAGGTGATATTGGTTTAGTTTGTTTAGCAGGATTTGGTGTGAGACTGTGTCAAATGCTTTGGACATATCCAAAAAAAGAGTTGGCACCTGCAGGCCTTCATTTTTGAGATAGTTTACTGTGTCTGTGAAGCAGAGGAGGGCTGTAGTGGTACTATGGACAGTCTGAAACCATGCTGAGTAGGTGACAGGATGTTGCTGTCTAGGAGATATTTTAGCACCTGGGTATGGATGCATTTTTCTAGGATTTTGGCCAGGGGGAGAGTAAAGCAATGGGTCTGTAGTTATTAAGTTCAGTGGAGATCCTGCCTTTATGTATGGGTGTAACACAGGATATTTTCCAGAGTTTGGGCACATAGTTTTCAACAACTGATCTGTTTATGAGAGTGGAGACTGGGATAGCAATAGCATCTGCTGTGACTTTCAAGAAATACCTGGGGAGTAGGCTGGCTGCTGTTGATGAGGTTTTTAGTTTGGAGAGTATGCGTTTGACTGAAGTGGTGGAAACTGTTTTGAGGGTAAAGCTTGTATTAATGTTATTTGTCTTGGGGGGATAGTGAGGTAGGAAATGTCCTGTAATACTAAGGACGGAACTGAGTTCACAAAGTGGGAGGTGAATTGTGTTTCGATGGGAACTTTAGTGTCAGGATTGGTTGGTTTAGGGGTAGCCTTTTGGATGTGTTTTAGTAGCTGATTTACATTTTTTCAAAATTTTTTGGGGGGGGTTGTGTTGGTATTTAGTCTGTAATGTCATGTAGTAGGATTTTTTGTCCAGCCTAATGCATTTTTTTGCATGGTTGCACAGTTCTTGGTATTTAGTTTGGCTTTGTGTTTCTTTGTTTTTTTTATAGTAAAGCCAGGCAGTGTCTCTGGACTTGAGGATTTGTTTTGTTTCTTTACTGGGCCAGGGGTTTGTAGAGGTTCTAACCTTGATTTCGTGCAATGGAGCTACAGTGTCTATGTGTTGTAGAAATTTTTTCTTGAAATATGCTACAGCCTGGTCAAGTGGGAGGGATTTTAGGGGCGTCCAGTCACAGTTACAAGGTAAAGTATTGAGGACCTCAGAAGAGAATTGTTTTGTGTTTCTAGTGGATATATAGTTAGTGGTTTTGCATATGCTTGTTCTACTACTTATAAAGTATATTATGTTGTGGTCACTTAAGGTGTCTGGGAGACTGCCTGTGTGGGGGTACACTGTGGGGCTGTTAGTTAGGACCCAGTCAAGGATATATTCCCTTTTAGATTTTTTATTACATCTAGTTGGAATTTGGACTAGCTGCTGGTAGCCATGAAGATTTATTAGATTACTTGGTGGTTCTGATATACAGGTGAACCAATCTAGGTTGAAATCCCCCAGAATAAGGGTTTCTTGAGAGTATGTGGAAGAACACCAGGATACGAAGTCTTCAAGGCTATCAGGTGTATTACCAGGTGAAATATAGATCATGATTGTGGTGATTACTATTTTAGGCTGAAGTTGAAGTTGTGAGATAAGTATGTCCCAATTATTGGGGGAGGGGTAGGAGTTCGGTAATTGATGTACAATTAAGTTGTTCTTATACAGTAAGGCAGTTCCGCCCCCTTTACAAAGTGGTCTTTCTTGTCTAATGGTATTGTAGCCAGTACGGAGAACTTCTGAGTTAGCTATGTTTTTATTTAGCCAGGTTTTTATTAAAGCAACTATGTCTGGGGAGTAGTGTGCTATTGTGGCCTGGAGTTCAGGTATTTTATTTTTGATACTTCTAATATTAATATTTAGCATTAAAAGATGATTGGTTTTGCTGCTGTTTGTTGATTTGCCCAGGGATGAAGATAGTGGGGGTGTTATGTTCTGACATTTGTGTTGGAGCAGCTTGTGTTGAACAGGATGGATTTGGGTCTGGGTTGGGGTGGATATCCTCACTTATAGTGAGCCTGGTGTTAAAATGGTGATACAGATGTTGGAATTTGGTGATGAGTGTGAGAAAGTATTGTGTTTTTTTGGAGTATAAATGAGAGCATATGCGTTTAGTTCTGAATTGGTCTGTTATGAGTTCCTGAACAATTGTGGGCATATATTATTACAATGTGCAGTGTCTGTATATGAGAGTGCATAATATAGTGTTGTGCCACTAAGCTTAGGGATATTGCTAGAGTGATAACTTGTGGAGTTATAAAGAATTATGAGAAGACAAACTAGACTTAGTTGTGTGATAGTCATGGTTATAAAGTTTAGGTTGGCTCTAGGTGGAAATCTGTATAGGAATTATAGGGTTGCACTATATGTGGATGGGTAAGTAGTGTGGGGTGATGTAAATAATGCCCAGTGAGAATGAGAGTGGTTGGGAGTATTTTGTGGTGGAGCAAGTTGGTGTGGTGTAATGTGATCTGACTTGAGGAGCTGTGATTGGTGGAGGTGATGTGAGGTTGAGCTGTGGGTGTGGCTCTGAGTACTATATATATAGAGGTAGTGGGGGCAGGAGACAATTGGGGGCAGGGAAGGGGAGTGGAGAGAGCCCAAGCATTAGTGAGGGTGAACGCAGTGGAGCAGAGCCCACCAAGACAAGAGTAATGGGCAGCAAAAAGGAAGTGTAACTTTATAAATCTGAACATTTTAAACAAATTCCTGAGGTCTAATGGTTTACCAGCAAGTGGAATTCAATTGCTGAAGAGCACTTGTGTCCTGGTGGGAGACTAGTAATTTAAAGATGGCTCCATTCTCAGCAGGATTCTAATATAGACTTAGTATTGGGGGAGGGGGATAGCACAAGTGATGTAAACCAGGTGAAATGCAAAGAAACCAGTGAAACCAGAGAGGCAATCAGTAGAAATCTATCAGTGAAGGCCTCAGAGGGGGTAAGTAATAATTCAAACTCTACCTGTAAAGTGAAGGAGAGAAGAGACAGCAAAGTTTATTAAGGTTGGGAGTCTGTCTTCACATTGACTTGCTTATTAGTAGCTAGTTTATGCACAGATTACTGTTTAACTGCTTTTCTGCAAAACAAACAAACAAAAAAAAAAAAAACAAACAAAAAAATTCCTAAGCTTGTTTCCCACCTTTCCTGTAACTAGCCCAGTCCAGATACAGATTTTCTATATCCAGGACTGTTTTGTAAGTTTCTGAGCCCCCCATATCTTTCTGTGTTGGAGGGAAGCCTTCTAGCTTATCAGTGGGAGTGGTAAGCACTGGGTAGCCTATCTACCACAAGAGGAATGGTTTCTGGCCCAGAAATTGTAGTTTACTTGCCATTTGGGCAGTTTTTCCATCCCTTTCAATTTTCTGGTTTAAAACCCATGTTTGCGCAGGTTTGCATTTGTTTAAGCTCTGCGGATCCAGTTTTTGCATCCTGCAGACTACAAAAGCAACAGGAAGGAGAAAGTGATACTCTAAGTGCCTCCATTTTGATTTCTTTCATAAGTTACTGTTCTCTGCACTTGTTTTTTTTTTTTTTTTGTCGTTTTTAATTTATCTGCATTTATTTAAACTGCATTTGTCTTGATATTGCTACACACTCAAGTGTGCTAGCTGTATTGCATTTATTGTGTTTTTGCTATTGTTTTAACTGCTTTTCTGCAAAAAAAAACAAACAAACAAAAAGTTCTAAGCTTGTTTCCCACCTTTCCTGTAACTAGTCTTGTCCAGATACAGATTTGTTGTATCTAGGGCTGTTTTGTAAGTTTCTGAACTCCCCAGACCTTTCTTTAAAAGCCAGCATTTACATCGGTTTGTACTTGTTTAAGCTCCATGGATCCAGTTTTGGCATCCTGCAGACTACAAGAGCAACAGGAAAGAGAAAGAGATACTCTAAGTGCATCCATTTTGACTTTTTCATAATTTCCTGCTCTCTGCACTTGTTTTTTGTCGTTTTTAATTTATGTGCATTTATTTAAACTGTATTTGCCTTAATATTGCTACACACTCGTTTGCTAGCCTGTACTGCATTTAAAGTGTTTTTGCTACTGCTTTAACTGATTTTATACAAAAAAAAAAAGTTCTAAGCTCGTTTCCCACCTTTCCTGTAACTAGTCTAGTCCAGATACAGATTTGCTGTATCCAGGACTGTGTGCAAACTTCTGAGCCCCCCCCCAAGCCTTTCTGTGTTGGAGGGAAGCCTTCTAGCTTATCAGTGGGAGTGGTAAGCACTAGATAGCCTATCTACCACAAGAGGAGTGGCTTTTGGTCCAGAAGGGGTAGTTTATTGGCTTTTTGGACAGTTTTTCCATTCCTTTCAACTTTCTGGTTTAAAAGCCCATGTTTGCACCGGTTTGCCTGGGTTTGCACACCATGCAGTGGTGCTCAGCTGAGGTAAACTATTACCAATGCCAAAACATCTGCTCTTTAATTTTTCACTTAGAACATGCTTGTTCTTTTACTTCTTGCAATTCAAATAGATTAATCTGCTAGCACTTTAACAGGCTTTTGTAGCATTTATTATAGCACACTTAGGTGCTATCAGCACAAGCTGCTCTTAAGCAGTAACCGCACCAGTACTTATTAGTAATGACCACCCCTCCTGGTATGATTGTAGGGCAATTTCCTATGCTTTCTCCTGCTAACCTGGTGCACTTGGGCATTCTAAGATAGTGGGCAACTGCCTAATGTACACAGTCAACCCTCCCCTCTTACCTCCCAACACTCATACAGTCATCCCTCTCCACAAAGGACGAGTGACTAGGGACCCTGGGAACTATCGCCTCATTAGTCTGACAAGTCTGATATGCAAAGCTATGGAATACATCATCGTGGACCTAATATACAAGGATACAGGGAATCTCCAAACTCTGGATCCCACACAGTTCGGTTTTATGAAGGGTAGATCATACCTGCTCAACCTGGTCAACTTATTTGAGCCAGTCACCAGAGCTGTGGATCATACAGCCTACCTTGATCTGACCAAGGCCTTTGATATCATTCCCCACTCAGGTTTCATAGAAAAACTCACTAAGCTAGGCATCAACCCCTATATCACTAGGTGGGTTGCAAACTGGCTCACAGATAGAACCCACAGTGTGAAAGTAGCTGACTTCAAGTCAGACTGCTGACCAGTCATGAGTGGAGATCCACAGGGTTTGGTCCTGGGTCCTCTCCTGTTTGGTATCTACTTCTCTGAAGTTAAGGCCAACACAAAGGGTCTCTGGCTTACAAAATTTGCAGACGATTTCAAGTTGGGAGCTCCCAAAGTGATGTTGACATCCTGCAGAAAGGCCTCACTGAGACTAACAACTGGTGTCAGAACCATGGCCTTAAGTTCAATACCAAAAAATGTGTCGTCATCCCCTTTGGGAAGAACTTGATTCTCATGAATTACCACATCAGTGGTAGGCCACTGAACACAGAAGGCGTTATAAGAGATCTGGAAACACAGGTTGACAGCAACCTCTCTTTTGGCCACCACATTGCCACTGTAGTCAGAAAGTCCTTCTATGTGGCGCATCTCATTACTAAGGTTTTTGTATCCAGGAATAAAGAGGTAATTTTCTCCCTCTGCTCTTCCCTCATTAGGCCAATCTTTGAGTACAATGCCCCATTTGGCATGTACCTCACTAGACAAATGCAACAACTGGAGAGGCCACAAAAGTACCTCATAAAGATGATCCTAGGCCTTAAACACGTGTCCTAGATGGACAGACTCAAAAAACTCCAACTATTCTCTGTCTCATATCGCCTACTTAGAGGCAATCTCTGATTGACTTACAAAGCCATGTGTGACCCAGCTCTGTTTGAAATGCTACATCTAAAGAAATTCCAATCCCTCCGCACCACATGCTCCAGAGATCTCAACCCCATTACCACAACCAACAGAACATGCTGGAAGGACTGGTTAATAACACAGAAACTGCCCATGTTATGGAATATACTTTCCATACATGTCAAACAGAGCACCTTACTGGCCCTCTTCAAGAGAAATCTTGATGAGTGGATGGGAAATAGAAAATTCACCCCGGGGATTACTCCAGTGGCTCTGCTCGACAGAGGCACTGGGGACTTATGTTGGCTGGCACAATGCCAGGATAATTATATGGGCTAGGCTTGTAAAAGCTCCAGGGCCATTAGCTTAGTACACACCTATGAGCCTATGAACCTATGTGAGAGATGGACTTATATCACCAAACTGGAAGCAGTGCATTATCCAACCAACACCAGACTAGCTGGTCAAGAGGAGAAGGTCAACACTTGCAGCTCACTACATAGAACACACAGCCCACCAAAGCACCAACCATCACAACCCACACATAGAAACACAAACAATGCATCCACCTTCATGGAGGCTCTCAATAAAAATGTACCAAAACAACAGAGAACTCTGAGACAGAAATGCACTTGACCACCACAACACAACACCAACCCCAGAACACATAGCTCACTACCACAGTGTGCCCCTCAACCTAAGCCCTTAAGGCAAAACACTTTGACCAATGTACTAATCATAGGAGACTCAATTGTGACACACACTGATGTCCCACTCACTAGGCTGAACAAGGAGAAAGTGGCAGTCAGTTGTCTATCAGGTGGCAGAATCCACCACATAACACATGCACTCAGGTCACTCCACAACAAATACAAATATGACTCAGTCATTGTCCATGTGGGTGTGAATGATGTGAGACATACCTCCCTGGACTACATGAAAAGAGATGTAATGGAACTCTTGGATTATGTGGCCCAGGCAGGTATGACCCTAGCCCTGAGCAGTATTCTTCCGTCAACCAAAATGATACCACAGTACAAGCAGAAAATTATTGACTTCAACAATTGGCTAGGTTTCTGGTGTCATTCTAAGGGGATCCAGTATTTATCTGCCTGGGATGACATGATCTACAGACTCCAATGCTTTGCCAGAGATGGCTTTCATCTGTCACCCCTAGATTTCTGGGTACTGGCTACGGCTATTGCCACCCCTGTAGTGCCTTTTTTAGGCAGTGTTCCAAAGACCAAAATTCCACCATAACAGCTACAAACAAATGCAATCTGATGTTCATACTGCTCAATGCTAGAAGTCTAAATCTCAAGATGCACTTGCCTGAATCTCTCCTCAAAATGGAGAATGTCAACACATATGCTGTAGCAGAGACCTGGTTTAAAGAGGCAGAAAGCACCCCTGCGCTCCCAGGCTATAACTCATTCTAAACCTTTCTGCCCCAGAATACATCCAGAAGCTCCAAAGGTGGTGATGTCTCCATATTCTTAAAGGATATGCATACCTCTAGACTGGTAGCCCAGCATAATGCATTTGAGATACTTCAGGTACAACTAACACTGGTTAAGATGGCAACACAAGTCATAGCCTGCCACAGAACCCCAAATATGTCCCTATACTCTCACTTCAAGTTCCTAAGAACCCTGTAATCTATCAATGTCCAACCTAATACTCTCATACTGAGTGACTTCAACTACCCTTTCATCAACTGGGAAAACTATTCAAGTACCAATGTACAGGCCTAACGCTTTCTGGAATTTATCAGCTCCAATACCCTGGATCAGCTCATTCTGACCCCCACTAGATGAAGCAACATCCTCAACCTGGTTATCACCAAAATGGGAGACAGTTGCTCCACACCTATAATCAATTCCTCCCTGGTTAAATCTGACCAAAAACTGATCATTATGGAAATCTCCATCTCACCTATACCCCCTGCTAAGGTAACTACCCTGAAAAACTTCTCTAAAGCCAACTTTGGGCTCCTAAAAACAGAGGTGGCTAACTTCTCAGCATCCATGCCAATGGAAATAGCTGCATGACTGCCGAATCATACACCAGTGCAGTGTATGAGTGTGTACACAAATGCATGGACCTTACAATACCAAATAGAACTAAGGTGCTCTCCTCCAAAAAAAGGAAGCCAATCTAGTGGTCCCCAGCCATCAATAAACTCTACAACAGAAGGAAGAAACTGTTGCAGAAACAAATGAAGTCACCATATTGGAAAACCTCCCTTATCAGTCTCAACAAAAAGCTGAGATCCCTTATAAAATCCTCTACAGCCAGCTATGAAGGCAGAATTGCAGCTGACACCAAAAACAACCACAAAACATTCTATAGCTATATAAAAAACCTCCAAGGTAATACCCAGATTTCCTCTGAGTTATTGCACAATGGCACCTTTTGTACTGAGCCAATAGATATAGCCAACATACTGGCTGACAGATTCAGTGCCAAGTTTACCCCCCCCCCCAAGGGCCCTATCACAATACTAGAAGAAAGCCTGGTACTCACCATTTCTGCAGCACAGGTGAAAGCTGCATTGTCCAAAGCCAAGAATACAGCTTCCATGGGACCTGATAATATCCCTGGCTGCATCCTGCATGAGCTACAAAATGAACTGGCACATCTGTGTGGCCTTTTCAATCACAGCCTTACCTCAGGCTATGTCCCTAATGAATGGTGCACTGCTACAGTCATCCCACTCCATAAAGGGGAAGCAACTACAAACCCTGGGAACTATTGCCCCATTAGCCTGATGAGTCTGGTATGCAAAACTATGGAATGCATCATCATGGACCTGCTTAACAAAGATATAGGTGACCTCCAAACTCTTGACTCTACGCAGTTTGACTTTGTCAAGGGGAGATCCTGCCTGCTGAACCTGGTTGACTTCTTTGAGGCAGTCACCAAGGCTGTGGATGAGGGTAAGGCAGTGCATGCAGCCTACCTCCACCTGGCCAAGGCCTTTGATACCATTCCCCACTCTGGTATCATTGATAAACTCACCAAACTAGGCATCAATCCTTACATCACTAGGTATGTTGCAAATTGGTTCACAGACAGGGCCCACAGACTGAGAGTTGTGGATTCCAAGTCAGACCGTCGACCAGTCATGAGTGGAGTCCCATAGGGCTCCTCTCCTGTTTGGCATCTAATTCTCATAAGTCCAGGCCAACAAAGAAGGACTCCGGCTGACCAAGTTCATTGATGACTGCAAGCTAGGAGTCATTATCAACTACCCAGATGATGCAGACATCCTACAAAAGGGCATCTCTGAGACCAATGACTGGTGTTGGAACCATGGCCTGAAGCTTAACACCAAAAAATGCATTATCATCCCCTTTGGAAAAAACTCAGTTCTCATGAATTACCACATTGATGGGAGCTCACTGAACACTGAAGGGGCCATAAGAGATCTGGGCACCCAGGTAGACAGCCACCTCACCTTCAACCACCACATTGCCACTGTGGACAGAAAGTCCTTCTACATGGCACATCTTATAACCAAAGGTTTCGCATCCAGAAAGAAAGAGGTCATCATCCCTCTCTACTCATCCCTAATTAGACCAATTATTGAATATATCGCCCCGTTTGGCATGTACCTGACCAGACACCTACAACAGCTGGAGAGGCCACAAAAGTACCTCACAAAAAGGATCTTAGGCCTTAAACACATGTCCTACATAGACAGCCTCAAGAAACTTCAGCTGTTCTCAGTCTCTTATCGTCTACTTACAGGTGATCTCTGCTTGACTTACAAAGCCAAGTCCAACCTAGACCTACTTGAAATGCTGCACCTAAAGAAATCAAAATCCCTCACACCACATACTCCAGAGATCACAACCTCATTACCACAATTAACAGAACATGCTGGAGGGACAGGTTCATCTCCCAAAGACTGCCCATACTCTGGAATAAGTTTCCCATTCATGTCAAGCAGAGCACCTTGCTGGCCCTATTCAAGAGAAATCTTGACGAGTGGATGGGTAACAGAAAGTTCATCCCAGGGATCACTCCAGTTGCCCTACTAGATAGGGACACTGTGAGCTAACATCACATGGCACGGTGCCTGGGCAATTCTTTTGGGCTAGGCTTGTAAAGGCTCAGGGCCATTAGCCTAGTACACACCTATGAACCTATAAACTTATGAAATGTAGAAAAGGAAAAGATAAAAATTAATTAAGCAGTTTTTATGAAATCCCAAAGATGTGTTTACAGTGTAAAACTGAAGTTTCATATGTGAATTTACACCACCAAGTTGTTACTAAAATATTAGCTGTAAAGGTTCCATTAAGTAACTAAGTTAGAAGCTCTCATTCTTGCACCACAAACATCTCCATATGTAAACTGTACAAAATAATTCTAACCAAGTGCATACAACACGATAACAGACCATCCAAGTCGTCATAAACTTCCTTGCTCCTGTCTTTTATAATACATTTTAGGTTGACACATCTGTTTCAGCCTTGATCTGGGGTTAAAAAATGTGGGCAATGGCACCAGAAAGGCTTAAAATCATACCAAGAACTATTTCTGTTCTGAATAGGTTAAAAAGCAATGTGTGACCACAGGTCTTTATTACAAGTAAGAATGCTGCACTTAACTTAGTTCCCTAAATTTTGAAACCAGTCCTTAATGGTCACTTTGAGGGATACTGTTATGGCAGTTTCCACAGTCTGTCAAAAAACAGATGGCTTTTTTTAATATTACAAGAAGCGAAGTTCCCTGTGATACTATTATAGTACAAATGCAAGACACGTTGCAGCACTGATGCTATTACAAGTGCAGCATGTCACACCTCTTATTTAGTTATTTATTTACTTCCTTACCGTTTCTTTGATAATTGAGTGAGTGGTCTGGTATAGGACCCTGTTTAGTCACTTCCTGAGACATAATGTTGAAACATTACAATTACATGCAGTGGAATTTACTGTTGCCTTAAAACAGTTACAAATATTACAATTTACTGCTAACATCAGAGAGTAACACGCGATTATACAAATCAGACAATGAGTACTAATTACTTTTCATTTTTATGCAACCCCATTTTATTTATGGGAGAATGAAGAGTATACTCTCTCTCTCTCTCTTCCCCCCTAATATTAACACACACACACACGCGCGCACACACACACACACACACACACACACGCACACGCACACACACACACACACACGCACACGCACACGCACACACACACGCACACACACATACACACACACACACACACACACACACACAGTTCAATTTTCTCTTATCAGGATTTTTTTAGAAAAAAAAATCAAACAATGTCCCTAGGGAAGTGATGAGGTTAGCATAAATTAATTAATTTACATTATCTCCCAGGAACCATTCAAAGTCTGTACATTTAAAGCCTGGGATCATAGCCATAGGTGCCAGGAAGGGTCCGTTCTGCAGATTTTACCCAAACTGTTTACTGCAGCCTCCAGTGTGTTGACTTTGCTTTCCTGTCCTTCAAACTGAACAAGATTATGGAATTGAGTCATGATTGCTGTAACAGATTTCTGAACCAGTGATACTAGCTGTTGGCAGTCCATTTTCACAGGTTGCCCAGCTGCAGAGAGTGGAAAGGAAGTATCCTTCTCTGTCTTTTCATGCCAAATTATAATTTTGTCATGAAGCACTGCTTTTAGAACATCATCAACCTATGTGAAAGATAAAACTAGATAATTATTATGGGATACCTTAATAAACAGGAGATTAAATATTTTTCAAATTACGTATTCAAAATAATGCAGCAAAAAATGTAGCACTAGTCATAAAAAACAATGAAAATTCAATAAATGATGTCCAAAAAAGCCATCACAACAAATGCTAGGAATAAATAATCACTATGCAACATAGAAAGGCATTTGGGTTAAATTAGCATAGAATATGAAAATATCATGAAATTAGCTTTATGAGACTTGCTTACAGTTTCCTACATCTAAAGTAGTGCAGTCAGTTGTGACAGAAACCAGTGGTTTACAACTAAAGCAGCGCGATTAAAGATTAAAAATGATCTTTGTCAGAGATAGCATCTAGCAGAGAGCTGATGTCAACAAATAATGCTTAACACTGTATAACAGAATGGTTTGTTTGTTTGTGTGTTTCGGCTTTTCCCGGTTAGGGGTCGCCACAGCGGAACTCTGGTCCGCTAATGATTGGTAGTTGATTTTTACGTGCCCGCTAACTGAAAATGTGGATCTCAGATTGATAGAGGGTTTCTTTCTGTGCAGCTGCACTCCTGGGGGACCTTCTGCAGGTCACAGCTCTGTGATAATTTGGCTACTAAGCTTGGTGGTCCTTAAACTCTTAGTTTAACAGATGGTTGCATAATAAAGGTTACATATGGGCTTGTGATGAAGCTGATAATGATTCATGTACCATCCCTGGTGTAGTTTCAGTGATACACAGTAATCATTAATGAATGTCAACACTGAAATCTTGGCAACATGCAGCATGCAGCTATCTGAGGAACCAACAGCAGAAAACCACATGGTCTTAAATAGGACATGTATTCTTTTAAGGATAGCACCAGGTAAACTGACAAGTCAAAGAATAAAAGGAGAGAGTTCACCAAAACACATTTTAGCCAAAGCTTCAGCTGAATTGCTACACCAATAAGCTTTGGGAGCAAAGGCTTAGCCAAATCCCAGGTGTACAAACACTAAGGGAATGCATGGTGTATCTAGGACTCAACCTTAGTCCCTCTAAATGAGTGTTTCAATGCTCTACCACTGAGCTAGTGAAGCAGCTGAGAGTGGCCAAAATACACACATGCAGACAAGACAGAACAGAGGAAGTGTGTCATCTTGGCTAAGCTGCATAGTCACATTCATATACTGAACTGGTGGGGGTATTAAATCACTCCTACATCTTTGGGAGGTGAGGCATTGATGGAGCAGGTCTGCTCCCAGATGTCTGCCTGTGTTTGATGATTAGTACTGCTTTCCTTCTTTCTTGGAAAGTAATAAGAATTCTGAGGACATGCAGTCAGATATCCCTGTAACAAGGTTGATGAGGCAAACTGGTACACTTGTAATAAATAGGTGGTGTTTTGTTGTAATTGAGTACCTACAATAAATGGGTGGAGTTTTGCTGCCTGTGAGGGCATGACCTACCTTTTATTACCAAAAATATTTCCTCAGTGAAGGATACTGCATCTGATGAGAATGAAAAAGACCCATATTGCTGCTTTGTCCAGGGTATCAATGAATCTGTCACTGCCTCCTTCTGATGGCCAAAGAGTGGTCTCATTAAAGTCATGATCAAAACCCTATCAGATACAGAACATAAAAGTTGCTTATCCTGAATAATATTCTGTAAAAGGCATTTATACTCTGTAGCAAATGTTAAAAATGGTGTATCTATACTTGGTATGCATTTTGGTAATTCCAATCAATAATGGCTTTTGAGAGAGAGAGAGAGAGAGAGAGAGAGAGATGACAAACTCAAGGCAACTAGTGTGACCAAATGGAAATAAATGAAGAAACGTGGAATGCTGGCTCCTTGGGTGCCTTCCACTGATAATAAGAAGTTGTAGGGAGATATTCCTTCCTAGAAAAATTATGCTTGTTGACTTGTGTGGTGGCAGGAATACTTTAATGAACAATAAAGACTTGCTTGCTTATAATATTAATGCAGCGAGGACATAGTGAATAAAACTGCCCAAAATAGTACAATACACGTCAACCTTGGGAGCACCAGAAATAATCGTGTTGCACCTGAAGCTATAGTCCACGTCCACCACTTTCCACAGTTAGTGCATCCGAGTTCTGTCTTTAGGATAACATATGTTTCAACCTCTTTAACTCTCAAATTAATTTTCCTCAGATCCAATGAACTTGGCAGGTAAAGAAATAATGGAGCAACGTTACTTGTTTCAGGATTCATTCCCATTTATAAGAAGCTGCCTCTCCTAATAAAACTAACATAGTGGAGAGTAGATAAAAATGTATCAGTCCTCTCTCAATGTATATCATCTCTTTTCTGTGGTTGCAACAATCCTAAGAGAGTTTAATATATACTGGCATCTGAAACCTTGTCCATCTTTAGGCCAAACTTTACCTTCTACCACTTCAGCTAAGTTACTAGTGAGATAGGCAGTCCTAACACTGCTTCTACAAAAGTACAGCAAAAGCCTAGCCACTAACTAAACATTCTACTGTTGTATCAAAATGTTAGACATCTGAGTGACCACTGCCTTCCTGCACTTCCATGCTGACTCTATCTCTGTCTTTCTCTTTCCAAGAATGCAGCAATGTTACCCAAGCAGGTTCTTCTCTGCAGAGACCTCAGTGACAAATAAGGATGTATAGTTGTATGGGCAAACTCAATATAACATTAGATGGTTGGTTAGTGGTATTATTACTGCTATAGTATTAATTATATATGAGAAACTGGTGATGATGGATATCCACTCTTCCAGTCCAACTTCTAGAGGTTTTGTGCATGCCTTCAGAGCAAAGCTGGACCCCTCTCCTAGCCCAGGATGTTGGTCAGAAGTAAAACTGCAGCTACCACTATTTTCACTTCTTTTTTAGAAAAGCATCAGTCAGTGTGCCCTGATTAGTGACGCTTCAGTGTCCTCGTGGACTGGAACCTAATTATTTGCACTATGGTAAAGCCACTGGTGTAACAGCCAGACTGTCATTAAAGAAGGGGTTCAACACCCAAACACTATGCAGTCCTGTTTACTGCTTTCTCATTATTTCTTTTTTTGGATCATACTCACAATTATGTTTGAAGGTGAAATATAACCATCCGCACCCCCATCATAGAATTAGGACCATATAGGCAGGGAAAGCACCAGCATGTTAAAGGGAAGGAGCATGTGACATAGCAGTGACCTATAATTTGAACATCTATTTATATGGTGAGTTTGTTCCATATTTGCACTTCGATCATTGTAAAGATCCCTGCCACAGGAATATTACTTATTCAAGAGAAAGGTATTAAACAGACAGATGCCCAGCTGGAATGATGTCATCACATGCCCTGCATGCAGCAGTGGCAAACCCTAGCCCACCCCTGCATTGCACATCAGGCTTATAAAGTTTTCAAAACAAGTGAACAAATGTCCAAGTGGCTGTGCCTCACAGATGACCGGAAATAATTATTTCTGAAGGAAGATGTAGAAGATGAAGCCCTGATAAGATATGCTCTCACAAGGCTACCCACAGTTTCACATTTGCTTTGTTCACAAAAAAAGATGCAAGTGGAAAGACATTCAGAAGAAGTCTGCTTAGACAATGGCATGCTCTTTCTATCTACTATGGAGTATACAAAAAGTTGATCTGTGTTATGCATACAGGAATTCCTCACTACTTGTTTCTCTATTATGTCGGCACGCACTATGCTGAGTATTTGCTGCAATATTTTGCTTTGTAATCACTTGTTTAAGAAATACATCAGTCTGTATTCAGTTTTAAAGACAAGAGTATTTTGTACAATATTTTTTCAAGTGTTGTAATTTTAAAACACATATTAGAATTTAATAGCAGGGGTCCCTATATGTAATACCCAGACAGTATATATACATCCAACATGTTCAGAATTCTCGGCTTTTTGTGCTTTAGGATAGACTATAAGGGTCTGTATAACTTTGATAATGACAGCACAGAGACCACTTTATGTGTGAAAGAAGGTCTTAACCTCAGCCTCCCAAGAGCCTGGAACAGAATTTATTTTCTTTCTTTTCTCTAAGAACCATCTCTATTGCTCCACATAACAATATATTAGAAAAAAATGTGACGTTGTAGGCTATCCTGTGTTTCCATGAACAGACATTTTTTTTCATAAACCTCTTGTTCTGTTATATTATGATTGAAGCAATGGTTGCATGAGCCTGCTATATGCTGCTGTGGGAAGTTTCCTCGGTGCTGCATGACCGTGGAATTGGAATATATAAATTTGGGAGTAGTGGATAGCTTGCCTTCTATGTGTGAGGTACAAGCCTGATAAAAAAAAATGTTTTTCTTTTTGAATCAGTTTACCTCAATGCCCTATGACCATCAAGCCTCCCCTTGATCAGATAGTACACTGTCCAAGGGAACCATCACACAGGCATCCATGATGATGTTTTGTGTTTTGCCAGCATCCTTAACATGATGGATTTTTCATTTTATGGGCTAACTTGCCCATGTCTGTGTGACGTTCAGAGGGCTGTTGCTGACTAAGTTTGCAGATGACTGCAAGCTAGGAACAGTAACTGAATCCCCAAACAACTTAGCCATCCTGCAGGAAGGGTTGTCTCAAATAAATAACTGGTGTCAAAATCATGGCTTGAAACTAAATGCCCAAAATGAATTATTGTATCCTTTGGGAAGTCATCTACCCAGGGAACTACCACATTAACAATATGCCCCTAAGAGTTGACCCAGTTGTTTGGGATTTGGGAACGTACAGGGGCAGTGACCTAACTTTTGACCAACACGTGTTTATTGTTGTGAAAAAGTCCTTCTATACTGCACACCTTATTGTGTCTAGATCTAGAGATGTCATTGTTGTCCTTTTCTCAGTCATCATTAGGTAAGTCATTGAATATAATCCCACCTTTGGCATGAATCTTTCCAGACACATATAGCAACTGAAACACCCACAAAGATACCTTAATAAAATGATACACACACTAAACAACATGTCTTACATGGGCCAGCTCATAGCCCTGTCACTATACTCGTATCCTACAGACTGCTAAGAATTGACTTGTGTCTGGCATGCAAGGCATCCCTGACCCATTATTGATGGATTTACTGCACATCAGCAGGTCAAATGACACCAGAAATGCTCGGTTTAGGGAGCTAAACTTCTTCTACAATATTAACAGAACAGTTTGGAGGGACAGGTATATTTTGCAGAGGATACCACTGCTATGGAACAGTGTCCCTTTCCACATAAAACAAAGTTAATCCTTGTCCATTTTTCAAGTGAAACTTAGATTTATGGATAGGAAACAGAAAAGTTATCCCGGTCTCCCTCACATACTTACTAATGGACAGCAGTACCTCCTAAATGCTTTATTCCATGCATAGGTCCCCTCAAATTAATATGGTATGATCCCAGTTATTCTCATTACTAGTAATATATAATTATTGATCATTGGATTGGTAAGGTCAATCTATAACCAAATGAGATAGGTTATTTAGAGAAGAAATAAGAGTGACAGGCTAGGCTTAAAATGGTCTACAATGGTAACTAGTTTTGTACTTACCTATAAACTTGGGAACCTATGAACCTGTCAAGCTCTTGTGTCATGGCAAGGGATGCCTGTGCCCCCTTGTCTGCACATGTGCCTACAGGGACTGCCATCAATGGCTTGGTTGTCTACACCAACAGCTTCTGAATTCCAGCTTCTTGCATCACAAAGAGTGCCTACTCTCCAGCTGAAGCCCTGTCATCAAAGCAGCAGCTCAAGTCTGGTGGGAGCCATTATCCATCCCCCAAGATGGGCATACACCATCCTTTCTGCCTACTGTATTAAACACCCAAACTGCTAGTCAGATTCGGGTCACTTAGGCTGTAGCCAGAGCTTTATCTCTGTATCAGCAATGCAAGCAAAAATCATGTTTTTAATCTGTACTGTTAGACCAAATGCCACTGAAGCATTCTGATTGGTTGTGATCACTGAAGATGAAATGGTAAACCAATGTCATATCTGCCTGAGTTGGTGGTAGCTCAGGTGGATAAAATATCTTTTAGCACTTATTGAAAAGACTAAGGGAAGTTTCATGGTGGACAGGAAAAATTTCCTTAGTGAGTATGAATACCACCTTGGGTCTCCCCTGAAAAGAGGCGACTTGTTTGATGGGTCTAACCCAATCAAAAAAGAAGTAATAAAACAAATGATAAATAAAATAGTTTCTATGTAATCACATTCTGAACTCTAACAGTGAAAGTGGTCCTGCAAGTTTCACTTGATCAGAGGGGATGGGTGGTATCCCCAGAAAGAGAGGGGTAGGCTCTGAGTTCTCTTTTTTTATCCTGAGGGCACAGTCTCCCTGATCCATCTGTTAGAAAAGCCAGTTTTCTTAGAAGAGGAAGATCCTTCTTCCAGTGATATTCAAATGGTTGGCTCAAGGGAAAGCAGATTTATGGAATCACATTTAGCATTGCCTATTTTGAAAGAGAGAAGTGGCATACCATTCTCCACATATCTTCTTACATGTCCCCCTTCCACTCCCAGTGCCTTTAAAGGCTTCCCTTTTTCATTGGTGAGGTTTTATAGATAATGCATGTTTATGAGTATGATCAGTGAAAATATTTTCTATATCTGAGTGAAGTCTAGAAACCTAGCACTTCCCATGTTTACCCTGTTTTCTTACTACAGTGCTGCAGTCATATTTTTTGCACTTCCATCAGAACAAATTTATCATGGAAGATAGTAAATTATCACTGAAGAGATAAAAGTGTTCCAGTGGATTTGGTCTTCGATGCACAATAATACACAAGTCTTTATTAATGGGCTCAGACCATTAACAACTCCATTAGTTTTAAGACATGCTTCTCTCTTTCTTTGACTTCAATGGCACAGAATAAGGGCAAAACATAACTGTGGGGTCTTGGTCACCATAATATCCCTCTATGTCCTCTGACATGCTCTAGTTATAAAAAAGCCTGATGATTTCCCCCATCTGTAGTTACCAAAAAGATTAAAACAAGATAAGAAGTAGCAAAATGACACACGACATACATGCATGTCTCGCAACCAAAACAAAACATGCAAAACATAACAAAGCTGTATAAAAACATTTGCAATCCAGCTTTCGTCAATGGAGATATGTAAATTACCACAAGGACATAAATATGTTTTGGCACAGTGGCTCTTGAATGCACATTAACACTTAGGTCATTGCAATAATGGCAGTAGAGGCCCAGGAGCTACACAAACCAAAGTCCAAACTACAAATCCAATTTATTGACAGCAAAAACAGACAAATGCAGTCAAGCGCTTTCGTCTTTAGCAATGACTTCTTCAGAACTTCAGGAGTGAATAAAAACACTTGCAAACCTCTCTGGATCAAAGCTTCATTGCTTCATTCATTCCTGAAGACACAATAGTGTTCTGTCACACTGGCTATTGAATGCAGCATAACACACAAGTCTGTATTATTCCACTCAGCCCAATAAGCTGGAATCTACTAGCTCTAGACACATTTCAATGAAATATGGGCTCAACAATACTCAATAACTGAAGGGTTTAGCTTTCTCTTAAAAAAAACTGTCTCATAAAAAGCATATTATTACCTAGGATGGGTTCCAAATAAAGTTCAAGAGAAAAATGATTCCATGGCATGTACATATAGCATCTAGCCAGAAACACTCTGTCAAAAAGAGAAATAGTGTATAAACCATTTACAAACTTGCTGTGATCAACCCATTGATGAAAGATAAGCAACATACCCCTAGAATGAGAAGGTATTCCAAAATATTTTTAACTACTGAACACATCCTAGTGCAAAACTTTTTTGTTTGTTTTTTTTTTTTTTAGATTTTTTTTTAGTTCTTCTGTCAACAAAAAAAGCATTTTATTTTAACAAAATTGGGAACTCAGACCAACTGATGTGAAAAAAAGTTTTGTCAACATACAGTCTACTGATCAGGAAAATTCTACTAACCCAACGGGTATTGTTATCCTGTTTTACTTAAACTGAATTACTGGATGTAATCACTTACATATAGCTTCTATACAATCCAGGAAAAAGAGACTGAAAATTAGAAAATAATTCCCACAGTTCCAAGGGCCAAACCTATTATCCGGCTGTCCTGCTCTTAACTGCCCTATACTGTGACCAACAAACAAGGAGCTCATTTGGTTAGTACCCATTCCTTCAGCCTCCTGTTCCATGATTCACACCCCATGTCACAAATATCCTGCAGGAAAACCTTGGGCTAGATTCATGAACTGCCAAATTCTGTGCAGGAACAGTATAGCAGCTCCTGCATGCAATATAGCTACCGTGCAATCCAGGACATCCCCGTTTTTGAGTGCACAAGCGGCCCTATACTGTTCCTGCACTGAATTCCATTCAGTATGCAAATCACCTTATTTGCTGGTGAAAAACATGCAAATGAGGTGATTTTGCAATCCAGCAAGCTGAACACATTCCGTATAGGAACAGTGTCAGTGCAAAAATGTATTCGGCTAGTAGACAAATACATTTTTGCATCTGAAAAAATGGAGGAGGCATGACAGCTCATGAAAAACATGTATTAGGTAGAACAGACAAGCCATTGGCCAAATATAAGGCCATTGGCATTAAAAGCCACATATTTTTTATAAAAATAAAACTTTTATTTATTTTTTTTTTGGCCAATCTTGGCCGTTTAAGCTAATGGCAGCGTCGCGGAAATACAGGTGTGCCGAAAATAAAAAAGGGGGAAAACTACCATTTAACAGAAATATGCATTCTGCCATTATAGTCAATGGCAGGCAGAAAGTAAACAAGACAAGGGAGCACTGGTTGCCAAGGGGAAAGGGTGTGCTTGGGAATTGTAACTATGGACCTGCACACTGGGGTATGCAAATGAAGGGACCTATACTGAATCACAGATTTCTACCTACTGGAAGCCTGTACCTAATTGTGCAGGTGCAGGAATAGGGTGCCATGTAGGCAGGACAAGAGGATGACTTCAGTAGGGCATGTGTCACGCTTGGTGAAAACTTATTGGAGCCCTGCAGCCCGTGTTTGCTCTTAGCTAAGCAGAGCTAAGGAAGGGTGTGTGTCTCACATTGTTGAGCACTGTTTTCCCTGTTTAAACGGGTGTGCTCGCCACGCACTGGGTTTTAAACAAAATAAAAAGAAAAACAGGAAATAGCAGCTCAGTTTACATGTGAGCACTGGGTATGCGCACCTCAGGGCTTAAATGGGAAGGCAATGGGAAGGGAAAACAGCAGTAGGAAAGCAATCAAGGAGAACTAGCATAGCTGGCAGGTAAAATGTATCAGAATCAGCCAATTACACATGGGACAGCCTAGCACACTATTATAAACTATGCAAACCCCTTTCACTCTGGTTTTTCCCAGAAAATCTACACCACCGGTGTACACAGACAGGGAAATTTTACCTGGCAAATCTAACAAAATGATAGGGGCTGCTGTCACTCTCATACATCAATATGTGCAAGAGGCTGAGGGTGGTGAAGATGTGAATGCTGATGACCATCCCACAGTGAGGAGGAGGAGAAGAGTGTACAGACCCAGGGTAACCTACCAGGGCCTACATGAGCTGGAGATAGTGGAACACAAAAAGGGTGGACAGGGACATTCTACAGCAAATTGTTGAGCTGTGCCAGCCCTGCCTCACACATAGAACCAACAGAGGGGAACCCATCCCAGTGGATACCAAGGTATATGTAGGCTTAAGAATACTACCCAAAGGTACCTTCCAAAGGCCAGCTAGGGATATCATGGGGATCTCACAGGCATCAGCATCCAAGGTACTTCACCAGTTCCTGGATGCCATGTCAGCACATGCTGGTGAGCACATATATTTCCCCACCACCCTTGAGGCGTTGACCAGCAGTATGCATCTCTTGCATCAAATAGCAGAATACCCTGAGGTAGTGGGTGCTATAGACTGCATGCATATACACATCAAAGCACCACTCAGTGAGCGTGGTAGAGTCTACATAAACCACAAGGGCTTCCCCTCCATCAACTGCCAGGTCATGTGTGATGCCAGGGCATTATCTTGAATGTGTGTGTTGGCAGCCCTGGAAGCTATCACAACTCCCACATCTGGCATATGACACAGCTGTATGAGTCACTTGCCAGTGGGGACATCCCATATGGCCACCTAGTGGGGGATGCTGGCTACGCACTGGAGCCATGGCTGATGGCACCCCTCAGAAATGCACACACACCTGAACAAGAACTCCATAATGAGGCACAAGCACAAACCAGAATCATAATAGAGCATGTGTTTGGGATGCTCAAGTGACGGTTCCACTGCCTGGACATATCCAGTGGAGTCTTGCAGTACTTTCCAGCTACATGTACACAAATGTTCATAGTATGTACCATGCTACACAATATGATCCTGCGGAAACAGCTCCAGCAGAAACAGCACGGGGCAAGACCACAAAGCCCCCCACCATTGCCAAGGCCAGCACAGGCACAGAGGGACTCAGAGGAGGAAGCACCTGAACCTGCCCATGTAGGCAGAAGGAGGCATGCCCAGTATGCCCAGGCATTGGCAAAGAGGCAATGCTTAGCTCATACATGCGGTAGGGACCCAGAGAATGACACCTCTCTCTGACTTTCACATACAGTAAAAGGGATGCCAAACATGATACTACCTGTGCTTTACCATGTATAGGAAGTGTACTATGTGTATCTGACATAGTCAGCCATCGAGCACAATCCTCAATACTGGCCCAGCCACAAGGTAATTCACTCTTCCTATCAATTACTGAATGGAGTAGTATATTTTGATAGTTGTATCTATGGTATAGATGTGAGCATGCAAGGGAATCAAGTGGCTGAATGGGATGGCAGCAGATACTGGACACCTATATGGGCAGCATGAAATCCATAACAAATACTCGTGTCAACAGACTTGGCAGTACTAGACAAGGTGACAAATCCAGCTGCAGTACATGTGGTGGCCCAAATGTGTGCCCATAGGACGCACACACATGCATGTCAGTGAGGCTTGCATACCCACCACCAGCCTCAGCCAGCAGGACAGGTGTAGATGACCATAAAGAAAGGCTGGGCTAAGGCCTCCAATTGATGGCAATGTTGAACAGCCCCCCTCCAGACCTACACAGACAGACTGCAACAGGTCTGGCAGTTGTATGTTAGTTCTGAAGGGTAAGAAGTCTGAAACTGAAATGTAGGTCAATAAAACCTAAGATCTGTACTCCACTGACATGCCTCCAGTCTGCATGATAGGTCAGAATACAAAATGATGTGGAAGCCAACAGAGTACTTGACATACCAGTACAGTCGGAGCATAGTTTAAAGTTGTCAAGTGTGCCCCCCCACAATCCTATGTAGAAATGCAGTAACATGTAAGTGTGAGGAGAAGTGTCAGTGGAGCACAGATTACCCAAGCTAGCCCAATCTACAGGATAGATTGTTGCATGTGTACAATATGCAGGAGTCTGTGTGTTAGGTTGTTGTGTGTTCAATATTGTCTGGAAGTGGTCAGCATGTAGGCATGGAGGGTTGTGTCTCAGTGGCCTATGGGCAGTACTGTGGTTGACAGGGCCATGTTCCGACAAATGCAGAGCCAAACACAATGATTCTCAGCAATACCCATGTCAGCAGTCATCCATACTCACTGTCCAAATGTCAATATCTGTCACCGTCTGAAAGATGGACATGCCATGAATGTGGCCCTATACATACACAGAGTACACAGGTGGAAGTACCCTAGACAGAATGCATAAAATTTAACTGTCAGCTGCAAACAACTTTGAAATTGTACAGACAGGTTAGAAGCATATTAGTTGTCCGTGTGGTATGGAATACTGATCTAGTCTGGCCAGTCATTGGCAGACCATAAAAGGCACAGTTATGAAGTAATGAGAGACTCTCTATGTCCCTGTACAAGGCAGCATAAGGGGAATGTCCCAGGTATATCTGTGAGTCAGATGCAAGTAGCTTCCATATCACACATGCACTCGGCTCACCCCACCTTCAGCCACAGTTTTATCACAGGTCATATCCTTGCTGTTGGGAATGAGTACAGTATGACCCCACTTCTGTATGGGAATACCCTCAGAATGCAGCATGCTGAAGAGCTGTCCTATGCAGGTGTGTCCCTAGCTGTAAGCAGCACCCTGACTGCATCCAGACCAATGGATCAATATGGACAGGAACTATTGCCATTAACACCTTGCACACTTACCCTGTCACCCCCAGGGAATCCACTGGCTTACAGCCTGGGAATGTAGGAGTGACAGAATGCAGTGGCCTGCTGCAGATGGCCTGAATCACTACCAAATGGCCTACAGTGCTCTGTCAAAGGTTTGTGCCTCACCTGTAGTGTCAATGCATGGTATCTCATGACATCACAACTAACAAACTAACACAGTCAAAAGAACACAAATGCAAAGCCATGTTGACAAATCACAGTATCATGCCCCCCGTGTCCTACTGCATGAACTTTGGAACAATCATTAAATACAGCTGGGATTAAGGGTCAACTATAGGGATACTTCTTAGATATCGCTCACATAATGTTAGGAAGGGAATAGAATAAAAGAGTGGGAGTGTAGATGCATGGACATCATGGAGTGTGTGAAGTCTGAAACTCTGATGTGTGCCCATACTGCCCCTGCCTGCAAACCCAGTAATGGGTGGCTGCAAACCTGCTTGTAAACTATAATGTGAAGAGGAACCAACCAGATATATGAGCCCTGCCTCTAGGCAACCTATGTGAATCTGTACAGCTGAGTGGTTTGGCCACAGCAGGATATGGCCATTCTGTTAAGTCAATATATGTATAAGAAGGGGATCCTCAGACACCATAGTACCAAGGTGCTGGACCATTTACACAGACCCATCAGCAAGTGTCAGCAGCTACCCCTCCAGAATGGCAGGAGTGTGCAAGAATGTGTAGGCTGTGGACCACAATACTGGACTCAGCTTCATTCATTTTGTATTTCCCAGAAAATAACTGTGAGCAAATAATTATATCTGTCAGTAGTTGATGACATAATACATCACAGTGTAAAACAGCACATATGTCTGAATATCTCTGCTAACATCAACCATGTAACACAAGCAGCACAGACAGCAATAGTTACAGTGTCCCCCTGTCACCCATTGTTTTTCCATATTGTCAACCTATCTACAAATATCCTGCAGAAACAGGTTGCTAGCTGTATGCATAGAATACTCTACAAAAGGGCCTTACAGAAACAAATGCTTGGTGCCAGAGCCATGGGCTCAAGCTCAATGCCAAGAAATGTATAATTATCTCCTTTGGGAAAATACATGTACCTGTGAATTACCACATAGGTGGCAGTACATTAAACACCAAAAGTGTGATAAGAGACTTAGGGACACAGGTGGACAGTGGTCTCACCTTCAATAACCACATCTCAATAACATTCAGGAAATCCTTCTATGTGGCACAGCTCATCACTAAGGGCTTTTCATCCAGAAAAAAGGAGGTCATTCTCCCACTGTACTCATTCCTCATTAGACCCATTATAGAATACAATGCCCCGTTTGGTATGTACCTCTCAAGACATCTGCAACAACTAGAAAGGCCACAGAAATACCTCATTAAAAGAATCACAGGCCTAAAGCAGATGCCTTATGCTGGCCACCTTAAAAAACTCCAACTATACTCTGTCACATATTGTCTACTCAGAGGCGATCTCTGCTTAACATACAAGGCCATGTCAACCCAGAGCTGTTGGGCATGCTACACTTAAAGAAATCACAATCCCTCAGACCCACATGCTCCAGGGATCTAAACATTGTCATCACAATAAACAAAACATGTTGGAGGGATAGGTTCCTGTCCCAGAGACTCCCCAGACTCTGAAACAGACTGCCCATACATGTCAAGCAGAGCACCTCTTTGGCCCTCTTCAAAAGGAACCTTGACCATTGGATGGGAAAAATCCAGAGAAGTAAATAGTGTGGGAAGAAATACCCAGGGAATTGTTATGGCTAGGCTGGTATAGGCCCTAGGGCCGATAGCCTAGTACCAACCTATGAACCTATGAACCAAACCTTGGACTGGAGTACAACCCTACCTGGAATGGATTCACACACTCAGTACAGAAGGTCACACTGGGCATGCTCCTAAACTTAGAGAAATGAAGCCCATGTTTGACAACACAGTGGATTATACATATCTGTCATTCGCAGATGTCTGTGCACACACACCAAATTGTACACCAGAGAATTCCATTATGAGGCCTGTCCCACCCACTACACATCCAAATGGCCGATATCACATGATGTGCTGATGCCAATTACTGCACGCATTCCTTTTGGTAGCCCTTAGCCTTTTAGTGTCTGTGGTGCTTGTGATAACTGTGTAACACTATAGTACAAATCAGTATTTATGTAGCATTTGTATGCTCAGTCCTGTCAAATGTAAAGTTGTGTGTGACTGAGTGTGTGTCTGTGTGTGTGTGTGTGTGTGTGTGTGTGTGTGTGTGTGTGTGTGTGTGTGTGTGTGTGTGTGTGTGTGTGTGTGTGTGTGCATATGTGAGTGTGTGTGTGTTTCCAGAGGAATGATTTATGGCCCATTCATACACACTGCACTTCCCAATGCCCATAATAGCACTCCTGCTGATGTCAGTCACCTTGAAATAAACCATCGGCCAAATCTCAGTCCTATAAGCTCCATGGCGCTGGTGATAACTGTGTAATACTGTAGTATAGCAAACTATTTAGGAAGGAGTTCTAATCCTGGTTCTGTCAACTGTGATAGTGTTTGTGTGTCAAGATGAATGGTTTTGAGGTCATTCACACCACTACACCTGCCATTGGCCTACTTTAGCATGCCTGCTGATGTTAGTCACCTTGAAATAACCCTTTGGCCAAATCTCAACCCTGTAAGCTCCATGGCACTTGTGATAACTGTGTAATAGTGTAAAGATAGCAAGCTAATTAGGTAGGAGTTCTAATCCTGGTTCTGACAACTGTAATGTGTAAGTGTGTGTGTCTTTGTTGACACCTGATATTGTGGTTATTCAGACTTCCTACACTTCACTCACTCCTCCTTTAGCACTGCAGCTGATGTCACTTACCTTCAAAGATACATTTGGAGAACTCATTAACATATAAGCTCCATGGCACTCATGATAACTGCATAATACTGTAGTGTAGCAAACTAGTTAGGTAGGAGTTCTAATCCTGGTCCTAGCAACTGTGATTTTGTGTGTGTGTGTGTGTGTGTGTGTGTGTGTGTGTGTGTGTGTGTGTGTGTGTGTGTTAGCAGTATACTGTGTGGGTGTTGGGGTGATTGTGTAATAACAGGATCAATTGCAGGGGGGGTTGCTACATTTTCATATTGAGGACCCATATGTCCCACTGTCACTTTACAAGGCCAACAGCTGTCAAACACCGTAGAGGTTGTTGTAGACAATCCGCAGCCATAAATGTATATATGGGCAATCATTATAATACCCAGAGATCTCTCTCCACCCATGGATCATACACAAATATGCTTGGATCTTTCTCTCATCCTTTCTTTCTTCCACATCTGTCTGCCTGTCTGTCTCTCTCTCTCTCTCTCTCCCTCTCTGGTAGATGTGGAAAAATGTATCTGTTTTGCATAGGCAGGAGCTTAACATTGGTAGGTAATGCTCATGATCAGCTGATGGCCTGTGCATGAATTGGAGTCCTCCACCTGCTAATTCCATGTGGAACAGCTGTGGTATCATTCCTATAGCCAATTGCATGGAAACACATTCCTATAAGTAAGTACTGCAAGTGGGTGTTGTCCCTTCTCTTTCACTGTGAACAGGATTTCATGTGTGCGTGTGCGTGTGTGCGTGTGTGTGTGTGTGTGTGTGTGTGTGTGTGTGTGTGTGTGTGTGTGTGTGTGTGTGTGTGTGAGAGAGAGAGAGACAAACAGCATCACAGTGGGTAGTTGGAAATACTTCTTACAGCAAACACTGTGGAGACAGGCCAACAAACTGGATGGGAATTTCCAGACATGGAGACAGAATGTAAGTTTTGCTGTTCTACATTTGAAATAATGTTGGTTTAACAGGGTTTGTTTGGATATGGCTGTTCTGCATGATTTAAAGTCTAGCATGACAGTGTTATGTGGTTGAGAAACCTCTCACCAGTAGGGCTATCTGCAGAGTGGCAGAGTTTGCAGTCTTAGATTTGGTGTGTTACATATTTTCTGTCTTTATAAATGCAGTAGCATACTCTGATTATTGTAGTCAGTAAATGGTAACATCAATGTGTGTTACTGACTTCATATCCCTCAGAAGAGATATGTCACAACAAATCCTGTTACACCAGTAATGTTTTCAGTTTATAACTGCAATATGTCAATATTGGCCCTGTGTTTGTGCCTCTGTCCCCCAAGTCTGTCACCCTTTGCTCATATGTCATGCAGTAAGAGGTGGATATGTACAGTATACCATTATTTATTGACATTATTCCTGATATCAAGCCAGTGATTTATCAGACTGCCAGACATGTAATGTATAGGAGGCCTAATATCTGAGGATAAAACCTGGACATTCTGCTGTAGTCTGTACAGTAGTGAGGTCTGTGTACTTCTGGTGATTGCTGACAGACTGTCTGTATTATGTAGCCGTGTATTGTGATTATGTTATTTAGCCTGTGTACAGACTGGGGTAGATGTCAGTTTTCTTGATCCTGTTCCATTTGATGGATGCTGCTCCAGTTTCTGATAACCTATCAGCCTATATGTTTGTAGGGCCAGACAGAGACATGTCCCATACCACAGTCAGGCATCACACTACACTGTAAATTAGGCCAGTATATGTAGGGTTAGTGTGAGTGGAAAACATAATGATGACTGTTGTTCACACACTCC